>NC_052612.1:26335815-26659991 GCF_016545825.1 Eucalyptus grandis
AATCAATAGAAAAAGCAAGTCAAGTCGATAGAGGAAAAGAAAGGAAGGACACGCGTAAATTTTATGCACCTTCCGTGGAAATTACGCATGGAATAATTCACCTTCACTTTCTTTTCTATGGCTTTCTTTGATTATTACTGCCGCATGTTTCGAGAAAGGAGAGAAAGTCATGGTCATAAGGAACAAAGTGATATGCACATGAGAGATAAAGCTGCAACCCGACCAGACAGTAAGCATTCTGCGTAAGCAGTAAGCACATGAACTTTGATCTCCTCTAATAGCCGCTTCTTCGAATCTGAAAGGGAAGTTCTTTCTAGGAATCTCTCACGCTCTCTCTTAAAAGAGATACAAATTCCCATAAAAGGCAGGGAGTTCACGAAAAGGGTGGAAGGGGAGACCACCATCTTCGGGCAGCATTTTTCTGGAAAAGAACAAAAAAGAAAAAGCATTCCCCACCCTTTCTCCTGAACTCACCTGACACAGCCACCTCCACCATCTCCGTCCAGCTACCTCCCGCCAGCGACTGCTCTCGCATTCCATTCCGGGAATCCTACCTCACTCCTTCACCGTCGCCAACTTCTTTACTCTCTCAAAAAAGAAGCAAAAAGCATTTTGGTCTTTCTCTCCTCTGGGCACGGTCGCCATTGAAGCCCCACACAAAATATCATAAACAAAAATAATTTAAGGAGAAAGATCAAAGTGACTTAGCTGATGTGACTTAGATGACTCAATAATCTCTAGGTAGGTAAGATATGATGTGGAAAAATTGAGTTTGAAAAGTGAGGAAAATTTACTTTGGGATATGATTATCTAGAATCCCTTTTGAAAGAAAAAAAGTCGGATTGTTCATTATAAATAATAATCCAATAAATAATGTTTTGTGATTGACTTACGTACCACAGTATTAGGAGCACGAGAGGATAGCTAACTTTCTTTTCTATTTCTTTAATTAATAGAAAAGGCAAGTCAAGTCGGAGAAGTGCTACGCAAAATGATTCCGTGCACCTCATGCAAAATGTTTCTTTTTATTAAATTAGGTGCGTTTGTTTGCGTTTCTGTTTAAAAATTGTTCCAGAAACAGAAATAGAAAAAAGTGTTTCTGTTCCTCGGGAACAATTTCTGAACAAAAACGCGTTTGGTAATCTGTATAAAATTTCTATTTCTGGAATAGAAAAAGAATAGAAACACGTTTGGTAACTGTAAAAAATTCTGTTTCTGGAATAGAAAAGAACAGAAACATGTTTGGTTATGTACAAAATTTTTGTTCCAATTTTGTTCCAATTGTTTTTTTTTTAATAAAATGTGAACTTGGTATTAAATTATCATTCTCATGAAATGCTTATCAATTTAATTTTGTTCATATTAAGTGAAAACAAACATTCTAAACTTGATCATATTTGCTTTGAACGGAATAAATATTTTAAGTTCGTACCAAAATTTTCCAGTTTGTTTTTTTTTTTTTTTTTTTTTAAAATAAAGTGTAAACTTGACTTTGAATTCTCATTATCATAAAATATTCATCAATTTAATTTTGTTCATGGTGAGTAAAGTCAAACATTCTGAACATAGTTATAAGTGCATACTCTGAAGAAAAGTTTATAAATAAACTTTGTTCCAAATTGTTCTCACGTGCCTTTTTTTTTTTTCAATAAAGTGTAAACTTGGTATTGCATTATAACTCTAATGAAATGCTCATCAATTTAATTTTGTTCATAGTTGTTGAAGACAAACATTTTGAACATGATCATGTGCATACTTGGAACAAAATTTCATAAGTAAAAATCCCACCATAAGAGCTACCTAAAAGAAGAATACTTCATAGATCTCTACGTAGACCCTTTCATACATAACATCATGATAATGAAGTAATATAGTTCATTGTTCAACTTCATCACATTGGATTTGATAAGTGAATACTTAAAAACAAAATTACAAAAGTCAGAAACACAAAGTCATGAAATTTCAGGCAGATTATGATCCTCGCCATTTTATTTGCAATCCTTGTCCTAAGCATGTTTATTCCAGGTGCATCATGCAATGTATCATCTGCAACCTCCAATTCTGTAGGTCCGCATGGATATTCCGGATCTCCATATATGGAAAAGTTTCTATCCATCGCATCTTGATCACGAATATAATTATGGAGAGCACAACAAGCAATTACAACAAATGCTTGCTTCCGAATTGTAAATGGAGGCATCTGTCTCAAAATGGTGAATCGATTCTTTAATGCCCCAAATGACCTCTCAATTACATTTCTCAATGAAGAGTGCTCTTTGTTGAACAATTCTCTTGCTGTCCTTGGTTGTCCCCCATTCCCTCTATACTCGCTTAGATGATACCGATCGCCTTTAAATGGATTTAAAAATCCTGGAAGTGCTGCATAACCCGAATCTACCACGTAATATTTCCCTGTAACATGCTTATCAATTTAATTTTGTTGTGATATTGAACCATAATATATAATCATAAAATTGTCTTCATAAACAAAGTAAATACCAGGTGGTGGTCGGGGAAATTGCAGTTGCGGATTTTCGAGTGCCGCTGAAAGCACTCGACAATCGTTTGGCAGATCCTTCCCATCCAGCATACACGAAAGTAAATTTCATATCAAAAGAGCAAATACACAGCACATTCTGGGTTGTTCTCCCACTCCTACCTCTAAATGGAATCTCTGAGACACAGAACGGTAGCATCTATATGGGTGCCATCCATAGCACCTACGCAGCCCTGTTAATATATTAACAATCAATATCATATAAGATTATCAAGTACATGTATTTGACGGTATAAAATTAATATAAAAATCATACCTTGAAATAGCGTTTATGACTAGGATCAATAAGAATTTCTTGTGGAATGACGTCAAAGGACGGTGGTTTGATTATCTCCTTTGAAAATTTGATCATTGCTTTCAACACTCTATTGAAATACTTGCTAATCGTTTCTCCCGAATGTTGGAATCTCTCACATAAATCTCTATTTGAGTTATTGTGAGTAACCACACTTAAAAATATCCCAACTTGTTCATCTATGTGAACAAATCGACTATCTTTCAACCAAACCCTTACCCTCATTAAGTCACATAAATTCAGAAAAACATGTCTCTCCATCCTAAATGCTTCATATATCCTATCTCGAATGTCCATGAACAATCTCCCTTATCCATTCTCTTCCTGATAATTGACTGTCCCTAATAGGTTCTCTCGTATGGAGGGATGTCTCCATCGCAGCTAAGCGAGCCACGCTACCAATATGTTAATGTCATCACCCGAGAATTGTTCAACTGGTTGTACTTGCTCATTAGACACACTATTTGATCCCCCTTCCATAGTACCTATACAATCACAAAAATGACCAAAACATCAATATAGATTTTGAAAACACATCATAATAATAATTAATAACATAAGTCATAAAATCTCAATAAGATATTACAAGAGTCTCAACACTAATCATATTTGAATAAACTAAAGATTAATAGATAATATACGTCATACAGTCTAATGAAACTCCATGCAATTCATAATATACTTCCAAATATCAACTAAAGAAATTGAAGAAGGCCAATCCTCCTTGCGGTATGCATGTAATGAAAGCCTCCCTCCATTCACGATTGACGCATGCTCGTTCCACTGCTTTATTGTAAACATCTTGCTCTAGCTCGGGCATATTGTTTAGAATGGACCATGAGAGATACGGAGAAAGGGTCAACAGGTGGTTGTGAAGTCCCTGAGCTCACAGAGCCATCACCAGATGGACTTGGTGACTTAACTTTTAGAAAATCTTGTATGGCTCTACAAGTTTCATCAAAACTGGATTGGTTGCTCTTTCTTCTCCGCTTACTATTTGGAGTTCTATCCAATTTGTGCTTCCCACGAGTTGAAGTTCCAATATCGTCTGTTGTAAAAAGTCTGTCATCACTATGGTATCCAATGAAATCATTTGCATTGCTACCATCATAGTCACCACCTCCACCCGCATTGACACCATCTGCACCGCCACCACTATTGTCACCCCGTACATTGTCATCATCATTGTCATCATCATCCGACAGATTGTCTTCTTGAGCACATCCTACGGCATAATTCCCAGTAGCATATGTACCACCAAAAATAATACAAAGCTCAGGATACTGAGGAAGTCCATTCTTCCTGAATCTTGCCCACTCGACATTCTCCTACAATTTTTACAATAATGACATTTCAGCAATATAATCATACATTTCATAATTGACATTTGTAATAATATCAAAATGACCACAAAGTTAAGAAATACCTTGATATGAGATTCCCATACACTTGGATCTTCGACAAGTAACTCTTTTGTTGACATTATCCCAACCAAATCCGGACTCGAGAAATGAGTTTGTGAAAACTGCCATACCTGTTGTTTCAGTTTGTTTACCTTGTTCCTCAGCCTGAACCATGGTAAATTGGAATCCCGTCTCAGTTTTGCGAGTTCGACCTGTACATTCCTCCACCCGACTTTGTTGAAAGTGGAAGAGATGCGGTTTCCCTTTTTGACCTCATCCACCAATAAGCCGATAAGTATATTGGTTATAGACTCCGTCCACTTTGCATTGAATGCGTGTCTCTCGGATGCCATTGAATCTTCGACCGGTTGAGCATCACATGAGTTATGAATTAAATCATTAACATAAAACCGTAAGAACTACACGCCATATACAAAATTAGCATGGTAACCTATATGGATCCGTATACCCCATCCTATTTTGTGAATGGTCCAACTAAATTATAAGATCTCTAAGATTAAGAAAATGAAAAAAAAAAAAAAAAAAAAAGAACCGAGAGGCCAACCTTAGCGTGCGGATGATTGTTTCCAAATTCAGCAAATTGCGATTTATGTGGTAGGGAGCGGCAAATTCGGAACAGAGCAAGGGAAAAGAGTATGTCTTCGTGGATTGGCACCGGCAAGGCGGAACTTTGGATGGATCCACCGAAGTTCTCAAAGCATCAGCGTTCACTTGAGAATGAATCAACCAATTGAGGATGTACCTTAAGTAAAGAAAAATTCAAGACAATAAGCAATAAGGCAACAACGAAACAGCACCCTCCATTCTCTGCAAATCCATAACTTAAAGAGAAAAATCGAAGCATTATAGTCATAAGATATCAAGGATCTCGCATAATGTATAATCCCCAACATTCCTACAAAAAAGTCGAACAACGTTGTTCTTATAGATTCACAAAGAATGTACTAAATGAACAAGTCGACAACGTTGTTCTTCTCATGTGCCTTTTTATTTTTTATTTTTTTCTGTTCTTTTCTTTTCTTTCACTTTTATTTTTCTCCTCCCCTTTAGTCTACCCCTCTACACATTCTCTTCTTCGGGCGTCATCTTCTTCCTTTTGTCTTTCTCCCCTTGAGTCGCAAGGGTTCATAGAGACACACAGAAAATACTAATATTCGACCAAATCCAAGCAATACGGGACAAAACGCAAATTGAGAACAACAGGAGATATTTGCCATAGAACAACAGGATCGCGGGAGAACAGGATCGTGGGACAAAGATCAACAGAACAGCAACTCGTCATGGTGTCGAGGAACGCCAGCAAAGGCCAGATCTAACAACACCCATCAATACATCATATTCACGTATACGTTGGAATATTCCTCCTTGTTCTTAGTGAACCGCTAGTTTTGTCATTTCAAAAAACAAGTAAATACATAGACTGCCAGAACCAATCAATTGATAAACATCCTTTGATAGACGAATGAAGAAACCAAGGAAAACCAATCAACACAAGCACAAAAGAAAGAGTATTTACCTTTGTATTGAGAGCCCAATGGTTAGTTCTTGGAAGACCCGGAAAGAGAATGAACCGGGATGAATATGCTACTGCTCATACATGGCAAAGCAGAGCAAGAGAAGGGTTTCATCATATTTGAAGAGAGCAACTAGTGACGGTTAATTGTATATTTATTCCATGAATGTATCTCTCGCGCTCTCTCTCGCACGTGATGGGCGGCGGTGGACTATTTTGGTATTGTAGTGATGGACGGAGAGAAAGAGTTCCGAAATTGAGATTTGAGAGCAAGATTTAATAATTATTTCTTGCCGATTGAGAAAAATTATAAGTGCTTAAGTGCTCGGGGAGAAACCGAAAGATCCAACCTTTGCCCGCCCAACCACCCTTCAACACGGCCGCCGCAAACCCCACACACTCACTCACGGTCAAACCGAACTCGCTCGCCGGGCCGAGTTACCTCTGTTGAAACCAGGCCATCTATTCTTTTTTCAAGCGAAACACGGGGAAAATGATGAATTTTGGGACCGATTAGGACGACCCGAAGCAAAACAACCACAAGAAATTCAAGAATTCATCAAAGAGGGAGGATCAAATTTGAAATACTGTTGCGAAGTTGATGAAAGATGGTGGTGGCGAGCCGAGCGAGCAAGCAGCGACGCTCGCTGCCTTGCTCGCTCGAGCCGAGCCCGAGCGCAGCCGACGCTCGCGCTTCCGCTCGCTCGAGCCGAGCCCGAGCTCGAGCAGCCGACGCCGACGCCGCTGCTCTCGCTCGCTCGAGCCAAGCCCGAGCAAAGCGGCTCGTCGCTCCGCTCGCTCGCCCAAATCTCGAGCAAGCGGACGAGCCGCCGTCGCAGATCGGGGAGCAACGCTCGCCTAGATCTGCGAGACTCGCTTCGAGCAAGCGGCTCGCAGATCTGGGCAAGCGATTCCTCGAGCGAGCCCTAACACTCGAGCTCTCGCCGAAGTGAAGACAATCGGTGAAGGAGGAGCAAGTGATGACGTTTACCGGTGAAGGAGCAGCGGTTGTCGAGACAGGCGCGGAGAAGACGATGGAATTCTCGCTCGCGGGGAGGAGGTGCTTGTCGCGGGAGGAGACGCTCGTCGCAGGTCGGAGGAGGAGAAGCTCGTCGCTCGTCGTAGGTCGCCGGAGGAGAAGCTCTTCGCCCGTCGCTCGTCGCTTGTCGCAAGTCGCAGGAGGAAGCTCGTCGCGGGGGGGAGAGGAGGCCCTGTTCGAGCACTATCCAAGAAATAAGAAAGGAACACAATTTTGTTCCTTTTTTGTTTCTAATTTGTGTTTCAGAAACAAGAAACAAGTTTTTTTTGTTTCTTGTTTCTGTTTCTTTTTTGTTCCTGGGAACAAAAGAACAAAAAGGAACAGAAACGCACACAAACGTGTTTTGTTCCTTTTTGTTCCCAGGAACAAAAAAACAGAAATTTCTGTTCCGGGAACAGAAAAGCAGTGCAGCCAAACGCGCCCTTAGTTGGTGGACAATATGCTCGCCAACTTTGGAGCATCAGAAACTATTCGTTTGTTTTTGTTTCTATTTCTTAATCAATAGAAAAAGCAAGTCAAGTCGATAGAGAAAAAGAAAGGAAGAACACGCATAAATTTTATGCAACTTCCGTGGAAATTACGCGTGGAATAATTCACCTTTACTTTCTTTTGTATGGCTTTCTTTGATTATCACTACCGCGTGATTCGAGAAAGTCATGATCAAAAAGAATAAAGTGATATACACACACGAGAGATAAAGCTGCTAAGCATTCTGCGTAAGCAGTAAGCACGTCAACTTTCATCTCCTATAATAGCTGCTTCTTCGAATCTGACAGGGAAGTTCTTTCTAGGAATCTCTCGCGCTCTCTCTCAAAAAGACACAATTTCTCATAAAAAAAAAGAAAAAAAAAAAAAAGGCAGGGTGTTCACGAAAAGGGAGGAAGAAGAGAGCACCATCTTCAGGGACATTTTTCTGGAAAAGAAAAAAGGGCATTCCCCACCCTTTCTCCTGAACTCAACCGACCAGCCACCTCCACCATCTCCGCCCGACTACCTCCTGCCGGCGACTGCTCTCGCATCCCATTCCCGGAACCCTACCTTACTCCTTCACTGTCACCTAATTCTTTACTCTCACGAAAAAAAAAAAAAAAAAAGAATCTTCGTCTTTCTCTACTCCCGGAACGGTCGCCATTGAAGCCCCACACAAAACCTCGGAGCCACCGCCGATCGACGTCGTCCACCACCTCCAGAACATCCTCCGCCAGCTGCCATTCGTCGTCGCGGTCCCTGACCTCGGTGGAGTCGACTGAAGCCGGACACGAGTTTGGAGTCGCTATTCTCAACCTTCGCCGCCGACGATGGCCACGGAATCCAAGCCAGGTAGGGGCCCCATGATTGAATGCTCGTTCCTTCTTCTTTTTTTGCCTCGTCCTGCTTGATTTTAAAAGACCAAAGCAAGCTCGATTTCTTTAGTCCTCACTCGCGTCGGACCTGAATGAGTCGGTTTTTCTTAAGTTTGAACGTTGCTCGCTGATTTCTCTTGAGTTAAGGTTTCAGCTCGAGCTCTGAATAGGTCCATATTCGCTCTCCAACTCGCTGCCCACTACGTGTTTGAAGAAATGTCTGAACAGATTCAAATTTTTTCCGTTTGATGCAAGATATGGTATGGAAAAATTTAGTTTGAAAAGTGAGGGAAATTTATTTTGGGATTTGCTTTTGTAGAAAGCCCTTTGGAAAGAAAAAAAGGCAGATTTTTCATTATAAATAATATTCCAACACGCGGTGTTTGGTGATTGACTCATGTATATTAGCACCAGGAGCATGGGAGTGTTGCTAGTTTTCTTTTCTATTTCTTTTATTAATGGAAAAGGCTGGTCAAGTCAAGAAGCACCTATATAGGATGGTTCCGTGCACCTTATGCAAAATTTAGTTGGTGGAGTATATGCTTATGGACTCAGAGTGTCAGAAATGATCTTGATTTTCGTTTCTATTTCTTTATTAGTACAAAGTGATATCCACATGAGAGATAGAGCTGCAACCAGACCAGACACTAAGCATTCTGAGGAAGCACATCAAACTTCATCTCCTCTAATGGCTACTTCTTCAGATCTGAAAGGGAATTATGACGTCTTCCTGAGTTTCAGAGGTACTAACGTTCGAAACAACTTCCTTGGTCATCTCTATACGGCTCTTGACCAGAAAGGAATCTACACTTACGTTGATAGCGAGGAGCTTCAGAAAGGCGAACAAATAACACCGGCTCTTATTAAGGTGATTGAGGACTCGCGCATCGCGATCATCATTTTCTCCGAGGACTATGCTTCCTCGACATGGTGTTTGGAAGAGGTGGCGCAAATCATGGAGTGCAAGAAGCAAAGAGACCTCGTGGTCTTTCCAGTGTTTTACAAAGTGGATCCCAGAGAAGTGAGAACACCAAGAGAGAGCTACCAAAAAGCTATGGTTAAGCATGAGAGAAAGTTTGGGAGAGATTCGGACAAAGTGAAGAGATGGAAAAATGCTCTCTTTGATGCCGGTAGCTTGTCCGGGTGGCATTTGAAGGATAAGTAAGTATTGAGTAGTGATTGATGTGACACTGCTTCGTTATTTTTTTTTTATATGCTAAATCTCTTCTTCTTTTTCCATTAAAGTCAATTATCTTTGGAAATTGATGTATCAAGTACCTTTCTGGATTTTGTCAGAGATGAAGCGGAAGCAGATCTTATCAAGAGAATTGTGCAGCAGATCTCTATGCAGCTAGACCAAACCCCATTACACGTTGCCGAGCATCCAGTTGGAATACCTCAACAAGTGGTAAAGCTGAAATCTATGTTAAATCTTGAGTCTCGTAATGATGTTCTCATGATAGGATTATGGGGACAAGGAGGCATAGGAAAAACAACATTAGCCAAAGCCCTTTACAATGATATATTTAGAGGATTTGAGGGTTCATGTTTTTTGGCAAACGTTCGTGAAACTTCAAAAGATTCCGAGGGTTTAGTTCATTTGCAAGCAAAATTGTTGTCTGAGATATTAGTGAGAAAGAAATTAACAGTGCTTAGTGTTGATGGAGGTATTAAATTGATGCAACATAGACTTTGCCGCAAAAGAGTCCTCATTGTTCTCGACGATGTCAATGACATAAAACAATTAAAGGCTTTAGCTGGAGGGCGTGAATGGTTTGGTAAAGGAAGCAGAATCATCATTACTACGAGAGATAGCCATCTACTAACTGTCCTTGGGATGGGTAAAGATCATATCTATAAAGTTAAAAATCTAGATGATTTGGAAGCTCTTGAACTTTTCGATAAACATGCTTTTCCTGGAAGTGAGGAAATAGTGATAAGTAGGGATCTTGTGGATAGTGCTTTGCATTACGCTAATGGACTTCCTTTAGCACTTGTGGTATTAGGCTCTTTCCTATGTCGTAGAACAGAACAGCAGTGGGAAAGTGCATTGAGTAAACTTGCCAAAAATCCTGACAAAGACATCAATGATGTTCTCAAGTTAAGTTTCGATGGACTAGAGGACTATGCAAAGGAAATAGTCCTTGATATTGCATGTTTCTTCAAGGGGCGATCTATTGAGTATATTATAAAAGTCCTTGACAGTTGCGACTTTGACACAATGATTGGAGTACAAGTTCTTGTTGACAAGTCCTTAATAACTAAGGAATGGGATACAATACAAATGCATGACTTGATCCAGTTGATGGGCATGGATATTGTTAAACGAGAATGTCGTGATGATCCTGGAAAACGCAGCAGGTTATGGCTTTGTGAAGATGTCTGTGATGTTCTATCAAGGGATACGGTAGGTTTTGGTGGTTTAAACACTGATTTTACTCTCTTCTTCTCTGACTTCATATACTAATTGCAATGCAACTTCTATAAATGCAGGGAACAAATGCAGTAAAAGCCATAGTTTTGGTTTTACCCAAGACAGAAGCAATATACATAGGTCCCAATGCTTTCACAAACATGAGTAGATTGAGGTTACTTATCATGACTAATGTGCATGGCTCTTTCCAAAGTCCTATCTGTCTTTATAATGAACTGAGATGGTTTCAATGGCTTGAATGTCCTTCTTCGGTTCTCGAATTTCCTGCTGGCCCAAAGAAGTTAGTCAGACTTGATCTGCGCAAAAGCAAAAGCAACATTCAAGTCGTGGTGGACCAATTTAAGGTGCGCATTAAAATGAATTGTCCTTATTTACTTTATCTCTTACACATCTATATCTGTATGCATATGACTATGATTATATATGTATATATGTCTTATTGAAAACTTTGAATGCAATAATTACTAACTCTGATGATGCATCGTTAATTGTGCTCAAGAAACATCTGTATCTATTAAATTGTTTATATTTGATTAAAGCATTAATTGTGCGGATTCTTCCAGTTTTAGGGGAGTATTAAACACTTTCCTGTGTTAATTTTAATGTTAATTCAAACAAAAGATACTCACTAAAAAAGTTCAATCTCATTTTCAAATGTTAAGAGTTACTGAAATTATAAGAAGGTGGGACTTATACGGTCAGTAACTTTAATACCGAAAATTGGAACAAGAACTTTATGATGACATAATTTAACAATTGAGTGATGACGTGCTTAGTATTTTAATAAACATGAACTGAGGATTCAATTTGTATGCCTTTGAAATGATAGATAGTGAAAATGCTATCAAAGATTCTATATTTTATATAAGAGACGAGCTTACTAGATTCTTTTCTAAATTGCATATGAAAATAGAATGAGATTTTTCTTACTTATTTGCTTTATCATTGAAGCGAATGCATGCAAAGTACTTTTGATTGAACCTCACATTGTTGTTTCTATGATAGAATGCAGCCGATAATGAAAAGAGATATATAGAAATAATGCAATAAAGGATCTTCAAAGGAGTTAAGTCTTTACTGTAAGTCAGCCCC
Organism: Eucalyptus grandis; assembly: GCF_016545825.1. Classification (NCBI taxonomy): domain Eukaryota; kingdom Viridiplantae; phylum Streptophyta; class Magnoliopsida; order Myrtales; family Myrtaceae; genus Eucalyptus; species Eucalyptus grandis. The sequence continues at coordinate 26,347,513 of NC_052612.1, forward strand.
AAAAGTCCCGTCTCTTTTTATTGTACCGACCTAACTAGAGATTTCTGGCAAGTACCTTATTTTTAGGAGGAATAAGCGGAACTCCAAGAAAGTTGTCTTCATCTTTATGGATAAAATATTCATTTTCAAATATAACTGGGAGTTTCTCCTTCTCCTTTCAAGTACGTAACACGTTCCTTCCTTTCAATCAGGCCATTCGGTTGCGCCCTTACTCTATTTATTCCTAAGTAAGAAATCACAAGACGAAAAGCAACTCTCATGGGAGATAGATTGACCAACCATTCCTTCTCCCGCTTTTTAAATCAAGGTTTGTGGAGTACGAGTCCATGGAAGATTCTTACTTTATAGAGACGCTAGTGCACCACATCTACGACGCTAGTAGCGCGACACAGCTTTCACGCATGACTAATAAAGCTTTCTAAAGAGAAGTAAGGGGCTTGCTTTGCTAATTTAAGTATATTAAAACCTAAATCTAATCTAAAGTTACGTATGTATGTATCTATTATATTTATACTACTGTACAAGGTAAATGTGAGCTTCCACAGGATTTCAATTTATTCTCTTCCCCAAAATGTCTCGATTACTTATTTTACAAATATAATATTCATAGAGAGGTGCTTAAACTATTAATTTATTTGATCTCTCACATGTTTCACAATCTAAATTTTAATCTTTTCTAACCCTACAACAAGTTTCTTATTCAAATGTTAATTTTGAAATATCCTACATATATTCTATGTTTGTATATTGTGTATTTACCAACAATTTCTTTCCATTCAATATTTCTAATTTGGTGGTTTTGCTCAATTTTTCAAATTTCAATTTTTTTCAAATCTTGTGCGTACTCTTATAGTTTTTACTTCCTATGCCTCAAATGAGCTAAACTTCGTGCGCTTTCAGTTTTGCAGTCATTCTCGTCGGCCAGACTGACGTTGGAATGTGTTGAACGAACAAATAAATAAAAGGGGTTTTTCAATCTTAATGAAGTGGAAACCCCACTCCGGAGGACAGGAAGAGACTACATAATCTAGGTCTCCCTCAGCCAAATCACCACCTTAATAGGCCACTCCAAGGATGCAGCACTCTTGATCACTCATGAATCCCCCGAAAGGACAGAGAGAAAGACAGAAAAGAAAAAATACAATGGAACTTCATTTAATAAATTCATTGTGTTTACTATGAGAGACCGAGAGGGCACTTATAAGTAGGAGCCTAAGATACCTTTGAGTAACCTACAAGTAAAGAAAAATGACCTAAAATACGAAATTCAAACAAGTTACAATATTATTACATTGTAATCAAGACTAAAGCAATCCTAAAAAGTATAAACGTCTTGCAGATCAAGAAAATATATTTTATCCCAATTATTCTATTCACAAGATAATCTTGAAAAGACTTCTTCTCGAGACCAACTTCATAGAGATAGATTAACAACATTGAAACTAGTGGAAACACCATTCGCACCACAAAGCTCACTTTTGGGGGCATTATTGTCGATGCTTTCCAAAACTAGAAAAGAACGATCCGTAGCACGACGACTAGGTGGAAAGTGCTCTTCTCAAATGAATTCCAGACAAGATCACCTTCTTAAAAAACAGCAGGCTTTTCTGTGTTTCTTTTTACTTGACTGGGATCCTTACTTCCTCATGTAACTTTTTGTCTTAGCTCTTTCTTCATATTATAGGAGGATAATGGTGTAAGATCCAAAGGACTTAAAAGATGCTTTTGTTACACGACATCAAATTGGCATTTTCCAATAGTTTGACTTGTCAAATTATTATATGCAAATTCGGCTTGAACCAATAACATATCCCAATGTTTTAGATGTTTTCTACTAAAGCTCCTCATAAAGATCATCTAGCGTGTACTGGAATTACGAGCGTTGTTCTTGTTTTATCTTCTCTTTTGGCCAAGGATCGCTCAATAAACTCATGTAAAAAGGGAGAGGGAGTGCTCTAAATACGTCATAGGATCAACTAATTTCTGATCACACTGGGCTTGAATGATGATCCGAAGTGTTTTTCATTAAATATTTCTATCTTCATTTTTTTTTCCATTTTGTTTCTTGTAGGACTTTGGAAATTTGAAGTACCTTAATTTCAGTGAATGTGCATCGGTGGTTTGTATTCCGGACCTCAATTTGACTCCAAATCTCAAGGAACTGGATCTCCATGGATGCAAAAATTTGGAGCGTGCTCACAAATCAGTTGCATATCACGCCAAGTTACGATTGTTGAATTTAAAAGGGTGCTCTAACCTTCATCAGCTCCCTAATGTGCTCCAATCCAAGAATCTTGAAATTCTCAATCTTACTGGTTGCTCAAAGTTGCAAAGATTCCCTGATATTCCGGATAAAATCGAAGGCTTGAAAGAACTTTATTTAAAAGGGACTTCAATTGAGGAACTTCCTACTTCCATAGAAAATCTTGCCTCTTTGGAGAACTTGAGTTTAATTAATTGCAAGAAACTGGCAAACCTCCCATCTACCATTTACAAGTTACCAAATCTAGAGAGCTTGATACTTCATGGTTGTTCAAAACTAATCAAGTTTCCAAAGGAGGGGAATTTTAGTGTTCTGCATGGCAAGACGGGATTTCCTAAGCTACAGATCTTAGGGCTTGAAGGATGCAATCTACTAGAAGTAGAGTTCCTAGAGAATAATTCATGTTTTCCGTACTTAACAGAATTGTATTTGTCCAAAAACAATTTTGCTAAGCTTCCAACATGCAGGCGGCTACATAATTTACGCACATTGGATGTTTCAGAATGCCGACAGCTACAAGAGTTGGGTAAGATGCCACGGCAATTGCAGAATTTGGACGCAGGGAATTGTGAATCTCTAAGTAAAATTCACTCTGACATATGGGCCGCTAACCATATTGACTTATCATGTCATGACCCGGTCCTTCATAAGGTTAGACTCTGTCTCTCCTCCCCTCCCACCCCCCAACACAACCGGCGGATTAATGCAGAGTCATGTACATATATTGTTAACCATATCTAAACTCATTGAAACTTCTCATTTTCAAGTGCCAAATTCGAAATACTGTCTTAACAATTTAGATCTTTGACAGCCCTTTTTCTCCAAATCGTTTTGCCATCCTTTTCTGACTGGAGGAGAGATGCCGCAATGGTTGCTCCCGAATAAAGAGGGTTATATATCTTTCATGGCTTCAAAGGACTTGTATAAGAAGTTCTTGGTATTAGCTATCTGCATCGTATATCGAGCAAAGCGAGGCAAACGATTGGGCGATTTGTATTTCTATCACTACATTAATGGCAAAAGCACGTCTAAAGGTGGAGGCATATATTGTCCATGGTATTCAGATCATGTACAAATTTTGCATCTTGAAATAGAGGAGCTATGGGGAGTAGACCCTTTTGGTCCAAATGACTTGAGTTCTTTCCAGTTTGGTGTTAGAGCATTGGGTGGTGCTATTGTAAAAAAGTGCGGATTTCGATTACTATGCAAGCCGCTAGAGGACGATTTGGAGACTTTGTATCAAGACAACCAGTTGCTAGATCCAGCTTTGCTCTATGAGATTTGGCATGACAATAAAGAAACGACCACAAAGGAAGAAAGTTCGGCCCATCTCTCACTTCAGGTGTCCCACCCTCCCTCCCAGCGATTGTGATGTGTGTGTTTGATTGATATGGGTGCATTGAGTTTGTATAATGCAAAAGCTGCGAATGCTGGTAAACAAAACAAGCTAATTTATTGTGATTTTGCACCTATATGTAATAGCGATGGCGGGGCCATGAAGATAACAGCATAACAAGTTCAGAGGAAGACCGTGAAAGTGAAATAGAAGAAAACGAGGCTAACTGGAATGTATCCAAATCCGCCGATATCATGGCTGACTTCTCAGTTGAGGTATCTCTCTCTCTCTCTCTCTCTCTCTCTCTCTCTCTCTCTCCGTCCAGATGCGCGCGCATTCATAAGTGCATGTGTTGATTTGTTGGAACGGATGGGGGGCGCACTGTGTTTGTATAATGTAAAAACTGAAAATTCTATACAAACAAGCAAATTTAACATAAAGTGATTCTACACTTACGTGTAATACAGGTGCTACAATACTTGCAAGTGAATGATTTCATGAGTATTACATATAAGGCAAGGAAGGATCAATATGTTTAATTATTATAAAACTCTAGCTTTCTTAAATTACACGAAAAATTCTCAAATCAAACTCTTCTATTTGAACTCATTATCAATTTGAGTACGTCTAACAATTTACCGATATAGCAGAAGTATCGCTATTCCGGAATTCATACTTCCTACAAAAATATTCTTCCCAAAGGAGATATGCCAAAGGAGTTCGTCTCTGTTGAAGGCGGTACCATATCTTTCATGGTTTCACAGGACTTTTATGATAAGTTCTTGGGATTAGCTCTCTGTGTTGTTTTCAATGTAGAAGATGGAGAAAAGGAAATATTTTTCAACATCATGCCCCACATTAACGGCCAAAGACGGAATGTGCTATCAGGAACTCTTGGTTCATTTGATTCGGGTTACATGTGGATTCAATATCTCAAACCAAATGTTCTGTGGGGAATGTTGGAGGGAGAAGTTGATTTTCTTGAATTTGACGAGGATTACTTACGATTTAGCCTTACACTCATAGTGTCAGGTGGAACTGTGGAAAAGTTGGGATATGTGCTAATATGTGAGCAACTAGATGATGATTTGAAGGCTACACTTGAAGACAATCAATTGGTGGATCTAGCTTCACTTTGTGCAATAGAGTATAGAGAGTTCTTGCGCAAATTTCTCCCGCGCCGAATGGAGGAACTGGAGGCATATGAAAAAGAAAAGAAAAGAAGAGAAAAGAGACGAGAGAAGTAGTATTGGCTTGCAGCTCTTAATGAAGCGGTCATTAAGAAGCCAGCGAAACAAATTAGGAACTGGACATCTGTCCTGTTGATGGAGCAACAGATGGCCATCAATTCAATCTCTCATGCCCTATTCAAATATATATGAAGGGATATAGGGTGACTTAGCAACAAGACACTTCAATTCATTAGAACAGGGCACCAAGTCTAGCTCAAGTATCTCTGGCATGTGTACTCAAAACATATCAAAAGATGAGATGCTAGTATTTTCTGAAACTCAAATTGGATGGAGCTGACTGAAGTTCTTGATTGTACTAATTAGATAAGTTTTTGGACTTAATTGTATTTTTTTTTTAAGTTTTAAGACTTGATTATATTTTCACAGCAAGTTTTAAGACTTATGGCATGCTCTATCTTAGAAACCGTATTCATATTTTATTTCCCAGGATCATTTCCCTTTGCTTTGGCAATTTCAAGTTTTTTTCATGCAGTTTATGGAAGAAGCAGAAAAGCTTTGCGGCATTACAGGTGTGTTTTTATACGTATTCCTGTAAGACCCGTATATTGATCTTTGCCCATTGCCAAAAAATAATCTTTGCTATACCCGAATGTTAATCTTAGTCGTTAGTAAACTTAAACTTAATATAGTAAATTTCATCAAATGGTCATAATAAATGACGAAATTTCTCATTAAATATTCTAGAAAAATTGTAAATCACCCGAAATCCTCGAAAGTAATACTGCGCCTATGATTATTGACTTTCCATAGCAAGCATCTATTAATTATAATTAAGTTGAGGGTGCTATCATTTTGCAATGTTCCATTGATACAACAGTTTCCCTCTTTATTTGTAACTGATAGTATTTGTACATTGTAATTATTTCTCCAATGGTCGTAAGTCCCACAAGTCCTCATGATCATCGCTACGCCTGTAGTTAGTAACTTTCTTTTAAGGTTAGTAATTTGATTGTAGAGTTTATATCTTGATGATCCTACCACTTAAGAATTATCCAATAGCATAGTAAATTCCTTCATCGAACTCGTAAGCAATGGTATGGATATTTAGTAACTACTAAGTGCATATCAATAGTGGTACTTGCTAGAAAGTCCTTGCAAAAAGTCCTTGCAACTTTAGATGATGATGAGTAGCATTTCTTCAAAGGGAGTAGGTTTTCTCAAAGTTCTCGCGAGTTTGAAGTTCTAGTCAACAGTCAAATTGCCAACGACTAATGTGATGTGACCAGACATTTAAACCGATCTTATAAAATGTCAGTCGTCTTACTTGACACTTAAATTTTGAAATTGATTTGCTTTCCACACCACACGTCCCTACCGCATCATATGGCATCATGCCCTTGTCCCTTGTACTGAGACATCTCTTTTTTCTGGTGATTCTAAACTTGATTAGCACTCTTCAATGATCATCCTCTTACACTATCTATATTCCAACTAAATTATCGTTGATCTAATACTGGCCCTTCAGTATTTAGATTGGAATGAACCTGGCAGAGCCAATCTACAAAATCAATGGACCAAAGATTTGAAAACAACGCATCATGTATTTACTGTTCAAGTTCTTCTCATTTCATAATACAAAATGTTTGAACATAATAGATAGACCTTAAATACATGGCTAACAACTATATCGATTATTGTAGATCAGAACTTTATCGAAGTATTTAATAAGAAAGTCTGTTATACTAGACACTGAGTTAGTGGCTAGGTATACTTATCTCATGGAAGGGACCTAGGTTTGGTCTACTGGCTTTACAGACCACCTTCTCAAGGACAATGAAGAAGGAGGTTGAAAAAGCTTGTTTGACAACGGCACATGATGGGAAAAGTCCACTTACCGGCCTAGACATCCACAGAACATCACAGCGAAGGCCAAGCTGAAGATGCTTTTATCGCATTAAAGTTCTCGTGATGTCTTCATTCTCCCATATTATTTAGCACTCATGCCCTCCCATATGTTGGATCAACATTTAAATGAAAATGGGGCTCGCAAGGCACACCTTGCTATCTTGCAAAAGTATCGAGCGTTTTTGACATCTTACATGGAATTAATGAATCTACACATGGAGTTTTATTAGTTTAACCGATCGCTGAACTCCCTACATTATTAGAGCAGCATCACCATATAAGATTTGAAGCTTATTAAGCTGTTAGATAGAGAAGTATGGATTTTTTATTCCCCAATTTTGGGACAAAGTAGCATACATGAATAATAAGGTGACGGCCTTTGAAGACAGAGGATAACCTCAGACTAACGTGTGCTTTATGTTGCAGCTAACAGACAATGAAAAGATTTATATTTGAGGCAAGCCAAGAAAAAATAGTAAGTAACCTCATAAGTCACTCCGGGGAGAAGCTCAACTCATAGACTTCTTTCAGCATCAGTTTTCTGCTCAAAATTCGACTCTCTCCCCACTCCATCGTGGATGCAATGATGAAGCCACAAGATTGTTGTGATTCTTGAGGATTGGACAAACCACATCTGACACAATTCCACAAAAACAATGAGAAAAAATTCATAATTTAAATTGTGGGATAACTGGAAAATCTACAGCTAAAACTTCGCAGATGCTCATGATACACATTATCCATCACTTACGAGCTTTGGAGACTACAATTGATCTAAATGATGTTATGATGATATAACAACTAATGACAACCAACAAAAGATCTCTAAGACACATTTATTTGCTAAAGTGACCAAACATAACAGTCAAAAGTTATTTAATCTTAGAAATCTGCACCAATTTGAATGGAGGAGGTGGCATATGTAATATCTATGTCATCTCCAACTGCAAATGGATTGCATTCGGATCCTCTTAGATGGAGCTTGAAGTGTATTTTGGATCTACGCATCTTTCATCAATTACAAGAAGTTGAGTGCGTAAATGCTTAGTGCATTTCTTGTCAAAGAAATATAAAGAAAAGGAATAACATCCTCACAGGAACCCCAAACTACCAATACAGTAAAACCGATACTTTGGAAGGGAATTTAAAAATTAAACCATTACTTGTCAAATTCATGCGAATGTCTCTTTTATATTCATGAAAAGGTTTAGCCCTGGGACAGCAATAACTGAATTTCCTTATCTTCTTCCCCCTTTGGTTGCTGACCAAACTCACCTACGCCAGTGCCAACAAATCTACCGGGGTAGGTGTTACGTGCATGCGCATCAATTATGTGTACAAAGAATCTCCAAATTACAATGGCCAGTATAAAATGCATCAGACGGGCAGACTACCCAATAAAAGTAACACCATTGAAAATTTTGTACCTGTAGATCTTTCTAAATTTGGCAACAGCTGGATAACTAGAAAGTGCACTTATCCCAAAGATCGAAGAGGAGATGAATGCATCAGATACATGCAAATATAGATAGAAAAAATTGTCTAATCTAATCTAATATTTGAAGGACTGCACACATACTGATATCTGAAATTCAATAGATGATGGTGCACGTACAAAGGCAAAAGACCAGATACGAGGAGGCCCCATATCAGGTGGCCCTCCGTCAGATCCAGTAGAAAGTGCAGATGTGTCAGACCTTCTCTTGCCTCGCTTCTTTTCCTTTCAACTTTTTTCTGGATTCAATAGCTTGATCACTGCAAAACAACATTTAGACATAAAAAGGAAAAATCTCCACTGCTGTCTTTGTTTTTGTAAGTATTAATTTAAATTACTCATGTATGAACTTTTTTCCGAAGTGTACACATTATTCAACAAAGCATAGGGGTGAGAAAATGTTCCAGACTTGAATTTAAGGAAGGTAATTGATACCGTGTTGGATACATAAGCCGTAAACTTTCAAGATAAGTGTCAACTCCAATCACAGGGAAACAGGAAAATACTTCCAACAAAAGACAAGCTTAAACTATAAGATGACATATAAAGCACAAAGAGAACGAGAAATACTTGGAAATTGCAGAGACTTTCCTGTCCCTGACCCGCAACAGGACTTGTATTTCTTTTTTGAACCACATGGACAAGCCTTGTTTCTTGGGATTTTCTGCATTTTGGGGGCAAAGAAAAAAAAGCAAATATAAATGAAGAGGCGCATCACTAATTGTTCTCATGTTTGAGCTTAAACGAAAATGGTAAAAGATATAAAATAATCATCATTTGTGGAAACCTTGTCTTCTCGCTGGGCACTGCCATCATCATGAGTCTGTTTAGCACTACGGCTAGGTGGATTCTCTTTATAGGTCCGTGTCACAAAGCTAATTAGAGAATCCGTAGCGAATAGTAAGAGAGAAATAAGAAGAGAGAAGGAATAGAGAAGGAGAAACCCTACACCCATTGTAAAAATAAGAAAGAAAGAGGGGCTGTAGATTTCTGTAGTAACAGAAACCCTACACCCATTGTATTTATATTAAATATAAACTGTATATGACAATAATACCCTTATGTAAGTAAAAAAGGAAATAAAACTCTGATAATAAAGGAAACTCAATTAAAGTAACTTAACACTCCCCCTCAAGCTGGAGCAAATAGGTCACCCATGCCCAGCTTGGAACAGCTAGCAACAAAAGCAGGACGAAATAATGCTTTGGTAAACATATCAGCAAACTGATCTCTAGAGGCAACGTAAGGAGTAGCAACCAACTTCTGCTTCACAGCATTACGAACAAAATGACAGTCAACTTCTATATGTTTAATTCGCTTTTGAAAAACAGGATTCCTAGCAATATAAATAGCTACTTGATTATCACACATCATGTCAATAGGTTGATTAATAGAAAATCCAAGCTCCTGGAGAAGAGATTTCAACCACAACAATTCAGCCACAATATGTGCCATAGCATGATATTCAGCCTCTGCACTAGACCTGGCAATGGTAGTATGTTTCTTGCTTCTCCAAGTAACTAAATTACTACCAACAAAAGTGCAATACCCAGTTGTAGACCGTCGATCATATGTTGACCCAGCCCAATCAGCATCAGAATAGCTAACCAAAGTGGAAGAACCATTAGATTTATAAATTAATCCCTTACCATGAGAACTTTTAAGATATCGAAGAATGCGACATACAACATCCCAATGAGCTTTCTTAGGTGACTCCATAAACTGACTCACCACACCAACAAAAGAAATATCAAGATTTGTAACAGCAAGATAAATTAGTTTCCCAACTAGACATCGATATTGATGCTTGTCTTCAATTTCTTTTTCATCATCAACTCCAAACTTTTGATTTGGATCCATAGGAGTATCAACTGGCTTGGAAGCTAGTGTACCTGTCTCAGACAAAAGATCAAGAACATACTTTCACCGAGACAAATTAATACATTTTTTACTTCGTAAAACTTCAATGCCTAGAAAATACCTAAGAGTTCCCAGGTCTTTAATTTGATATTGCTACTGAAGAAAGGACTTAATCTCATAAATGCCTGACATATCACTACCAGAGACAATTATATCATCCACATATACCACAAGAATGACCACCCCCGTTTCCTTCTTGCGAACAAAAACAGAATGATCATAATAACATTGGTGAAAACCACATCTGGAAATCACCGAACTGAATTTTTCAAACCATACTCTTAGAGACTGTTTCAACCCATAAATGACCTTATATAGCCGACATACTTTACTACAATTCTCCCCCTGAGCAACATATCTAGGAGATTGCTCCATATATACTTTTTCAGACAAATCACTATAAAGAAAAGCATTCTTGACATCCAATTGATATAATGGCCAATCGAAATTCACAGCAAGAGAAATAATAATACGAACAGAATTGAGATGTGCCACAGGGGAAAAGTCTCAAAATAACCCACTCCATAAGTTTGAGTAAAACCTTTAGTAACGAGTCGAGCTTTAAGACGCTTAATTGAGCCATCCGGATTGTACTTGATAGTATACACCCAACGACACTTCACCACATTCCCAATGGGAAGATCAACCGATGACCACATTTGGCGAGACACTAGAGCTTCCATTTACACATACATAGCTTTCTTCCATTCAAGGCGAGACAAAGCCTCAGTGGTAGAAGTAGGAATTGTGTGAGTTTGTAATGATAGAGCAAAGTCATGTAATGGAGAAAGAAGATGTGAGAGACACACATAACGCTCAATAGGGTAAGCCAAAGAGGATTTTTGTGTACAAGACAGAGTACCTTTGCGAAGGGCAATTGGAAGATCGTCTGGACTAGGAGACAAGGAGGAAGATTGATTGGAGGGCATTGAAGAGTTGGAGACTGGTGGTGCCGTAAACTGCTTTCGCCGCTGATACACCTGCAAGGAAGGAGATACTAGAGACGGACTAACAGAATCTAGAGACATTTGTTGTGGGATAGGAGGATCAAGTACAATGTCAGTTGAAAACTCTTTACCCTCAATAGAATAGTATGGTGTGCCCTCGAAAAAAGTAACATCAGCACTAACATATTGGGTATAAGTTGTAGGATCATAACACCGTTATCCCTTCTGTGTACATGAATACCCGAGAAAAATACATTTAGTAGCACGAGGAGATAGTTTATCAGAATCAGAACGTGTTATGAACAAAACACACACCCAAAGACGCGCAGGGTAAGAGAGAATAACGTCTTGTCGGGAAATACAACACTGATTGGTGACTGATGATTGAGGACAGTGGTAAGGCATACGATTTATGAGGTAACATGCGGTAAGAACAGCATCACTCCAAAATGATTTTGGCACATCATATGAAATAAGAGTGAACGAGCAACTTCTAGAAGGCGGCGGTATTTTCTCCCGGCCATACCATTCTGCTAAGGGCTATAAGTACAACTTGTTTGATGTATAATGCCAAGATTAGAACAAAATAAAGAAATTGATTTTTGCGTATATTCTAGAGCATTGTCTGTTCGCAAAATTTTAAGAGATGTATTAAACTGATTGGTAACCTCACGATGAAATAATTGAAAAACATGTAAAAATTCAGAGCGGTCATGAAGCATATAGAGCCATGTTAAACGAGAATAATCATCCACAAAAGTAACAAAGTACTTAAAACCATTTTTACTAGCAATACAGAAAGGTCCCCATATGTCCGAATGAACAAGTTCAAATAAAGTAGATGCACGAGAATCACATACAACTAGGAAAGGAACTACGATGATGTTTCCCAAGTTCACAAGCCTCACACTCAAGAGTAGAAATTGATTTACATTCGGGAATTATTTGTTGTAACTTCAATAAAGATAAATGCCCTAAACGAGAATGCCATAATAGGGGGGTAATAGAACTAGCAGCTAGACCATTGGCGTCAGCAGTGGAGACACCATTGAGATAGTAGAGTCCATCACATTCATGTCCTCCACCAATCATCTTCTTTGTCTGAAGGTCTTGAAAAACACAATGAGATAGATAAAATGTAACTGAACAACTAAGAGCTTTAGTTAACTGACTAACAGATAACAAATTTAAAGGAAGTTGGGGAACATGTGAAACAGAGGACAAAGATAAGGAAGTTATAAGTGAAACAATCCCCGATCCAACCACTTGAGTCGATGAACCATTAACTAAAATAATTTCGGATGAAAGACTAGAGTTAGTGTGAAAAGAAAATAAATCTTGCTTACTCGTCATATGACTAGAAGCTCCCGAGTCAATGACCTAAGAGGTGTTAGGAGACAAAGTAGAAAAAGAGGCCATGTTACCTATACGTGCAAGAGTGGCAGTGGATGTGAAATTAGAAGCCTCTAATTGTTGGACACATTTGATGAGTTGCGCAACCGTATCATCTCGAGCCGTAGACTCGGAAGAACTACCCCCAGGTGGGATAGATGGGTTTATGTCGCTGTAAGACACATTTCAAGCAATCACTTCAGACACAGTAGTATTCGCAGTAACTAATCGTTGAGCCCACTCAGGCTTGCCATGCTTGGCCCAACAAGTGTCAACAATATGACCGAATTTGCCGCAGTGTATACACTGACGGTTATCTCGATCAGAACTTTGTCCACTATGTCTACCACCATGACTACGACCTCCCCCGAAACCATGACCTCTATTGGAAAATCCACCACGACCACCACTACTAGCCACAAATGCTGAATTGTCTTCAGATGACGTAGAAGACGAAGGGACAATGCACTGAATTCGAAAAAATGCTTCATTCGTAGAAGGAACTCTCTCTCCAGCAAGAAGTTGACTCTTCACAGATTATAAGTCAGCAGTCAAGCCAGATAAAAATTTGACCACTTGAAATTCAGCTCGTTGTGTCTTTAGTCTTTCAAGATCAGTAGTGATGGGCTGATAAAGATTGAGTTCTTCCCACATACCTTTCAAAGCACTATAATATTCTCCAAGAGACTTGTCTCCCTGTTTAAAATTAAAGATCTTGTCATATAGTTCATAAACTCTAGACATATTTTTGCCTTGTGAGTAACTCTCCATAAGATCATCCCACACTCCCTTAGCAGTTGTGTGGAACATGACATTAGCAGCGATGGATGGTTCTATGCTATTCCATAACCACACCAGAAGTGTATCATTCTCTCTCATCCAATCACTATAGTCTCTAGAATTTTCAGCAGAAGGGTCTGTGGTAAGATAATGAAGTTTCCCTTTGGCATTAATATAGACCTTCACAGCTTGGGCCCATAACAAGTAATTGGAGGATCCATTTAATTTAATAGTGGTAATTTGAACGTTGACACTATCTATAGGAGCCTTAGTATCACTCATGATGATAATCTCAATATAAGTATATCTACCACTAATCAAGAAGGCTGAAACTTTAGTGCAAGTAACACAGCAACAACACTAATGTATAATCAGATGTAATTGGCTCCATCAATTAACCAAAGGGAATGCTGAAAACTCATAAATAGAGACGGTTGTATAGAAGATAATTTTTTACCAGAAATCTCGATTCAAATAATTATATGTTTGATGGAAAAGCAGCAAGACCGGTCAACCATAATCAATAGAGTACTCTGATTCTCGAATCCGCTGATCAGCAAGTGTTGTAATCCTTGTTCATAAACTGAACCTGATAAATCTGATATCTTCTGATCTCATATGTATCAAAACTTGAAGAGAAAACCGATAAAAATTGCAGCTTTAGGTGGCTACGCACTAGAGAAGAAGTAGGGTTACTAGGGGACTCTCAAACCAGCAATATGATCAAGTAATCAGATAGTTAAACTCGGCTCCGATGCCATGTCACAAAGCTAATTAGAGAACCCGCAGTGAATAGTAAGAGAGAAATAAGAAGAGAGAAGGAATAGAGAAGAAGAGAATGAGAACGTAAAAGAAAGAAAGAAAGAAAGAAAGAGGGGTTGTAGATTTCTGTAGTAACAAAAACCCTAAACCCATTGTATTTATATTGAATATAAACTATATATGACAATAATACCCTTATGTAAGTAAAAAAGGAAATAAAACTCTGATAATAAAGGAAACTCAATTAAAGTAACTTAACAGTCTGTTCCACGGGTTCCTTTCTCTGTTCCTCAGAATTTCCATTGGCATCATCACCTATATACAACAGAATTATGAAATAGTTTTGGGTATAGCATGTTTGACTGCCCTAAAAATCCATGGATGACAAGACAAAGTATGCCAATCCTACCAATTACATCGAAATGACTCCAACAAAGCTCTTATGAAGCTTAACACAGTATCTCTGAAACTGTGACGTTCAGTTATTAAAGAAAAACTCGAGAGATAAATACTGACCAGCCATTACCATGAGAAGCATCTGTGTTGCAGGGAGACCAGACAGTTTCCTCTGAAAAATCTTAATGCCTTGTTCTGCTATCAAATACTCTATGGCGGCATCAACATCCCCATCCATTTGCAGCAATGTCTGTAAAAGTATCATATGTCATACAGAAATCAGAAAAGGTTCAAAACATTGCATTCTAATTCTAGATTCACCCAGCAAATGAGAGGTAAACATTTAAGACAAACATGCAAGCAGAAGAAGAGAGGACATAACCTATTCAACTTTCTCAATGGTCTCACAAGCACTTCCTGCCATGGCTAGCTTGATGGATCCTGCATCAGTAATATCCTTAACAGCTCCTGATTTAGGCTTGTTTGACCAAGCTTTTGCTTGGTGAGACGACAAAAGATTAGAATCAGCATTTCAGCAAAAGAAATTATCAAATCAATACTTCATTCACAAATTTGTCCAACTTCCGTACTTAGTGAACTAAAATTAAATTCCAGTAGCAACCTTGATTGTAATTGGCCTAGCTGGCCCGTCTCCAGTGTCTTCCTTCAACCTTACACCATTGTAATGTTCCTCATTGTGATAAGATCTAACAAAACAAAACAAAATATGTAAGTTAGAATAATGCCCATACAAACACCAATCAGCACAAAAAGACTAAAAGATTTTCCCTATCCACAAAAGAATAAGGGCACAATGCACATTCTTTATGCTCGCTTTCTTTGCATGTTGACACTTATCTAAGATCATAAAGTGTGGAATATCATATATCCACTAGATTTCATGACCCTTGTGACAATCCAAAGTCACGATGGCTGCCTCGACGGAGCCAATCAATCTTAACTTAGAATATCCCAGCATACCATTCATTGAAGGATATCGATACATGGGAATTTCAGTAAAATAATTTATTGAAGAAACAAAAGCTAAAGTGATATTTTGGTCTCCCATCACCCCGTGACTACACCAAAACATCTCTCAAACTAGCAAAAGAACTTCCATGGTTAAATCTAACAACACCACAACTACACTCATATCCGCAACTTATGAGATGTTGTACTTGCATGCCAAAATAATTTCACAGCTCAGCAGTCTCCTGAACAAGCTGCAGTACCTTCTTTCGCGTAATGAGCCAGTTTGTCTAGACGACTTGTACTTATAGCTTCTTTTCTTTTCTTTTTTTCCAAATCCTGCGGCTCTCGCAATTTGACTTTTAAGAAACTCAATACACCTAAACTCTTTTAAAGATAAATGAAATTGACCGGGAGAAACATATAATCTCTTCAAAATTAAAAACATTTTTTATTTTCAACTCTTTTGAGGGAAAGTAAAATGTAAGAAAAGGTAATTTAAGTGTACACAAACAGAGTCAGATCTCATCCCAGTATTTGAGCACTTGCTTAGCAAAAAACAACATCAGGCTCTAGATTCAGAATACTCACAAATGGATCATACGAGCACCAGGCTGATCAAAATTGCATATGTGCCACGGAGGCGACATGTTCTGCATCAAGTAAGGAGTGAGCTAAATCGTTCCATCAGGAGTCAACAAACAAATATTTGCATGCACAGCATGTATCAAAACTAATTAGCGCTAATGTGTAGATTCATCAAGGACATATAGAACACTCGATGAGCCAGCAATGTCGTAACAAGTTCGATAAATCAAGTCTTCTTTGAATTAGGATTACATGCACCAATTGGAACTCAGTGCAATCTATCTCTGAATAAAATCTTCTGCACATCATCACCAATGGTCTTTCTGCATGCTTTTGCCACAATAGACATCACGAGGCATGCCAGATATCATTGCCCTTCAGATGAGTCAACTTTTCAGTCTAAAGAGTAACAAATTATAACCAGACAGAAAAGAACAAGCCATAGCCATTAAAAAAAATCCTAAGCAGTCTTTTAATCTTAAAAATGATGGGAAATAACTTCTCAGATAAAGGAGGGCCATATTGGGGAAGAAAGCCTTTATATGAAGAAGCGAAGAATAAGTCTGGAAACTGATAATGATGGATTCTTCAATGGCCATCGAATTCTAGGATGCATGATTAAACAGGGAAACATCAAATCCAGTAGCAAGGTTAATGATTGATGAGTCTAACGACATCCTTATTTAGTCTGCATTTTTCCCCCGAAGAAATGAAAAGACTGTAACCATGAAAACATAATGTAGGTGATGGTTGATGACATCATTGTCAGTCTTACCCAATGAATGAAAATGTTACTCCATGTAACAAGAGAAGCTGCTTGCAATTCCATATGACCAGCCCACGTGTCATCATTGTCCATGGTTTTGCAATACTCCTCAAATGGCACGTCATCCTCAATAAATGGTTCAAACATTTCACGATTTTTCTGTCATTAACAATTCCCACCTTAGATGCATATATCAGGTCCATTCTTCAAGGGTTTATTTCCTTAAATACATCACTATAAGAAAAAGCCAATGAAAATAAAGGATTCTGTTGAAACGTGAAACAAGTAAAACTATCAATTTGTGCTACTGCAGAACTTTACAGTTTTATCATACATGCTGAAAAGTTGATTTACTTTATGTTAGTGTCAATTCTCTCATTTTCAATTTTGTCATATCTCCTCCTAAAAATATGTTGGTTCGCATAATATTGCCACCCTAGAGTAGCAATTGCACATTCCTGTAGGCTAGAAAAATGTGGGTAACTATGTAGTCTAGCTTCATCCGATACCTGTCAGTTTAGGCCAAGATACACCATCCAAATCACAGTTAAAACTCAACAGGTTTTCCTCTCTAATAAAAAAAGAATGTCAAATTGCTCAGGTGATCCTTGTGTTGGTATAGCTCTATGAAACTGTGACTGTGAGCTGAATATCATCAGGAATAACCATTGGCAGCAGAAATGTAAGCTTCGATATATAATACCCATTTTAACTTGGTTTTTTCTGCCAAAGGCAAGCAATTTCAGTGTCTATATAAGCGTCAAATCCATCAATCCTCGCAAAAAAAGTTCAAGAACAAAATGCACCACATAAAAGCTCAAAGTTGGATCGCTAAGCACTAATACAAATGAGGATGACATCACCATGTAAAAAAACCGTTATGAACATAATTCCTACAGCTTGAAAAGGAGAAATCAGCACCCACATACCAATATGTACTGAACAACCATACTCCGGTGCTTTCCATGTTCATCTTCATTGCCTTTCAACTGATCTGCAAGGGACCTGATTGACAAGGTGGACAACTACGAAAATTCCAACCATGGCAAAGGCATTTCTATGAGCAAAAGCTCCATACAAGGCAGCAATATCACCTGGAGGATGGATCATTCAAATAAATGGAATGGAAATGGGAATAAGGAACATGGTTTGTTCGTCTAGGACGTTGTACAATAGATATGAAATTTTACAAAGTAACTTAGTTGGATCTCGGAAGAGTCAATCTAATCTCGAGACTAAGGTAAGAGAGCTATGTTCCCCAACAAAGAGAGCTCCTCTTCAAGATATGTTTCCAGATGCAGTGTCTCAGGCAGAATGATACATCATACAAAAATGCACTGTGTTTTTCCAACAGAGGAATTTCTAGTACATCGATGATAGTGTTACAGAACCAGTGTACCATAAAATGCACTGTGTTGTGTTCTGACGACAGAGCGGTAATGCAATGAGCATACTAAAAATCTTCCACAACAGAGAGGAATACTGTCATCTAACAAAACAAATCAAACCCCGGAAACATTCAACAAAATCATGAACAATTTTCAGTTGATCTTTTCTAACAAGAACACAGACCTGAAAAAGCAATTACCATCTGCAGTCACCTGGACAATTTTCAGGCCCAGAGCATCAAGCTGAGCTCGGAACTGCGTGTTATCCGCTTGCTTCCCCTGCTTTTTGACCTGCTCGCCAACGCATGCCACATTCACGTCCACTCAGATTCTGAAAACAACCACCGACGAACACTCCAACCAAGAACTGAGCCAAAAACACCTCCACGAAAGCTCAATTTCAGAGGCCTCGCCGCAACAAACAGATTATCACAGCAAATGAAACTTCCGAATTTGTTCGGAGATGGAAGAGCAAGCAATAGTCACGAGTGCCCAAATAGATGCAAACTGCAAAAACCATGAGAAGCGAAGGACATGGCTTTACGTGAGGCTGCTTCTTGGCGTTGGACTTGTGGTGCTGCTTCTGCACCATCGCTGCGGAGAGAAAATGATCAATGCCGCTGGAGCGAGCGAGAGAGAGAGAGAGGATCGGTTCGGGGGGTGGAGCCGGAGGTGTTTCGAAGAGAAATCTGAAACCGAGAGGAGAGAATTCTTTCGGCTCGTCGGTGGTCCGCCTCGATCACCCTCGACCTTCCAGTGAAGCCGACTAGCTGGTCGCCGTTCGTCGCAGCAAGCTTTCGAGCCTAGAGGTGGTATTCCGAACTGCACATTAACTATTCGACGGAATGTCTCGATGAAAAATCGAATTCAATTTTAGCGAGATGCATGTTATTTTTTTGTACTCTATTCCTTATGAATTCATTAAAATCAAGACTGCATCGGAGTTTTCTTTGATTTTTGGTGGCAAATTTCTGATCGTCCGACTCTGGTCGTAAACACTTCTCCGGAGATGCCATTCCTTTAGCCAGAGAAGCCCGCGGATCGTTATTATTTTTTTATTTGACAGAATTCAGTATTTGTGGATCGTAATTATTTTTCGAACTATGTAAGTCCCGTGCGGTCTTCATGATCATCACAGTGCTAGTAGTTAATAACTTTCTCTTAAAATTAGTAACTTAATTGTAGAGTTCATATCTTGATGATCCTATCACTCATAATTATCCAATAGCATAGTAAATTCCTTCAACAACTTGTAAGTGATGATATCTATATTTAGACTAGTAAATCATATCGATGATGGCACCTCATGTAAAGTCCTTGTAACTTTAGGTGACAATGTTAGTGGCATTTGTCCAAGGAGAGTAGATTTTCTAGAAGTTCTCCTGAGTTTGGGACTTCTAGCATTCAAAAACTTTTCAAGAAATCACAAAGAATTGGAAGTTCTCACAAAATTTTATCTTATATCCTTAGTACATTAACTTCAACGATCACGCTATCAATGAGCAATTGTCGTTATATTTCATGATTTTCCTTAACAGTGCAACTCCATGATTGCTTGTAATACGTAAACTTTCCTAAGGATTGAGCTAATCTAATGGCTCATATGTTTTCCCATTCTAATCACACAGATGCACTCTTGCAAAAATTGAATTCATCGAGCGTAACTATCCCTGGTTTGAGAATAATATTTTGTGTCACTGCTGATGCTAACTATTATACTGACATGATGTAACCGATCATTTTTGTTTATGTTTGTCGAAGATAAATACCCAGGTTGGCTACTTCAATGCAACTCCTACAAGAAGGTAAAACAAAAATGGGAGGACATCTGTATTAATTGGTCTTTTCTATTATTTGGTCTTTATCCAACAAAAAACAAAAGTGTTTTGATTTGACCACATAAAGAAATACAAAGGTGGAGGTCTAAATTCCCTTATTTATGATCATACAAAAGGTGTTCGTCTTTTGTCGTACAATGACCATCATTCTTTAAAGCCGCAGAAAGACGAAGGGGTGTACAGACGCTTCTCGGATTAGCCGTAATGAGCTCTTGTTTTTGTCACGCACGAGAACTTGAACATAGGGTGATTTTGTGCCTTGAGTTCTACGTCAAATTGAGTAATTTTATTTATAAATAATATGAGGTTTTGGGATAATCTAAATTTGAAAAATATTCCAGCATCAGAGCAATTATAACTCTTTAATTTTTTTAATTGATTATTGAATTATTTGTCATTGACTCTTTCCATAAAATAAGTACTAATACTTGGATAGGTCCACATAATTGTCTAATTTTATTTATTATTTATCGTAATTTCTTTAGTGATTTCACATTGATTTAATTGTAAAGTCCAATTATTTTGGCATCAATTTACAACAACTCGCATCAAGGAATTTACAAACTTTGACATAAAATTGTAATTGGCTTTGACATTCTCAAATTACTTCAAGATGTAATTCACAAGGAAGCCATATCTTGGATACTCTTAATAAAGAAGACTCACTTCTAATATAGGAAAAAAAATCTAAAGTAGAAAATTTTCAAACTAGGAAACTTATTCAAATTAGGAAAGTTTCTTTTATAGGCTTAAACTCAAGACATACTATCAATAATTTAGTTCCTTTGGGAAAAAATCATTGTCCGAGGTATCATTAGAAAAACAAAATGAAATCGTCAACAATGTTCATAAGTTAAGTTACATAGGAGATCTTCCTTGATGTTGCCTATCTCTTCAAGGAGCGATCTAGAAGATACATTATGAAAGTTCTTGGCAGTTGCAACTTTAGGAGTAGAAGTTCTTCTTGACAAGTCCTTGACAATTGAAGATTAAGGACACTACATATACATGACTTGATTCATTTGATAGGCATTGATATTGTTATACAAAAGTCTTGTGATGATACTGAAAAATGCAGTAAAATGCCTTTGTAGTGATGTTAATTATTTGTCTATAGATGGTAAGATTTGGTGGTATAGACATTGATATTTATTTGTTTACACTTAAAAATTTTGGCTAAATATTTAAGTTCTTTTTTTTTTTTGAACAGAGGCTAAATATTTAAGTTTAAATTGCACAAAAAGTTACAAATCAATTTAGCCCTAAAGAAAAAGGATTTTTGCATCACATGGACATTAATATTATACGCATCAATTAAGTTTTACTTTTATTTTATTTTCCCTTATTGCATTTTTGGATGAACAGAAAAAATTTCAAAAAAATTTCAAAAATGACTATTAAATTAATAAAAAAAAAGAGCGAAATGGCTTAGGGCTGGGCCTGACCCCAGCGCATTTTCTTTTTTCCTTCACCCAGGGCTGGGCCCATTTTCGCTCATTCTTCCCCCCAAGGCCCAGTCCCTCCGCCTCCTTCCCCCTCCACCTCCTTCCCTCTCCTTCTTCTTCCTCACGCTGCAGATGAGACGCGCGCAGGACGACCTACATACGGCAGAGAGAAAAGGGTAGACCGGCGACGGATTGGACGGCGAGGGGACGCCGGTTCGGCCAGGAGGAGGCCCGGTCGCCGCGCCAAGGACCGGCGGTTCGAACACCTCCGTCGACCGGCCTCCTCGCCTATAAATAGAGGGCGGCGAGCTCAGTTGAAAGAGGGGGTGGAAGAGAGAAAATCGGGAGAAGGGGGAAGGTCGAGAAAGAGGGGGAGCTTTTCAGAGGGAAAAACCGAGCGAGATTCGAGAGAGATCCGCTAGAGAGAGAGAGAGAGAGAGAGAGAGAGAGAGAGAGAGAGAGAGAGAGTGGATGGTAGGGGAGAGTCGCGGGCCGCCGTCACGCCTCGTTCGCGTGGAAGCCGCGGCAGGTTCCGTTCGGGTTTGTCTCGTTTTTCTTCAATTTGGGGCCGGTTTCCCGAGGATTCAAGCTTGGAGACGAGCGAGGGGGACGGACGCAGCCCGATGGATCGAGCTTGTCCGCCGTCCGACGCCGCCGACCCGGGTAGGGCTCCTTCATCCGAGCGCCCGTCGTAGCCCTTCTTTGTGCCGTGTATCGGGCCCGTCTGCCGAGCCGCCGTGGTTCGGGTCGTGTGAGTTTCCGGCCTCATCTAGGTGAGGGCTGCGGTTGCAAGGCCTCGGGCGTCGTTTGTTTTGAATCCCGGCTTGAACTCGGGCTCGTTGTTCTCGTTTCTAACCCCATTTGCCGATGCACCCTATATATGTTGGATAAAATGCCTGACTGAAACGTATGCAATTTGTTCTTGGTTCCCCGTCCGTTTCTGGTGTTCGTGGTTTGTCAAAAGCATCATGGTAGATTTCCGCCGCTGTCCTTTACGTTGTGCGTTCTTGCTCCGTGGTATCTTTCACTACAGGGCAGGGCACGGTTCCGCGAATGACCGGTCTCTGCGGCGGTCGAAGACGAGGGGCAATGGTCATTGTGGCCACGAATGTCCGCCGCGCGATGACTGGCCGCGGCTTGTGCCGTGCGTGCCTAAACTATCTTGATTAGAGCTCGAGTCTTTTGAATGGTCTGCATCCGCTGTTGTTCTTGGCCCTCGGGGAGAACTTGAAGCAAGAATGCTTCTGTGAGGTCGCAAGGGCGAGAGAGGGGAGATGGGCGATACACGTGCGGGGTGAAGAGAAGGGAATAAAAAGAACAAGTAAAGGAAACAAAAGGGGGAGTGGCAACAAGACTATAGAACAAAAAAAAAGGGTCTTTCTTTTTTTGGTAAAAGGTAAGAATATATATTAAACTTTGGAGAAAAGAACAAGAACAAGAACAAGAATTCGGCACCGTAACTGACACTTTAACTGTGGGGGCCGGGAGAGTGTGAGGGTGCCGAATCAAAAAGATACAGAGAGAAGGAAAACAAAACAGCAACTACTCGGCTGAACTACAATTAAAAAACAGACTAATGACCCTCAGGCACCCCTCCAAAGATTGAAGAGATGGAGGAGAGCTAGGAAAAGGATGCTGAGCTGAAGATGGACGGATCGAAACCCCAACTTCTCTGGAGTCACTTGTTTCTTGGAGTAGGCGGGACATTAGAGAACACAAGAGCCTTATCCTTCACAGCCTTGATCAAGTGATTTTTCATAGCCGGAATTGCCAAAGAGTCACCTCGAAAGATGATAGAATTCCTTTTTTTCCATATGAAGTGGCATAAAGCCCCAAAAGAGAAACGGGCAATACTGTGAAAAAAATCTTTGCCGGATAGGAATTTGAGAGCCCAAGAGAGATTGTCCTTCCAAACTCTATTCTTCCAAGGTAAATTACATCTAGAAGCCCAAAAGAACGCAAGAGTTGCAGACGTTGTGCACTCAAAGAACAAGTGGTCCACGGAGTCCAGAACGGAGCAGCAAAAAGCACAAATAGAGAACTCAATCCTCCCATGAGAGAGAAGGAGAGTTTGAGTTGGCAGCCTATTTTTTGCGAGCAACCACAAATGAAATTGAAATCTAGGTGCAAGGTCATTGTCCCAAATAAGAGGAGCCCAAGACACTCGATTCTTTTTAACCCTGATGTATTTCCAGGCAGAGGCAACAGAGAACGAACCTGATGGATCTTCTTGCCAGGTGAAGCAGTCAGAATCAGTAGAAAGAATGGGTATAGTAATTCCCATATTTGTGAGGAAGTCTCTCAAAGAAGCACCCACGGGAGAATAAAGGTCTGCCACTACAGAATAGCTTGGAAGGCGACAGCTCTCCACAAGGTCCGGCGGGATAAGTAAGAGAAGCGGGCCACATTCCAGCTAATTGTCATGCCATAAGGAAACAGAGGAACCGTGGCCAATCTTCCAAAAGAAAGAGAGCCTAAAGTGTCTTCGAAGTTGAAGGATTTTTTTCCACGCCCATGAACACGTAGTGGGTGTGGAGGAGTTCCAAAAGTTGTCCTTCTTTAAAAAATAAGAATGGATCCAACGACACCAGAGAGATTCTCTATCGGTGAAGAGAAACCAGATATACTTAAGCAAGGAAGCAGTATTGCAGTCTCTCAATTTCTGAATACCCAAGCCACCTTCATTTTTTGGGAGGCAAATGTCATCCCAAGATACTTTGGCACCGCCCCGGCCAAGCGAGGTGCCAAAAAAAAAAAAGGGGGTCTTTCTATTGTCTGTTGCTCAATAAAGTACAAAAAGTGGGGACTCTCTACTTTAGTCCGACCACACGCAAAGAACAGGACAAGAGCGAGGGAATGAGAAAGAAAGTAAAAGTAGAAAAGTCAAAAATTTGGAAGGACAAATGGGGGCGAGCTCTTCTCTGGCCATCCGGAGGCGTGACCCAGGTCGGCCGGGCCGAATCCGGATCCGAATCGGGCACTCGCGGTCTGGCCGACCAGGTCAGTTTATATTACGTTGTTATTTTAATTTCTTTTTTAAAATTATGGAAAGGCCTAAAAATGGTTTCGAATATATTTCTTCCAAAATTGCATATAAATCCTTAAAAAAATCATCAAATCTCAAAATTTAAACAAAATTAGGTCGCGAAAGGGTAATAGTTGATTAATTAGAGTAATCAAGTTCTCGATTCTAATTTATTAATTTCTCTAGTTGCAGAAGTAAAGTATTTCTTCTAATGTTTTACTTAAGTTTCTAATCTACCTATCACAATGATTAATGGTGACTCATAAATGAAAATGATTTGTTGGTTAAAAATTCGGACCATAAGTCGCGAATTGGTGTACATGGGAGAGTACGGACTAAGCCAAGTTTATTTGACCTCAAATCTGAACTTTTTCTATCCGACAACAAGTTTTTTTATTGAAATCTTGAAAAGTCTTTCTTTTTCCACTAACTTTTTCTACATGTGTCTGTGTAGCGAATATTTTATCAACAATTTCTTTCCATTAAGTACTTCTAATTTAGTGGTTTTGCTTAATTTTTCAAATATAAATTTTGTGCATACACTTAACATGTGTGCATATAGTACTATATATGTAAAAAGTCCCTTAATTTTTTCTCTTTCTGTGCCTAATATGAGACATACTTTTTGGTCCTTCAATTTTCCTGTCATGCTTGTCGATCCCATTGATGTCGATTGTGTTGAATTAAAAAATTAGGAAAAAGATTGTTTAATCTTAGTGAGATAGAAAACCCCACTGCGAAGGATAGGAAGGACAAGGACGAGATTAAATAACCCAGGTCTCCCTTAACCAAATCATCATCTTGGTAAAGTCACTCCAAGGATATAGTACTTCCTTGATCACTAATGAACTCTAGGAATCTCTTTTTGTCTAAAATCACAAGAGATGATCAAGAGAACATATTATACCTATTCTGGAAATCACAAAAGAGGATTTTGAAATCTTCCAATACAGATACGGATACTTCCAATGTCATTCTCCCTTTGTTGGAAAAGACTATCCTCAAAGGCCAATTCCATGAAGTTCTTGATCTTCATGATGAAGTGATAAATCGACAACATTGAAATTACGTACTTTTTATGAAGCTCACTTTGATAATTGCTTAATTTCCTTTCCTCTTTCTTTGGACTCTTCCTCACATCCTCACATAATTGATCGATTCCTCCCATAACTACTCGATTTCCTTATCGATTTCTTCAACATCTCCATTAAATTGATGCTTATTAGGTTATTAAAAGACCCAAAGGATCGGGAAAATGAGTTTTTAGTAGTTTGACTCATTGAATTGTTACATGCAAACTAATTTTTTAAAAATGATTAATCAACCACCACTTCATAATAAGTGATTACTAGAAGAGATTCATGACCTTCCACTGCCTCTACATAAGATTCCATATTTTAGCTTAAATTGATGTGATAAATTAGTTGTCAAAGGATTGATCATGGCTCGTGGGTTCCCACTTGAGATTTACTCTCTCTCTCTCTCTCTCTCTCTCTCTCTCTCTCTAGTGAAATCGATAACACTAGTTGCAAATTTCTAAGTAGAATTCCCTCCAACTTATGTGACGCTGAGATTGTTGAGGTTAGACTCCCTCCCTCCCTCCCTCCCTCCCTCTCTCTCTCTTTGTTTAATATGGAGTCATGTACATGTTGGTTGCATTGAGTGTTCTCTCTCTCTCTCTCTCTCTCTCTCTCTCTCTCTCTCTCTCTCTCTCTCTCTCTCTCTCTCTCTCTCTCTCTCTGTTTAATATGGAGTCATGTACATGTTGGTTGCATTGAGTGTTTTTGTATTATAAAAGGCTGAAAATCCTAAATTGGTGGGTGAATAAAAAGAACCAAACATATGGAAAGTGATTCTACATGTATATGTAGTGGAGGTTCTATAAGGCAACGCAAAGTATATTCTCTTTATTTATGGAACTCTTGCTCACTGTTGAATTACAAGGATCACCTGGTGAAAAACTTTAATAATACATGTTCATCCAATTGCAAAATCTTCAATAATACATGTCTAGTCTCCACCAATTAAGTAACAAAAAAAAATCTTTGTAATGCTATTGCTAACTATATCTAAACTGTAGGACTACCCACTTAACTCATTGAAACTCCTCCTTTTAGGTGCTAATTTCAAAAAACTAACAGTCTACATCTATGACTGACATTTCATCACAAAATATATTGCCAAGTTATTCTACTTGGAGGAGAGACACCAAAGTGGTTGCTTCCCGAGGGTTATATATCTTGGGTGACTTAAAAGGACTTGTATAATAAGATTCTAGGAGTAGCATACTGTGTTGTATTTCAAGCAAAAGGTGATCTCCACTTTGAGCTTACAGGATCCATTAATTGCAAGAGAAGGTAAACACCAAGTATCCCGGGATGTTTGATTTTTCCTTGTCAATCGCATCATGATGTCACTAATAAATGTCATGTTTTGCACAACGTGCTTAGCTACGTATTGTTTACTGATTACAATGGCATTAGTTTATCTTTGTAATAGTCATAAGCAGCAAGTACTTTTAATTGGACTCCAGATCATTTTATCATAATTGCACCTACTGGCTACTAGGAATAATGCTCCAAGCATGGTTAATTTCCTAATATGGCTCATAGATTTATCCCGTTGGTAAAATCATATAACTAGCAACCTATTAATCAGGTATACTCATAGTAATTTATCAACAAGAAATGAGATAATTAGCAATCAACTTTTTCATAGATTTATCACTCAAAACAAAAACTTAATGCAAAACATAGTAATTTACTGATGAAACTAATAACTCACCAACATAGTTTCATTTTTTAAAAGGTAGCAAGGAATTGCCAAAATAAGGAATTTACCAACTTTGAGTGGAAAGTAAATTATCATATGTGGAAATTACCACTTAAAGCATAAACTTAGCAGTAAAATTAGCAACTTACCCACATAGTCTGCTTACAACTAGTTAGTTATCACTAAAATAAGGAATTTTCCATTACGGATAAAATTGAAGTTAGTAAAAATATCGTTGGATTAAGCAACTTGCCAATGTAGGCCCACTTTTACTGTAGCATGTCACCTACTATTTGAGGAATTTGTAGAATCCAAACTCAATAGTGAGTCACCAAGCTATTTAGAAATGTGCCATTAGAAATAAAATCTTACAATCCAGTTTAGTGTTGTTATGGAAAAATTAATAACTCATCATATCAATGCAAGTTGCCTCGGTGGTGGGCTTGGTCAGAGCAAAGAGAGAGTATAAGGAGTTACGAGGTCTTTAGCTAGACATGTTCCGTCTATTGGGTGTGGGGATTGTACGAGGGTATACCGCGGGTACTACCCTCCGCTATAAGCCAATCATGTCACAGAAAAAACATGATATGGCCACATTGAATCTCACATGCCTGTTTTTACATTATTTGTCAAGGATTTCTACTCAAAAGTTTAAATGATTAAAAAGTAATTTGTTTGTGGGCAAGTGGAGATGTTCCTTAAGAAGCGAAGCCCGCCTGAAGAAGCAACAGAGACTATTGGCTTGTAATCTGTTTTTGGGTCGCTTTATCACCAGCACCTCGGCACTAATCCATCCTTGAGCGGCTGAGACCCAAAAATAAAAAATAAAAACTCAAAAGAAAAAAAAAAAAAACGTTGGGACTAATACAATATATTTAAATAATAAAATGAGTCTATCTATTTTTTACTTTTTTTGGTAGAAAGATCATACGTTATAGCCTATGTTACGATGGGGATTCATTTCTTTGAAAATCCACTTGCCTACAGCCCCTTTTTAACTGCTCTAATATATCAAAGTGCTCTTTGCCTCTTTTCATGTTTGGGATCTTCAAGATTACAAGAGGGTAAATGGCCGGACATCAGCTGGATTGGGCGGACAAATCCATATTCAAAACTACAGGAAAGCTGGTCATCCAAAAGGTAAATTGGCTGGGTACGCAGCCCTGTGTTGTAGATTAAGGATGATCTTTTTTTCTTTTTTTTTTTTTGCCATTTTCCAAAATCCTATAAGAAAATACTTAAATACAACAATGTACTTCCAAATAACGAATAACATATGTGAGTGCATTTTATGATCAACAAAATTAATCTAGTGTCAACATAGACCTAGCTGTATAATTCTAGAGGATAGTTTGAGAAAATTTATCTCTTGTGGAAATAAAGTGTATTAGTCTTTTAATGAAAATATTTGCATGAGTGAAAAGTGATAGTTTGGAGTCTCACGGAGATTAAATTGTTTTTTGCAAGTCTTTGAAGTGCAAGGATGACCCCGTCTTACGTTAATTATTTTTGCAAGTCTTCGCTCGACTCGCATGAGGAATATTTCTTAGGTGAAGCCGTCAAAATTTTATTTGAGTCCTGCAAATAAATTAGACCGTGTTGATCATCTTGCGGCCGAAGAAGTGGCTTGTTTCCGGAAAGCTGAACGAAGGAATTGGATAAAAATAGTCGGTCAAAGAAGTGGCTTCTTGCGGCTTTCAAAGTTTTTAGTCGAAACCACGGCTAAAAGGAGTTATGCAACCTCTACTTCTCAAGAAAAGTTAAAAAGCATGGATGTCAAATAACACTACTTGTATTTACCAAGCTCATAGGCCGGAACCTTTCATACATATCATGTGTGGACGTTACAAAACCACTTAATGGGAATAGAACAAAAAGGATTTGAATCATGATTTGATCTTGTTACCACATATTCAACAATATAACACATAATGCAGAGCTGTGAATTAGTATAAAATCAAAACAATGTCTTACTTGCTGTACATAATCCTAAGAAACTAAGAACAGCCTGTGAACAATAAGATGCCATCCATAGAAGATAAGACGTTGGGATGAAGTTCATCAAAATTTAGTTGAGAATGAGATGGATACATTTGATTAACTTTCGCAATTTTACATGTCACTATGAGCTTTCCTGGACACACAGGTATTGATACTTGAATTTTAGTTGATAAATCAGATATGCATTTAAGTGATAAAAAAATATTCAAAAAATGAGAAAGAGAAAAAGAAAAGAAAAAGCCCTATCCATCAATTCTTCCATATACAGTATCCTCCCTCCAGAACTTGAGGGGGAGACCAGATAATATTCATCGTCTTCTTCATCATCGGGCATTCTCTCTCAGACCTCTCTCTCTCCCCATAACCACTCGCACGGGGACGCGACGGAAAGGAGGGAATGTCCGCTTTTTTTTAGCAAGACGGGACAGAGGATCGTGTTTTGGGGGGAATGTCACGGAGAAAGAGAGCGAGGTAAGAAAGTGAGATAGAAATTACTCTAGAAGTAAAAACACAGAGCGGGGATGAAAACAAAATTTTGAGAGCAGTCCGGGAGATTTTCGGACTCCGTCCTTCCCAGTCGAATGTCTTCCGTCATCACTCGCGACCATTCCCTTACCATGGCCCAGAAACTCTCTGTTATCCTCTGTTTTTACATTCATTCCATCAAAGGGAGTTGAGCCTTTTGCCCAAAGCCTCTTCCATCGACACCGATCACGGTAGCTGGCGTACTTGGAGTCCCGGTTCCAGCGTTCGATTATCGCTCATCACCGTGGATCTCTTGTTTCTGTGAAGTATCGGGAGAAGCGTTGCCTTGCCTTGTTTTGTAGGCGAAAACTCTGAAGCTGTCAAGTCCTGCTCAATCTCCTTGTATCGATCTCAAGTTCGTTGATCGACGCTTACCTGAACCTCTCTGGACGAATTTACTCAGCAGTCGTGGTTGAAAATCCCACCTCGGCAAGGTTGGTTTTGGAACATTTCTTTCGGTTACGTGAATGAAGATTTAGTTTGAATTTGACGCTGGTGTATGTCTGGGAAGAGATCAGGATCGAAATCATTTTTGTCCTCGATGAATCAAATCCTTTGTGCAAAGAAAGAAGTATTTGGATTGTAGTGCGGTGTTACGTTGAGTCTTTTTCCTGAGATGCTCACCAAGTGTTTGATGGAACGCGTGAGTCAAATCTGCGATCCTTGCCACATGCTATTGATTGATTAGGAAGCAAAACTGACACATTCGGATTGATTTTGTTGAACGATACTGATTATGGGATGTGGTTGTTAGTCTATGCATTGTGGATTAAAACGTTTTTCCCCATTTACTACGGATCTGCTTTCCTTTCCAGTACACTTTTTGGTCTCCAAATATGTCACCACTATCTATTTTTGCTATTTTTCGCATCTATCCGGCCCCCATGGTGATTGTACGTTTTGCTTGGCGGGAAAAGTGGCTCGAAATCTTTGCCCCATACGCTGATTAGCTTGGTGAATCTCCCACTGGATGAGGTCCAGTTCTTCCCCTCATATATCCTGCGTGTCTTTCTGCAAATCTCGGCTTATGCATCATGGTTAACGGACGATGGTGGTGCTCCAGGCAACTAAAGCCAGACAACGGTGATGTTGTTGGACGCAAATTGCACAAACCCAGGATCTCCATAACCAGAACAAGAACATGCATAATTGAGTAGAAAGATTAACGCACCTGGATCCATCGATCTTGAAGCGAAAGCAGAAAAAGGGATTACCCACATATAAAGGGGATCCACGCATCAAGTCCTTCTCCTCTATTGCCCTCCGTATCACTGGCTCAATGAGGCGGCCCCCCCTTACATGTAGCGTTAGGTAAACGCCCCTTAGGTGAGGATACATGTAAGAATTAGGGTTATAGGAGAGACTTGAGCATTATTTATAGAGTTTTCAGCCAGTCCCCCTCATTACGGGCCAAGCTCAACTTGGCCCACACTAGCCAGCCCATATTAGACTAATTAAGAAACCTTCTATCTCACCTTAGACCAACCCTGTTTTACGGTAGCCGTAAAAACAGTAAATTACAATATCAATTAATGTAGTTCATATTAGGAAAACTCTTACATTATCCCACTTGGACTATATTAATTGAAATCGTACCTTATGCGCGCACATTGGTCTAAAGATAATTCTTAATAGTCAATCCTATCCCATAAAGTCTTAAACACCGAATCATGGCGGTAACTACATGTATACACACAGAGCCTTCTATAGTCACGAATGTTCTCAACTTTATCGATATGGATTCAATATGATAGTGTGGCAAATGGATAACATCTCTCATAGAGAGATCCCATTTGTCAGTCACCATTCTCTTACCTTAGGCGTCACAAAAACTTGTGCCACTAGAGAATGCTTTATGGTTCCAATGAACCCACATATGTCTTGTCCTTATGGTTAATCTTTCTTTATGTATCACAAGACATATGCACAAGGCTAATAACCGGATGCCCGGATGCCCCTAGCCTTCACTCAAGGATTATATAATCCCTTGAGACTTTATCAATATGTATTCAATATAATAACAACACATTCAAAATATTTTATTGAATGCAGAAGTAGATACATAGCAAACCGTTACTAAATGTAACGAACCACATATGTGAACTTTATCAGAGTAAAGCCAAAATAGCTTCCACTAAACAACAGTATCCGAAGATACTCCTAGGCCCATGCTAATGACATGTCACTCAAATACACATGGACGAAGGCCTTTAGTTAGTGAATCTGCAATCACATCATCTGTGAAAATATGTTATATTATAAGTCACCTTTCTGTACCGTTTCTTTATGGTCAAAAATATTTGACCACCATATATTTAGACCCATTGAGACCTCTAGTAAATAAATAATACTACAAATTTGTTATCTCAATACAACCGTATGGATCTATCCATAAAGTTAAAACGATCAACTCATTCATGAGGTTTTAGAGTCTAAAAACCCAAGTAACAGCATAAAAGAATGTTACTAACACTGCTTACATAGTAGAAGATAACATAGAACTTTATTTACTGCACTTTTGGTTAACATAAATATGTATTCTGTTATTGATTGCATGTCATCCTAACAGCTAGCAAAGTTAACATATTAATACCTTACTCAATGCAAGAATTAAACATGTCTGTAAATTAGCATATAATCTCTTATCTTCTTTAAGTACCTTAAAACCTTATTGACAGCAACCCAGTAATCATGTCTTGGATTTGATTGATATCTGCCTAGAAGTCTCGTCACAAATACAACATTTAGTCTAGTGCAAATTCGAGCATACATTATACTTTTAAGTGCACTGACACAAGGTACTCCCTTTAATTAGATTTTCTCAATATCTAAATAAGGACAATGTGATAGATTCAGTCCATCACCCTTAATAACATGAGCAATTCCTAGCTTGCAAAGATGTATATTGAATATTTTCAATATACAATTAGCAAATAGCTTCTAAGAAAATTTAATATAATATGGCAAAAAACAATCCTTACAGACTTCAGTACAAAGGATATAAGATGTTTCAAAATCACAACTTGTAAGCAAAATATCAAGTACATAGAGTATGAGAAAAAATAAATTTCCTCCTACTAACCTTGCAGTATATTGAATTATTTTGTTCTCAATTGAACAAAATAACAATACTATGAAACTTTAATAATATTGTCTGGAAATTTGCTTAAGACCATGAATTAGAACTTTTCAGTCTACATACAAGTTTACTTGAATCTGCTGCAAAATCATCCAATTGCACAATATAGATTTTGTATCTATTTGGCGTAACTCCACATATAAATAAATAAACTATTAATGCCGTATTCACTCTGAAATAATCTTTTAAAGAAATAGTTATTTCTTCACTATAAACAATCCACCCCTCTTTCAGAGTGAAAACTTTAGTTACCAATTTGGCTTTAAATTCCACAATTTTTTTTTTGAAATTATTTTAGTTTTGTACGCCAATTTACAACTAATAAACTTGTAATCTTTAGACAAGTCAGTAAGTTTCCAAACTTGTTTCATAGATTGTATACCGTATTTTATGGCATCTAATCACATACTTAATTGACAACAAGAAACGATATTTATATAAGTTGCTAAAACAATCATGTAGTGGATATTATAATCATGCTCTCACAAATAGACTATATAATATAATGATATAACTGATCGTCTTTCCCTAATAAATCTCCTTAATAAAGTTACCACCACTTCATTCTATACTTAAGAGGTTTAAAAAAAATTTCATCATAACTATATAAAGAATAATACCTTGAACCTCAACAAGTTTAATTTATGGTATAGGAGATTCTACAATTATCTGTACCACAATTGTCTGTATAGGCAAAGACAAAGACACAGTGATCTTCCATCATATTATTATCCTTAATAGTCTAAGAGTAGCTATCCTCTACAATTACGTCGAACTGTAGAAATTTTATAGTATGTGATTCAATAATTCTTATACCTTCTTTAGGGTCATAAAATTAATACCCTTTTGAACAATCTAAGTAAGATACAAAATAATTTCGAGTGAATCTTTTGTCGGGATTTTCAGGCATAGTAATTAAGTTACCACCCCAGAATTTACCAAGTATTTGACAAATGACCCTTTAAGTTATTTTGCATTGTTATACTTGCCAAAATACTTACAGCCACTGTTAAGCCTGACAACCTTTTAAGACATTTATCTCGGTCATTTTCCTTAAAATAAAAACTTTTGGAAACAACCTTATAATCATATATGAGATGTATATGTCATTAGGACTTAAATACAATCTTTGCAGATGTGTCATAATCTCAATATCAGACAAGACATAATTTCAAGCAACTAAGGCTTCCATCATCTTATAGTAGTGTAGTCCGCAGGCAAACCTCTTTTCAAGTGTTTCAGAATGGAATACTTCATGGACAGATAAGCAAAATTCAATTGTTCTTTTCTCAAGCAACAAATTATATGTTAATAACTTAAAATTTGAAACAGTAAAAATCTTAATAATATTGGAGTTATTAATTATATAAAATGTGACTGAAAAATAAGCAATGTATATAATTAGCATCATGTAAGTACCGTGTAACTTGACGTACAAGTACACATCTAGAGAGTTACACGCATAATCATATAATCACCTTTGGGCAGAATATATGAAATGCAGTTGTACACTCCCCCACATGATAGCGGTTATGAGAATATATTCCAATTTTTCGTGAATTCATCACCTTTAGGCATATGAATCACTAGAATCAGTCACTCTTCCACCACATTATCATGTATCCCTCCATGAACTAATGCATAATCACCTCCTTTGGGAGTATAACTATGCATTAGACCAGGAGACATCCTAATCATCATACGAGACCGAAATTTCTCAAACCCAATCAAGTGTGCCACTTTGGCAGTCACTACTCAATTGAATCATTGAAATTCTCTCATACCAGGGATATAAATTTTACTCCTCACATACATCATATACATGTGATTTTAACTTTAGTGATAGGGGCAGCATATCATCAAAATCATATAGCATGCTCATTACATTGCTTTATTAATTAATAAAATTAATCATACATATATATGTAAATATATATACAGTGAACCTGAAAGACAGATTCTAATGAGATCACTGATTACAGTAACATAAGAGAATTCTCATAGAAGCAAGCATTTTGTGCACCCCGATTACTGATTACTGAAACAACATTAAAAAAATGATGATCCAAAGGATCTCTCACAAGTTAACATCAATAGCAATACATGGTACTCCAGATTGATAAGCTTGATAACTAATCAACTATTGCTCATGAGTTTCATACGGCAAAGCATGACTCCAAAGCCAACAACTGATTTATTAACAATTTTAGGTAACAAATATCATTACTTCAACCAGTAGCCTATAAATTGAGTCAAATCACAGAACTAAATATCTAAACTATAACAGTAGATACTATTGCTCTGCATAAATATTGTCATACTCCTTAACCATAAAAATATTCAACTTGATAGATATTAACAAGTGATCAGATTGGTTCATGTACAATATGTAGTAACTTAATCGACATGCATTATCCATATACAGCAGATATGTTAATCAGTACAATCAATTTGGTCACGAGTTCTTAAGACATCCATCATTCAAAGATTACCAGCGTGTCATGGAGTATGCATGAGTAACAAAAGTTTCATAACCTTTACTGTTTTTCATCAGCTCAATACATAACTCAATTACTATTCCATAATGATTGTATCTCATTAAGCTAGATTCAGTTCACAATAAAGTTTGATTTTTATTGATGAATCACACATTTATAATATTTATGTGATAACATACCTATAACCCAACACTTATATTTCCAAAATCACAGAAAATATAAGAAAAATACGCAAAAATTCATTTAAAATACACGTATTTAGGGTTTCATATACAATTTCACATCAATAAAACCATCAAAAATATAAAATAAATATACCATGAGATAGTAAATCACCATACGAGTCCAACGCCGCCAGCCACGCGCCGATCGAAGTATCCACACGCCCACACGCACCGCCTGAGTGCGCAGCGCGTGGAGCTCACACGCGGCACGCGTTCGACGCCTAGGTGGCGCGTGTCCGCGAGTGGGGGCGCGTGCGGCCTCCTCCGGCGACGCGCTGCCAACTGGCTTGCTCGTCTTGTCGATCCCATTTCGAATTTGTGATTTAATTTAATTTTTATTGAACAAAAAGTCTCGAAAATCACAAATTAGGGCAAGATCTGTACTAATTAGGGATAATCCGTACAAATTATGGCAAAAACTTTATGCTTTCAAGTTCTAGGGTTATGGTTGCTCTGATACCACATGTTGGACGCAAATTGCGCAACTCCAGGATCTCCATAACCAAAACAAGAACATGCATAATTGAGTAAAAAGATTAACGCACCTAAATCCATCGATCTTGAAGCGGAAGCAGAAAAAGGATTACCCACATATAAAGGGGATCCACGCATCAAGTCATTCTCCTCTATTACCTTCCGTATCACTGGCTCAATGAGGCGGCCCTTCCTTACGTGTAGCGTTAGGTAAATGCCCCTTAGATGATGATACATGTGAGAATTAGGGTTAGAGAAGAGACTTGAGCATTATTTATAGAGTTTCTAGCCAGTCCCCCTAATTACAGGCCAGGCTTAACTCGGCCCACACTAGCCAGCCCATATTAGACTAATTAAGAAACCTTCTATCTCACCTTAGACCAACCCTGTTTTACGGTAGCCGTAAAAACAGTAAATTATAATATCAATTAATGTAGTCCATATTAGGAAAACTCTTACAGATGTTTCATTCGATGCTCGAATACGTCGATCAACGATAAGGTTGAGTTTGTTTGATTAGTAGAGCAGAGTTATTTGAGATATGCATAAGGAAGATGATAGGAAGAAGACGATAGGGAAAAAAACGAAAAAGAGGGATAAAAAACAAGAGAATTCATTGTGGGCTTAGCATGAGAGGATGGGTTAGTGCCGTTATGTCAATATTGGTTTTCCTGGTGTTTGGGCTCTAGATCTCCTTTTCTTTTCTTTTTTCTTTCAAGTGAGTTTGGGTTTGATTAGTTTCTAGAGGGAATTGAGACCACTTTGAATTTTTGATCGAAGCCTACTCTTAAGGCAATAAACCTGATGACCTGTCTCCATGGCTTTCATATGTGAGATAGTTGTCTGGCCTATGTCTGAGCCAAAAAAAAAAGAAAAAGAAAAGAAAAGGAGCAAAAAAGATATCATGAGACTAAGTTAATGCAAATATAAATCGAGGTCCAAGTATGATGTCAGAAAGTCAAAGCACATGTTACACAATTCGATTTCATCAAATACGAATCGACGTCCAAGCATGTGCCTACACAAGTAAAAATCGGTTAATAAGTAATCGTTACTCTGAAGTAAAATCATTTAAAGTAATGTTAGGGGACACATTTTGGTTCGCATTTTTATGACATCTCATTTTAAATGGCACTTAATGTCAACATCAGTAATATTTAACTTATTTTTCACTTATGCTCACGATTTTCCACTGAAGAAAATAATATAATGATTTGAAAAAAAAAAACGATTTCACACTTTGGAGATGTCAATACCAAATGGAAAGAAATTAGGGTGACTAGTGATTGTTAATGTGGCTTGTGAAATTAGTTCTTAGAACTAAAGACTTGAAGGCACGTGCGAGCGAACAAATTGTGATCATGCAGCTTGAATTGGTGAAGTAGTGAAGTAGGTGAAGTCCTGAAAATGAAATAGGCCGAGTTGATTATATTGTGGCCGAAGAAGTGACACTGGCATTGGGGCTTATTTTCATAAAGTTAGCCAAAGGAATTTGGATAAAAATATTCAATCATAATCATAGCTTATTGCAGCCTTGCAGCTTTATAAGTTGTCTTAGTCGGAAACACGGGGCATCTTTCAAAACTAATAAATGAAAATTCCAAATAAGAACTTGAATGAGGTTATTTTTTTAAAAGAGAGCTTAGAGTAGATATTATTTGGGAAAATGCCAAATAAAGACTTGAAGTAAATCTACTTTCTCAAATAAAGACTTAAAGTGAATTTTGTTTCAAATAAGGACTCGAAGTAGACTCATTATTTCAAATAAGGACCAGAAGTGAATTTTGTGCCAAATAAGAACCCAAAGTGATCAAGTTAATCTCTATTAAGGACTTTAGCTCGCCGGCAGACATTTTTTGGCGATTAAAATAGGGACAATTTTGTCAAAAAATTGTCATTGGAAAAAAATGGAAAATTCTAAGTTAATTAAGTTTAGGTTATTCATTTAGATGTTTAAGTTTTCTTCTTTCTTCTCCCCCACTGCTCCTCAACTAAATCGCTGCTTGGTCATTGTCGTGACTCAATTCTTGTCGCTCCTGACCTTGCTCGACCGGTGGAGAATTTGGGTCTTCGCAAACAAAGAAATAAGCATATGATTTTCTTTTTGTTTTTGAATTTGTGCCTCAATCGGCGGAGAATTTGGGTCTTCGACCTTGCGAAGGATGGGTACAAGGAATGGGGAGAACTTCGGTCTTTGACTTTGCAGAGGATGGGTACAAGGAACAGGAGACCATAGAAAACCTAGGGTTTTTTTTTTTTGTTTTTGTTTTAGGATTTGTTAATTTTTCATAGATTCTTTTTTTGGACAAAATTGCCCAAACTCCAGTCGTCATAAATGTCACATGCTTGATAGCCAGCGAATATTTGGTTGACCAGCAAGCTCAGATCCTTATTTGGAATTGATTCAACCACTTCGGATTCTTATTTGAGATAATGGGTCCATTTTAGGTCTTTATCCGACACAGAATTTATTTCGGGTCTTTATTTGAGAAAATTAGTTCACTTTGGGTCCTTATTTGGAATTTTCCCATATTATTTTATAAGAGCTTGAAGTGACTAAATTAGTATCAAATAAAAATTTGAGCTCATCAGTCCTTCAAATATTTGCTAGCTAGTGAGCATGTGATATTTTTAGGGGTTGAAATATGAGCATTTTTGTAACAAAAATGCAATGTAAATTAGTCACCGGACTCACTCTATCCTTGGATTCACTCCAAGTATGAGCATCAAAATCAAATTTTATCATTTTTCTTTCCAGAGTAAAGTCGTGAGAAGTGAAGCTACCACAAAGGTGAAGAGCAAATACTCCTTTGCGCTTTTGACTAAGCAAAAAAGACAATAAGGGACATTGTCAAATCACATTAAATTCATAATGATCGGCATAATTAGTACGCTTGCTTAACGTGGAAATCCTATTTTGGACCAAATAATTTGAATGGAACACTTAGGCAAAATCTTTCTTAGGAACTCTTGTCCAAAGTATCTAATGTTAAAAGGACTTGCACTTTAATTTGTCTAAGATTATCATCGCTAAGCATCCAATGAAAAGGGTCCTACTCGAGCAAAAGATCCTTTCCCCCAAAGTATCAAAAACTAAGCTATTGGCATACTAAGAAATCATTTACAGGTGTTCTTGTAGAAATTTTCTAGTTTCTTCGAATTTATACATTGAACCAATTGCATCACTTTCAAGTAAATAAAAGGCTTGGTTTATTTTCATGCCTGAGCAATGAAAGGAAAAGGAAAAACTTATCCAATTTGTAACTAGAATGTCTAGTGCATAAAGAAAAATATGACGTACCAATTATTGGTGAAGACATACTCAAATTAAAACCCTTTTCTCATATCAGCACTAGTATGTTAATAGTTGCATAACCAATAGGTCTTGTGAAAAATATTTAAAATGATTTGCACGCCAAAGCTATTCTCTCAAGTTAACTAACAGGCTCGCACTCTAAATTTGGATCTCTTCATTCCCATTGTATACTGGTATATCTATAATGAGCCAATCATGAAAGGCATATCAAATAATCATGCGAATTTTAGCCACCAAAATCACGCTAGTGACATTTGTTTGTTGTTCCCGGTGCTGCGGTATTTTGGTACACATCATCCACCTTTAGACGAAGTACTCTTTATTGTTAATAAGTTCTTATTGAAAATGAAGAGAAAAAGCAGGATGAGTAAATTAAAGCAAATGAAAGTGAGGTGGCAACCATCTAATGAGCCACATGTCAACTCTCCATAAAACCCTCCGCAGAGTACCAAAATATTGTGATATATTCAATAATTCAAGCCAAGAGAGAGAGCACAAACTTTATATAAAAGGATTTAGTATTTCTCATTTGATATGAAAGGAGGAAAAAAAAAACTCAAAATCGCTCTTAGATTGCAAGTTCTCTCAACATCATCCAATAGTCATACTATAATCCATGCAAAATAAAATCTCAACCTTTCACAATCCTTTTATTGGCAAGAAATGCCCAAAAGCTTCTCCATGAGAACATTGCCGAAAGGCAATTGTGCATGCACTAAATAGTATAATTGAGACGTCAAGCAGAAGCTCTCATTCCATGAATCCTCTATACGTCATCGCTATTCAAAGTCTTAAGGCTCCATCTTCGTAATATAGTTGGTTCACAATATCTGATCACTAATAACAAACACCTTCAGATGAATAAGTGATTATATTTACTAAGAAGTTAGGATAAACGTGTGTTAACATGGAATAAAAGGTTTGACAAAAATGAAATAAAAATGAAAAAAGTATTCCCTGAATAGTTATTAGATCGTGGATAATGCATTAGCTGAGAAATTCTAAATATGACATTAAAAATATAAAATAAATATAAAATGTCGAAAACAAAATTAATTAAGGAGTGAGATCAAAGACTTGGCTAAAGGGGTGATGACTCGATAGTCTTTAGGCAAGATATGATATGGAGAAATTTAGTTTGAAAAGTGGAGGGAAAGTGGGGGAAACTTGTTTTATGGTTTGCTTGTCTAGAATCCATTGTGAGAGAAAAAATAAGTCAAATTGTTCATTATAAATAATAATCCAACAGGCTATGTTTTTGCGATTGACCCTTGTATATTGACGCTAGGGGCAAGGGAGTCTTGCTAGTTTTCTTTTCTATTTCTTTTGTTAATGGAAAAATGCAAGTCAAGTCAAGAAGAAGGCTCCACGCACCTTCTACAAAATGCCGTGGAAATTACACGTGCATTGATTGTCCTTTGTTTTCGTTTCTATCTACCTACTTTTATTAAATCAGTTCAGTCAAGAATATGCTTACCAACTCAGAGCATCAGAATTACCGGTTGGTTTTCATTTCTATTTTTTTTTTTGTTAGTAGAGAAAGTAAATCAAGACAATAAAGGAAAAAAAAAAGCATACAACATAAATTTTATGCACCTCCCGTGGATATTATTTGTGCATTGATTGTCCTTTTATTTTCTTTGCTATCTATTTTTTATTAAACTAATTGGTGGAGAATATGCTTCTATTTCTTTATGAGTAGAAAAAGCAAGTCAAGTCAACAAAGGAAAAGAAAGAAGGGACGCTTCTATTTCTTTATTAATAGAAAAAGCAAGTCAAGTCAACCGAGGAAAAAGAAAGAAAGGACACATGTAAATTTTATGCACCTCCCGTGGAAATTAGTGTGCATGCCGGCATGGGAGTATTTCTAGTTTTCTTTTCTATTTCTTTTATTAATGAAAAGGCTAGTCACCACCGCTTTGGTGGTCGTGAGAGAAGTTCGAATCCTCTCACGGCCACTGGGGTCTTAAGTGGAACGCCAGGGGGGTGGGTGGGTCCCTCCCGCATGTGTTCCTTGAGGTTTATTCGTCGGCTACCGGCTGTACGAAGATTCTGAGTCATAAAAAAAAAAAAAAAAGACAAGTCAAGTCAACAACTAGGTTCCACGCACCTTCCACAAAATGCTTTGGAAATTATGCATGCATTGATTGTCCTTTCGTTTTCTTTTCTATTACTATCTACTTTTTATCAAATCAGTTCAGTCGAGAATATGCCTGCAAACTTGAGCATCAGAATTATCAATTGATTTTCATTTCTATTTTTTATTAATAAAGAAAACGAGAAAGGAAAAAAAAAGAAAAAAAGGATACAACATAAATTTTATGCACCTCCCACGGATATCACGTGTGCATTAATTGTCATTTATTTTATTTTCTATTACTATATGCTTTTTGTTAAATTAATTGGTGGATAACATGCTTTATTGACTTAGAGCATCAAATTGCTCGTTGATTTTTGTTTCTATTTCTTTATTAGTAGAAAAAGCAAGTCAAGTCAGTAGAGGAAAAGAAAGAAAGGACATGCGTAAATTTTATGCACCTCCCATGGAAATTAGTGTGCATGTGCCAGGGGCATGGGAGTATTCTAGTTTTTTTTTTTTATTTCTTTTATTAATAAAAAAGGCAAGTCAAGTCAAAAATCAGGTTCCACACACCTTCCACAAAATGCCATGGAAATTATGCATGCATTGATTGTCATTTCGTCTTCTTTTCTATCACTATCTACTTTTTATCAAATCAATTCGATCGAGAATATGCCTGCAGACTCGAGCATGAGAATTATTGGTTGATTTTTGTTTTTATTTTTTTATTAATAGAGAAAGGAAAAAAAAAAGGATACGACATAAATTTTATGTATTCCCCACGGATATTACGTGTGCATTGATTGTCCTTTATTTTATTTTCTATTACTATATGCTTTTTGTTAAATTAATTGGTGGATAATATGCTTTATTGACTCGGAGCATGAAATTGCTCATTGATTTTTGTTTGTATTTCTTTATTAGTAGAAAAAGCAAGTCAAGTTAGCAAGGACATGCGTAAATTTTATGCACCTCCCGTGGAAATTAGTGTGCATGCCAGGGGCATGTGAGTATTCCTAGTTTTCTTTTCTATTTCTTTTATTAATAAAAAAGGCAAGTCAAGTCAAGAACCAAGTTCCACGCACCTTCCACAAAATGCCATGGAAATTATGCATGCACTGATTGTTCTTTCGTTTTCTTTTCTATCCTTATTTGCTTTTTATCAAATCGGTTCGATTGAGAATATGCTTGCAGACTCGAGTATTAGAATTATTGGTTGATTTTCATTTCTATTTTTTTTTATTAATAGAGAAAGCAAGTCAAGATGAGAAAGACAAATAAAAAAGGGAAAGGGATATGACATAAATTTTATGGACCTCCCACGGATATTATTTGTGCATTGACTATCCTTCTATTTTATTTTCTATTACTATTTGTTTTTTTATTAAATTAATTGGTGGAGAATTTGCTTTATTGACTCGGAGCATCAGAATTGCTCGTTGGTTTTCGCTTCTATTTCTTTATTAGTAGAAAAAGCAAGTCAAGTCAACAGAGGAAAAGAAAGTAAGGACATGCGTAAATTTTATGCACCTCTCATGGAAATTACGTGAGCATGCGAGGGACATGGGAGTACTCCTACTTTTCCTTTCTATTTTTTTTATTTATAAAAAAGGCAAGTCAAGTCAAGAATCA
The DNA here is from genome assembly GCF_016545825.1 of Eucalyptus grandis. NCBI lineage: Eukaryota > Viridiplantae > Streptophyta > Magnoliopsida > Myrtales > Myrtaceae > Eucalyptus > Eucalyptus grandis. The sequence goes on from NC_052612.1 coordinate 26,390,582, forward strand.
AGTTCCATGCACCTTCTACATAATGCTGTGAAAATTAGGCATGTATTGATTGTCCTTTCATTTTCTTTTTCTATCGCTATCTGTTTTTAATCTGTTTTTTATTAAATCAGTTCGGTCGAGAGTATGTGACCATCAGAATTATCAATTGATTTTCGTTTCTATTTTTTTTATTAATAGAGAAAGCAAGTCAAGATAAGAAAGGAAAATAAAAAGAAAAAAATAAGGATACGACATAAATTTTATGCACCTCCGACGGATATTACTTGCGCGTTGATTGTCCTTTTATTTTACTATCTATTACTATCTGCTTTTTATTAAATTAATTGGTGGAGAATATGCTTTACTGAGTCGGAGCATCAGAATTGTTTGTTGGTTTTCGTTTCTATTTCTTTATTAGTAGAAAGCAAGTCAAGTCAACAGAGGAATACGCGTAAATTTTATGCACCTTCCCAGGGAATCACGTGTGCAATAATGCACCTTTACTTTCTTTTCCATAGCTTTTTTTATTAGCACTGCCGCGTGATTCGAGAAAGTCAGGGACAAAAAGAACACAGTGATATACACTGGAGAGATAAAGCTGCAACCCAACTAGACAGTAATAGCCGCTTCTTCGAATATATAAGCATTCTGCGGAAGCACATCGACATTCATCTCCTACTAATAGCCGATTCTTCGAATCTGAAAGGGAAGTTCTTTCTAGGGATCTCTCACGCTCTCTCTTAAAAGAGACAATTTCCCATAAAAAAAAGGAAGGAAAAAAGGGGGAGGGGGGGAGGGGAGACACCACCATCTTCAGGCAGCATTTTTCTGGAAAAGAAAAAAAGCATTCCCCGCCCTTTCTCCTGAACTCAACCGACCAGCCACCTCCACCATCTCCGTCCGACTGCCTCCTGCCGGCGACTGCTCTCGCATTCCGTTCCCGAAATCCTACCTCACTCCTTCGCCGTCACCTATTTCTTTACTCTCACGAAAAAGGGAAAAGGAAAAAAAAAAAAAAAAAAAGGTCTTGGTCTTTCTCTACGCCGGGAACGGTCGCCGTTGAAGCCCCACACAAAACCTCGGAGCCACAGCCGATCTACGTCGTCCGCCACCTCCAGAGCATCGTCCGCTCGCTGCCATTCGTCGTCCCCGTCCCTGACCTCGGTGGAGTCGACTGAAGCCTGACACGAGTTTGGAGTCGCTATTCTCAACCTTCGCCGCCAACGATGCCCGGGGAAGCCAAGCCAGGTAGGGCCCCGCGATTGAGTTCTCGTTCCTTCTTCTTTTTAGCTTCCTCCTGCTTGATTTTAAAAGAGCAAAGCAAGCTCGATTTCTTTAGTCCTCACTCGCGTCGGACCTGAATGAGTCGTTTTTTTTTTTTTTTTTTTTTTTTTTTTTTTTTTTAAGTTTAAACGTTGCTCGCTGATTTCTCTTGAGTTTAAGTGTGAGCTCGAGCTCCGAATAATTCCATATTCTCTCTCCAACTCGCTGCCCACTACGTGTTTGAAGAAATGCCTGAACAGATTCGAATTTGTTCTGTTCAATGCAGGCTATGGTATGGAAAATTTTAGTTTGAAAAGTGAGGGAAATTTATTTTGGGATTTGCTTTTGTAGAATACCTCTTGAAAGAAAAAAAGTCAGATTGTTCATTATAAATAATATTCCCACAGGCGGTGTTTTGCGATTGACTCATGTATAATAGCACCGGGAGCAGGGGAATGTTGCTAGTTTTCTTTTCTATTTCTTTTATTAATGGAAAAGGCAAGTCAAGTCAAGAAGGACCTATATAGGATGGTTCCGTGCACCTTATGCGAAATGCTGCTTTCTGTTAAATTAGTTGGTGGAGTATATGCTTATCGACTGGGAGCATCAGAAATGATCTGGTTTTCGTTTCTATTTCTTTATTAGTACAAAGTGATATCCACATGAGAGATAGAGCTGCAACCCGACCAGACGCTAAGCATTCTGAGGAAGCACATCAAACTTCATCTCCTCTAATGGCTGCTTCTTCAGATCTGAAAGGGAATTATGACGTCTTCCTGAGTTTCAGAGGTACGGACATTCGAAAGAGCTTCCTCAGTCATTTCTACACGGCGCTTGCCCAAAAAGGAATCTACAGTTATGTCGATAGTGAGGAGCTTCGGAAAGGCGACTGTATAAAGCCGGCACTTATGAAGGCGATTGAGGAGTCGTGTATCGCGATCATCATTTTCTCCGAGGACTATGCTTCCTCACCGTGGTGTTTGGAAGAGGTGGAGAAAATCATGGAGTGCAAGGAGCAAAGAGGACTCACGGTATTTCCGGTATTTTACAAAGTGGATCCTAGAGAAGTGAGAACACCAAGAAAGAGCTACCGAAAAGCTATGGTTAAGCATGAGAGAAAGTTTGGGAGAGATTCGAAGAAAGTGAAGAGATGGAAAAAGGCTCTCCTTGATGCGGGTAGCTTGTCTGGATGGGATTTGAAGGATATGTAAGTACTAAGTAGTGATTGATGTGACACTGCTTTGTTTTTTCTTTTTTATATGCTGAATCTCTTCTTCTTTTTCCATGAAAGTTAATTATCTTTGGAAATTGATGTATTTAGTACCTTTCCGGATTTTGTCAGAGATGAAGCAGATCTTATCAACAGAATTGTGCGGGACATCTCTATGCAGCTGGACCGAAAACCGTTACACATTGCCAAGCATCCAGTTGGAATACATCAACAAGTGGTAAAGCTGGAATCTATGTTAAATCTCGAGTCTCGTGATGATGTTCTCATGATAGGATTATGGGGACAAGGAGGCATAGGAAAAACAACATTAGCCAAAGCCCTTTACAATGATATATTTAGAGGATTTGATGCTTCATGTTTTTTGCCAAACGTTCGTGAAACTTCAAAAGATTCCAAGGATTTAGTTCATTTGCAAGAAAAATTGTTGTCCGAGATATTAGTGGGAAAAGAATTAACAGTGTGTAGTGTTGATGGAGGTATTAATTTGATGCAACATAGACTTTGCCGGAAAAGTGTCCTCCTTGTTCTCGACGATGTCGATGACGTAAAACAATTAAATGCTTTAGCTGGAGGGCGTGAATGGTTTGGTAAAGGAAGCAGAATCATCATTACTACGAGAGATAGCCATCTATTAACTTTCCATGGGATGGGTAAAGATCATATCTATGAAGTTAAAACTCTAGATGATTTGGAAGCTCTTGAACTTTTTGATAAACATGCTTTTTTTGGAAGTGAGGAAATAGTGATAAGTAGGGATCTTGTGGATAGTGCTTTGCATTATGCTAATGGACTTCCTTTAGCACTTGTGGTATTGGGCTCTTTCCTATGTGGTAGAGGGGAACAGGAGTGGAAAAGCGCATTGAATAAACTTGCCAAAAATCCTGACAAAACCATCAATGATGTTCTCAAGTTAAGTTACGATGGACTAGAGGACTATGCAAAGGAGATATTCCTTGATATCGCATGTTTCTTCAAAGGACGATGTATAGAGTACATCATGAATGTCCTTAACAGTTGCGACTTTGACACAACTATTGGAGTACAAGTTCTTGTTGAGAGGTCCTTAATAACTAAGAATGGGAATACAATACAGATGCATGACTTGATTCAGTTGATGGGCATGGATATTGTTAAACAAGAATGTCGCGATGATCCTGGAAAACGCAGCAGGATATGGCTTTGTGAAGATGTCTATGAAGTTCTATCAGGGGAAATGGTAAGTTTTGGTGGTTTGAACACTGATTTCTCTCTTCTTCTCTGACTTCGTATGCTAATTGCAATGCAACTTCTATAAATGCAGGGAACAGATGTAGTAAAAGCCATAGTTTTGGATTTACCCACGATAGAAGCAATATCCATAGGTCCCAATGCTTTCACAAACATGAGAAGATTGAGGTTGCTCATCATGATTAATGTGCATAACTCTTTCCAAGGTCCCATCTTTCTTCCTAACAACTTGAGATGGTTTCAATGGCCTGAATGTCCTTTTTCGGTTCTCAAATTTCCCCCTGGCCCAAAGAAGTTAGTCAGACTTGATCTGTGCAAAAGCAACATTCAAGTCGTGGTGGACCAATTCAAGGTGCGCATTCAAATGAATTGTCCTTATCTCTTACATATCTATATCTGTATGCATATAATTATGATTATTTTTATGTATGTCTTATTGAAAACTTTGAATGCAATAATTACTAACTCTGATGATGCTCGTTAATTGTGCTTAAGAATCATCTGCATCTATTAAATTGTTTATATATGATTAAAGCATTAGAAACAAGATGTCGATCTACTGCATGAACCAACATAAGTAGATTCTTCCCATTTTAGGGGAGTATTAAGCACTTTCCTATGTGAATTTTAATGTCGACTCAAACAGAAGATACTCACTTAAAAAGTTCAATCTCATTTTCAAATGTTAGAAGTACTAAAATCATAAGAAGAATGGACTTATACGGTTAGTAACTTTAATACCAAAAATTGGAACAATTGGTGACATAATTTAACAATTGAATGATGAACATGCTTAGTATTTTAATAAACATGAACTGAGGATTCAATCTGTATGCGCTTGAAATGATAGATAGTAAAAATGCTATCAAAGATTATATATTTTACATAAGAGACGGGCTTATTAGATTCTTTTCAAAATTGCATATGAAAATAGAATGAGATTTTTCGTGCTCATTTGCTTTATCATTGAAGCGAATGCACGCTAAGTACTGTTGATTGAACCTTCTGTTATTGTTTCTATGGTAGAATGCAGCCGATAATGAAAAGAGATATATAGAAATCATGCAGTAAAGGATCTTTAAAGGAGTGAAGTCTTTAGTGTAAGTCAGCCCCAAAAGTCCTGTCTATTTTTATTGTATCGACCTAACCAGAGATTTCTGGCAAGTACTTCTTTATTTTTAGGAGGAGTAAGCGGAACTCCAAGAAAGTTATCTTCATCTTTACGGATAAAATATTCATTTTCAAATATAACTAGGAGTTTCTCCTTCTCCTTCCAAGTATATAACATGTTCCCCTCCTTTCCTTTCAATCGGGCCATTCGGTTGCGCCCTTACTCCATTTATTCCTAAGTGAGAAATCACAGGACGTAAAGCAACTCTTAGGGGAGATAGATTGACCAGCCATTCCTTCTCCCGCTATTTTAAATAAAAGCTTGTGGAGTACAATTCCATGGAACAGTCTTACTTTATAGACGTGCTAGCGCACCACATCTAGGACGCTGATTGTGCGTAATGGCTTTCACGCATGACTAATAAGGCTTTCTTAAAGAGAAGTAAGGGCTCGCTTTGCTAATTTAAATATATTTAAACTTAATTCTAATCTTAAGTTATGTATATATGTATTATATTTATATTCATACAAATACTAGTGTACAATGTAAAGGTGACCTTCCACGGGATTTCAATTTAATTCCTTTCCCAAAATGTCTCGATTACTTATTTTACAAATATTGTATTCATCGAGAGGTGCATAAACTATTAATCTATTTTATCTCTCATGTTTCACAATCTAAATTTTAATCTTTTCTATCCCATAATAAATTTCTTATTGCAAATTTTAATCTTGAAATATCCTACATATATTCTATGTTTGTGTATTGTGTGTTTACCCACAATTTCTTTCCATTAAATATTTCTAATTTAGTGGTTTTGCTCAATTTTTCAGAAATAAATTTTTTTCAAATCTTGTGCATACTCTTTTTAGTTTTCTCTTCCTACGCCTCAAAAGAGACAAACTTCGTGGACTTTCAATTTTGCTGTCATGCTTGTCGGCCACATTGACGCCGGAATGTGTTGAGCGAACAAATAAATAGAAGGGGTTTTTTAATCTAAATGAAGTGGAAAAACCCCACTATGGAGGATAGAAAAGAGACAACATACACTAGGTCTCCCTTGGCCAAATCACCGCCTTTGTAGGCCAGTCCAAGGATGCAGCACTCTCTCGTTCACTCATGAATCCCTAAAAGGGCAGAGAGAAAGACAAAGAAAAGATAGATTGAAACTTCATTTAATAGATTAATTGTGTTTACCATGAGACACCGAGAGGGCACTTATAAGTAGGAGCCTACCGTACTTTTGAGTAACCTCCAAGTACAGAAAAATGAACCCGAAATACAAAATTCAAACAAGCTACAATATTATCACATTGTAATCAAGACTAGAACAATCCTAAAAAGTATAAAACAGGCTCACTGATCAAGAAATATTTTTTATCCCTATTACTTTATTCACAAGAGAGAATCTTGAAATCTTGAAAAGACTCCTCCTCAAGGCCAACTTCATGGTGATAGATTAGCAACATTGAAACTAGTGGAAACACCATTCCCTCCACAAAGATCACTTTTGCAGGTATTATTATCGATGTGTTCCAAAACTAGAAAAGAACCGTCCGTAGCACCACGACTAGGTGGAAAGCGCTCTTCTCAAATAAATCCAGACAAGATCACCTTCTTTAATAACAGCAGGCTTTTCTATTTTTTTTTATTTTTGGCTTGACTGGGATATTTGATATTTTGCTTCGGACTTCTCTTCCTCACTTCCTCATGTAACTTATTGATTGTCTTAGCTCTTTCTCCATATTAGTGGTGGATAATGGTGTAAGATCCAAAGGACTTAAAAGATGCATTCACTACACAACGTAAGGAGTTGTCTTTGGAATACCATGTGGGCGCACAATTTCACTAATATAAAGTTCAGCAACATATAATAGATCAAGGGTCTACTGCATTCAACAAAATGTGTGATTCTCAAAAATCGATCAACCAAGCACCATGACCTAATAAGTGATGACACGAGAGATTCCCAAGCTTCCACCACCATTATGGCAGGTTTGCATATCTCTGCATAAGATTGTAGGTTCATGAAGTGACACCTATGTTAGCCTAAATTCATGTCATGAATTAGCTGGCAAAGGATTTGACCATGGCTCATGTGCTCCCACTTGAGGTCACACTCTCTCTCTGAATTACATGTATTGATTCTAAACATATACATAGTAGAAGTGGCCACGCTACGTAGCATTGGAATGATTTCTCGTGTGTCACTTGATAGAGCTTAGTGTGTGGTGAAATTACGAGTAATATTCTTTTTTTAATCTTCTCTTTTGGCCAAGGATCGCTTAATAAACTCATATTTAACATGGGAGTGGGAGTGCTCTGTATACACCATATGATCAACTAATTTCTAATCACATGAGTCTTGAATGATGATCAAGTGTTTTTCATTAAATATTTTTATCTTCATTTTCTTTCCATGTGGATATTTCTTGCAGGACTTTAAAAATTTGAAGTTCCTTTACTTCAGTGAATGTCTGTCCATGGTTTGTATGCCGAACCTCAATTTTTGTCCAAATCTCGAGGAATTGAATCTCAATGGGTGCAAAAATTTGGAGCGTGCTCATGAATCAGTTGCATATCATGCCAAGTTGAGGTTGCTGGATCTAGAAGGTTGCTCTAACCTTCATCATCTCCCTGATATACTCCAACCCAAGGATCTTCAATTCCTCAATCTTCGTGGTTGCTCAAAGTTGCGAAGATTCCCTAATATTCCAGAAAAAATGAAATGCTTGCAAAAACTTGTTTTAACTGAGACTTCAATTGAGGAACTTCCTGCATCCATGGAAAATCTTGTCTCTTTAAAGAATTTGAGTTTATTTAGATGCAAGAAATTGGCAAACCTTCCATCTAGCATTTACAAGTTGCCAAATCTTGAGAGCTTGAGCCTTGATGGTTGTTCAAAACTAATCAAGTTTCCAAAGGAGGAGGAGGATTCGAGTGATCTGTGTAGCAAGACAGGATTTCCCAAGCTAAAGTTGTTAGAGCTTAGGGGATGCAATCTACAAGAAGTAGAGTTCCTAGAGACTCATTCATGTTTTCCATCCTTGAAATATTTGGCTTTGTGCGAAAATAATTTTGCTAAGCTTCCACCGTGTGGGCACCTACATAATTTACTTAAATTGGATGTTTCGGAATGCCAACAGCTACAAGAGATTGGCGAGGTTTCAGGGCAATTGCTTGAATTGCAGGCAAGGAATTGTGAATCTCTAAGCAAAATTCCTTCCGACATATTGTCGATTGACCAATTATTTCTCCGTAATGAGGTTAGACTCTCTCTCCCTCCCTCCCTCCCTCCCTCTCTGATTAATACGGAGTTGTGTACATATATCGCTAATTGTAGCTAAATTTGACTCATTGAAATTCCTCTTTTTCGAGTGTCAAATTCAAAATAATATCTTAACAATTTACTTTTACAACAGCGATTTTGGGAATTGGATTTCTTTTCGCCTTCGCCTTGTGAAACTATTCTACCTGGAGAAACTATTCTACCTGGAGGAGAGATGCCGCAATGGTTACTCCTGAATAAGGAGGGTTATATATCTTTCACAGCTTCGAAGAATTTGTATAAGTTCGTAAGATTAGCTATCTATGTTGTATGTCGAGTAAAGGAAGGGAAACCAAAGGACTTTAAGTTCAGATTATACACTAATGGCAGATTCTTAGGAACGTCCGTGCCAGACAGGTTCCCCATATTGCATTCAGAACATGTGTCATTACGGTTGTATACATTGAAGAGACTCTGGGGAGTAAACCCTTTTGATCGAAATGACTCAAGTTCTTTCCAGTTAGGCATTAAAGCATCAGATGGTATAATTGTAAAAAAGTGTGGATTTCGATTAATATGCAAGTCACTAGAGGACGAGTTGGAGGCTTTGAATCAAGATGACGAGTTGTTAGATCCAAGTTTGTTTTATAAGATTTGGCATCACGACGAAGAAACGACTAGAGAGGAAGAAATTTCGGCCGATCTCTTAGATCTGGAAAAGGTCTCTCCCTCCCTCCCTTCCCCCCTCCGCGATTGTGGTGTGTGTGTGTGTGATTAATATGGGTGCTTTGTGTTTTTATAATGCAAAACTGCAAATGCTAGTAAACAAAACAAGCTAATATATTGTGATTTTGCACCTATATGTAATAGCGGGGACAAAACCATGAAGACAACTACCAAACAAGCTCAGAAGAAGGCGACGATATGGATGACTCCCCGCTCGCCAATGTCATGGCTGACTTTTCAGTTGAGGTCTCTCTCTCTCTCTCTCTCTCTCTCTCTCTCTCTCTCTCTCTCTCTCTCTCTCTCTCTCTCTTTCCGGCCCCCGGGGATACGCGTGGATTCATAAGTGCATGTGTTGATTTGTTGTTGGGGTGTACGACAGGCGCACTGTGTTTGTATAACGCAAAAACTGAAAATTCTGTACAAATAAGCAAATCTAACGTAGAGTGATTCTACACCATGTGATACGACAATACTCGCAAGTGAGGTGAATGATTTCATGAGTATTACATATAAGGCAAGGAAAGATCGATATGTTTAATTATTACAAAAACTCTAGCTTTGGTTAAATTACCAGAAAAATTCTCAAATCAAACTCTTCTATTTTAACTAATTATCAACTTTAGTACGTCTAACAATTTACCGGTATAACAGAAGTGTCGCTATTCTGAAATCGCTCCTCACCACATGGATATTCTTCCCGGAGGAGATATGCCAGAGGAGTTCATCATTGTTGAAGGCAATACCATATCTTTCATGGTTTCACAAGACTTTTATGATAAGTTTTTGGGATTAGCTCTTTGTGTTGTTTTCACTATAGAAGATGGAGAAAAGGAAATATTTTTCGACATCGTGCCCCATCTTAACGGCCAAAGACGGAATGGGCTATCGGGATCTCTCGGTTCATTTAATTCAAATCACATGTGGATTCAATATCTCAAACAGAATGTGTTGTGGGGAGTGTGGAAGGGAGCTGTTGATTTTCTTGAATTTGACGAGGATTGCTTACGATTTAGCCTCACACTCAGTGTATCGGGTGGAACTGTAAAAAAATTGGGATATGTGCTAAGATGCAAGCAAATGGATGATGATTTGAAAGTTGTACTCGAAGATAAGCAATTGGTGAATCTAGCTTCAATATATGAAATGAAGCACAAAGAATTCTTCTACAAATTTCTCCCACGCCATATGGAGCGAATGGAAGCCATGCAAATGGAAGCCAAGTACAGGAACACTTACACGGTCATATATAGTAGCGACAGCGACAACGATAGCAACAGGGACAGCGACAGCAACATCGACACAAATTAAATGGGAAGAGGCGAGTGTAATAGTGCTGATGTGTAGCTCTGAAAGAAGCAATCATTAAGCCAGCGCAACAAACTAGGGGTTGGCATATGTTTCCTGATACCTCGGGACATTTATGTTTGTTGTTGAAGTAAGAGATGGCATTCACTTCAATCTCTAATGTCAGATTTGGAAAATGGAGAGAGGGTGACTTGGCACACAAGATACTTCAATTCAGTAGAACGTGGCTTCATGTTTGGCTCAAATATCTTTAGTAGGTGTAGTCAAATCATATCAATAAATGACATGTCAATATTTTTCGTTAGTAGATTTGGTGGAGCTAACAAAAATACTTAATTGTATTGATTTGATAGATTTTAAGACTTCATTTCACTTTTTGAAAGTCTTGGAACTTGATTATACTTTCGCAACAAATTTTACAACTTTTAGAGTACTTATTTATAAACAAATCGTATTCATATTTCAACTCCCCAAGCACGGTTTCCCTTTACTTGGGTAATTTTAATTTTTTTTATGTAGTTTGTAGATGAAGTAAAAAGGTTTGCGGAACGGGAGAATTACCAAAAAAGTCATAAACCTATTGCAATTGTGTCAATTCAGTTATAAAATTTTTTTAGGCCAATTTAGTCCTAAACCTTTTATAATTATGCCAATTCAGTCCATCCGGCCAAAATTAGCTGGCGGCGGCCTTGGCGCCGACGAGACAGTGGCCAGGGCAAACGTTGATGTGGCAATTTTTTAACTTTTGAACTTTTAATTGTTTTCAAATTTTTTTTTGAATTTTCGAATTTTTTTTCCCACCTTCTTCTTTGTCGCCAACTCGGGCGCTAGCTAGAGGTGAGGGCCGAGCAAGGTCGATCTCGTCTGACCACTAGCGAGGCTCGCCCTCGCCGACCACTAGCAAAGGCTCACCTCACCCAATGACGACGGCCTCGCCGGTTGCTAGAGAGGGCCTTCGCCAAACCGGATAGCGAGGCTGAGCCTCGCCAAATCTGGTGATGGTCCTCGCTGGCAGCCGGCGAGGCCACCATCACCAGATTTGGTGACCTCTCGCACTTTTGGTCATCGGCAACCCAAGCTAGGGCCTTATCGCTCCCTTCGGACTTGTTTGTTGTCTGCATCCTCTCCAAGGATGCCCTCAAGATCTAGTGATGGTCCTCGTTGGTGGCCGGCGAGGTCGCCATCGCCAGATTTGGTGAGGCTTAGCCTTGCCTAGGCAGCCTCGCCTAGGAGGCCTCGCTATTGCTGGGCGAGGCTCGCTTTCGCCAGTGATTGGTGAGGGCGAGCCTCGCTGACCATAGGAAGAAGAAGGTAGGAAAAAAAATTCAAAAATTGCCACATCAACATTCGTCGGCCAGCTATCCCTAGTTGACATCCACATCAGTGTCAACCGGCCAATTTTGGCCGGATAGACTAAATTGACACAATTGTAAAAGGTTTATGACTAAATTGGCTCAAAAAAAATTATGACTGAATTGGCATAATTGCAATAGATTTATGACTTTTTTGGTAATTCTTCCTTTGCGGAATTAATGTGTTTCTATACATATCCCTATTATAGCAGTATGTAAAACTTTGCTCATTGCCAAAAAATAATCTTTGTTATGCCCTTATGTTAATGTTAGTCGTTAGTAAACTTAAATTAATAAAGTAAATTTCATCAAATGGTCGTAATAAATAACTAAATATCTTGGTAAATATTCTAGAACAAGTGTAAATCACCCAAAATCCTCAAAATATGGTTATTAACTTTGCAGTATAACTTTGCATCACGAAAATCCCTTTTGTTTTTGCTAATTTGTGAGCGTCATCATTATTCAATTCTCCACTGATACAGTATTTCTCCTCTTTATTTGTAAATCGTAAGTATTTTTCCGATGGTCATAAGTCCCATGAAGTCCTCATTATCATCACTACATCTCTAGTTAGTATCTTTCTTTTGAGGTTAGCAATTTGATTGTAGAGTTTATCTCTTGATGATCCTATCACTTAGGAATTATCCAATAGCATGGTAAATTCCTTCATCAAACACATAAGTGACAGTATGGATTTTTAGTAACTACAAAGTGCATGTCAACAGCAGTACTTGCTAGAGAGTCCTTGCAACTTTAGGTGATGATAAATAGTATTTCTTCAAAGGGAGTAGGTTTCCTAAAGTTCTCGCAAGCTTGGGAATTCTAGCATTTGAAAACTTTTCGAGGGACCACCTCCTTATTTGAGAAAATTATTTTATTCAGTAGTCAAATCGCTAACAGCTAACGTGATGTGACCAGCCAATTAAATCGATCGTATAAAATGCCGGTCCTCTTACTTGACACTTAAATGTTGAAATTGATTTGCTTGCCACACCACACATCCCTACCGCATCGTATAACATTATGGCCTTGTCCCTTGTACCGACACACCTCTCTTTTGCGGTGATTCTAACTTGATTAGCACTCTTCGATGTGTATGTGTATGTGTATGTTTTCCAAGTAAACTATCCTTAATCTAGTACTAGCCCTTCTATACTCTGATTAGAATTACCCCGGCGGAGCCATTCTGCAAAATCAATGGACCAAAGATTTGTGGCGGAGCCATTCTACAAAATCAATGGACCAAAGATTTGAAAACAACGCATCATGTATTTCCTATTAAAATTCTCAATTCATAATACAAAATGGTTGAACATAACCATAAGATAGACCTTAAACACATGGCTAACAACTATGTCGATTATTTTAAATCAGAACCTTATCTAAGTATTTAATAAGAAAGTCTATTATACTAGACACTTGATTAATAGCTAGGTACACTTATCCTGGCTTTTACAGACCACCTTTTCGAGGACAATGAAAAACCAGGTTGACCAATCTTGTTCAACAATGGCGCACGATGAGAAAAGTCCACTTACCGCCCTAGACATCCACGGAACATCGCGGCATAGGCCAAGCCGAAGACGCTTTTATCGCATTAAAGTTCTCGGGATGTCTACATTTTCCCACATCAGCGGGCAATTATGCCCTCCCATATGTTGGATCACCATTTGAATGAAAATGGGCCTCACAAGGCACACCTTTCAATCGTGCAAAGTATCATGTGTTTTTGACTTCTTACATGGAATTAATGAATCTACATAGAGTTTTATTAGCTTAAAAAATCGCTTAACTCCCTGTGTTATTGGAGCAGCATCACCATGCAAGGTTCAATTAAGCTGTTAGATGAAGTAAGGATCTTTTATTTCCCCATTTTGGGACAAGGTAGTATACAAGACTAGTAAGTACTAGGGGTGTGCAAAATACCCAGGAATCACCCGGACTGCCTGGAACCGGACCGGAACCGCCCAGAACCGGACCGGAGCCGCTCAGAACCGGCGGTTCTTGAGGGAACCGGTCCGGTTCCCGGTTCCAATTTATGAGAACCAAGTGGGTACCGGTCCGATTCTCGATTCCATGGGCGGATCTCGCCCGCCCGCCCACTCGAACCGGATTGGAACCTTTTTACTATAAAAAAAAAAAAATTACTAAAAGAAACCGTAAATCTCATCTCACTCCCTTCTAGGGGTGTGCAAAATACCCGAGAACCGCTTGGACCGTATTTGTAAATTCGCTGCATTTACTTCTCCCGCTGTCTGCATCTCCACGTACTTAAATTTGGTTTTTCTTTCTTTGGCTTGCTTTGATGTCACGTAGTCGTTCTATGTTGAAAACCAAAATTGTTTCGCGTCAAAGATCGGTTCCATGGATCCACCCGAGAACCAGACCAGACTAGCGATCCGATTCCCGTGTGGATCCATGCAACAAACGGGTGGATCCCGGTTCCAATTTTTCGGAACCAGTCCTTAGCGGGCGGTTCCCGGTTCTAGGTCGGGAATCGCCCGCCCAAACCATGCACACCCCTATAAGGTACCAACCTTTGCAAATAGAAGATAACCTCAGACAAACATGCGCTCTATGTTGCAGCTAATAGAGAATGAAAAGATTTATATTTGAAGCAAGCCAAGAAAAAATAATGAGTAACCTCATAAGTTGCTCCGGGAAGAAGCTCAAGTTATAGACTAGCATCAGTTTCCTGCTCACAATTCAACTCTCTCCCCACTTCCTCATGGATGCAATGACGAAGCCGCAAGATTGTTGTGATTCTTGAGAACTGGACAAGTCCCATCTGACACAATGCTATTCCACAAAAACAATAAGAAAAAAATCAGGATTATTATGGGATTGTTGGAAAATCTACTACTAAAACTTCGCAGGTGCTCATGGTCTTTACACACTATCCATCACTTAGGAGCTTTGGAGACTTAATTCGTCTAAATTATGTTATGATGATATATCAACCAATGAAAACCAACAAAAGATCTATACTACTTTTTTGCCAAAATAACCAAAGATAATTGTCAGTCAAAGTTGTTTAATTTTTAGAAATCTGCACCAATTTGAATGGAAGAACTAGCATATGTACTATCTGTGTCATCTCCAACTGCAGATGGATTGCATTTGGGTCCTTATAGATGGAGCTTAAGTGCATTTGGGATCTTACCCGTCTTTTATCAATTACAAGAAGAAGTGTGCATAAATGCTTAGTGCCTTTTTTGTCAAAGAAATAAAAAGAAAAGGAATGACATCTTCATGGGAACCCCAACTACGTTTACAACAAAACCATCACTTTGGAAGGGAATTTAGAAATTAAACCATCACTTGTCAAATTCATGTGATGTCTCTTATATATTCATGAAAAGGTTTAGCTCAGGGACAGCAATAACTGAATTTCCTTATCTCCTTCCCCCTTTGACTTCTCACCAAACTCACCTATGCCAATGCCAACAAATCTACCAGGGTAGGTGTTATATGCATGCACAACAGTTATGTGTACAAAGAATCTCCAAATTACAATTGCCAGTATAAAATGCATCAAACGGGCAGACTATACAAGAAAAATAACACCATTGAAAATTTTGTACCTATAGATTTTTCCAAAGTTGGCAACAGGTGGAAAACTAGAAAGCGCACTTATCCCAAAGATCAAAAAAAAGAGATGCATGCATCAAATTCATGCTAATGGAAGTAGAAATTTTTTTTTGTCTAATCAAATATTTGAAAGACAGCGTACATCTGAAATTCAATAGATGATGGTGCACGTACTTTAACAAAAGATCAGATACAAAGAGCCCCCATATCAAGTGGCCCTCCATCAGATCCACTAGAAAGTGCAGATGTGTCAGACCCTCTCTTGCCTCGCTTCTTTTCCTTTCTACCTTTTCTGGATTCAAGAGCTCGATTACTGCAAAACAACGTTTAGACATAAAAAAGGAGAAATCTTCAGTGCTGTCTTTGTTCTTGTAAGTACAAATTTATATTACTCATGTATGAACATTTTTCCAAGGTGAACCCATTATTTGTCAAAGCATAGGAGTGAGAAAATAGTCCAGACTTGAAGTTAAGTAAGATACAATTTTGGATACATAAGCCATAATTTCAAGATACGTATGAACTCGAATCACACGGAAACAGGAAAGGTACTTCAACAAAAGACAAGCTTAAACTATAACTTTACATATAAAGCACTGAGAGAACGAGAAATACTTGGAAATTGCAGAGACTTTCTCTGTCCCTGACCCGCAACAGGACTTGTATTTCTTTTTTGAACCACATGGACAATTCTTGTTTCTTGGAATTTTCTGCATTGCAAGATAAAACAAGCAAATAAAAATGAAGGAGCGCATCACCAAAAGTTCTCACGTTTGAGCTAAAACCAAAATGGTAAAAGAGGTAACATAGTCATCTTTTGTGGAAACCTTGTCTTCTCGCTGGGCACTGCCATCATCATGAGTCTGTTTAGCGCTATTGCTAGGTGGATTTTCTTTATTGGCCTCTTCCACAGGGTCCTCTCTCTGTTCCTCAGAATTTATCACCTAAACACCACAAAGAATTATGAAATAATTTTGGGTGTAACATGTTTGACTACCCCAAAAATCTATGGTTGACAAGACAAAGCACGCTAATTCTACCAGTTGCATCAAAATGACTCCAAACAAGCTTCTCGTGAAGCTCAACACGGTATCTTTGAAACCGCAAAGTTAAATTATTAAAGAAAATCTAGAGACATAAATACTGACCAGCCATTACCATCAGAAGCATCTGCATTGCAGGGAGACCGGACAGCTTCCTCTGAAAAATCTTCAATACCTTTTTCTGCTATCAAATACTCTATGGCAGCATCAACATCCCCATATGTCGCAACCTGTTTTTCAGTGCACCACCTAAAACTAGGTTAATGGACTGCTAAGTTTTTACACTTAGCTCGGGCTCTCCCAAGCCCATACCAATTCGCGACTTAAGGTTTAAAAATTTTTAACATGTAAAATATTATTATCTAGGAGTCGCCACTAATCAGTTTAGGGTAGGTCGATTAGACACCTAAGTAAAATAAATGGAGATTTATTTTACTCCTACGAACCAAAGACTATGGGTACGGGGACTTGGTTACATTAGACTTCTATAATGCCCTTTCGGTAGCATTTCTTTTTAATTTTTCAAAATTGTTTTTGCAGGCGACTGATTTATTTTAACCTAAATTACTATCATGCAAATAGTGACCACACAAGTACTCATCTATTGTTAAAACATTCAAATAAATAAATTGCATCACACAAAGCAAGCATTCATTTTTGGATTTTCTTAAAAATTAGAATTCTTTTATAAAATGCATTTTAACACTAAATGACTTAATCTTATTAATGTGCAAATTCTAATTAAATGGGTCTATTATGCAAACTAGTTAATATGCACCTAGTATTTTTGTATTTTTTATTTATTGAAATTCAAAACTAATAAAAACCCTAATTAAGCAATCTAAAATAATTTTCTAATCCATTTTTGGGAT
Source organism: Eucalyptus grandis (assembly GCF_016545825.1). Classification (NCBI taxonomy): domain Eukaryota; kingdom Viridiplantae; phylum Streptophyta; class Magnoliopsida; order Myrtales; family Myrtaceae; genus Eucalyptus; species Eucalyptus grandis. The sequence goes on from NC_052612.1 coordinate 26,407,553, forward strand.
TAATTTGACTTAAACCCTAATCTGTCTTAGAAAATATTTTTATTTTTTTATTTTAAAGGGAGGATGAGAATATGAAGATGTGCCAATTATATCTAAGACTCTAAAAATGCTATTTAAGTCTAATCCTAACTTATTTTTTTTTATAAAATATCTAAAAATGCAGTCTTAAAAATATTATCTAAAAATGCAATCCTAGAAATATAATCCTAAAAATTTGATTAATTAAACCTACGTGTCTATTATATTAAACCCTAATGTCCTATATGCTCAGGCAATTTTTTTTGAATATTTCGATTTTCTGATTTTTTTAGTTTTTTTAAAAGATAAGTAATTATTAAATAAATATTAAATCTAAACTATCAACCAAATAAATGATTAAAATAATCGAAAAAATAACTTGTTGTCTCACAGGTCAAATTAACGATTATCCTAACCTTAATTATCACAACAAAGAGTTCAAGATAATTCAAAAACTAATCCGAAGTCTTACGGATCAAATTAATAATTATAATGATTTAACAATTAAAATTCTACCAAAAAGCACAAAAATTAATATAATTAAAAAATAATCATATGTCTCTCGGATTAAATTAATAATTACAATAATTCCGGACAAAATCTTAGTGGATAATGCCTAAAGAAAAAAAAGGGTTTGCTGCAGCGTTGATGAGCGTCGAACGAACGGGCGACGTCGGTGCTACCCAGCAAGGGGACCGAGGCGATGCAAGGGTGTCGGGCACCGGGCGGTTGCGGAGGCGCGATGTAGGTGCGGGAGGCGCAATGCGAGCGCGGGGGAGCAGCAGCGGGCGTCGGAGGTGCGGTGATGGAGCTGCGGGCGAGTCCGGTGGAGCGGTAGTGACGTCGGTGATGGAGCTACACGTCGCGGGCGAGTCCAGCGGTGCGACGTGGTGGTGCTCGGAGAAAGGCGTGAGGGTGGCTCGGAGCGGCGGTGACAGCGGTCGGCTGCCGACGTTGGGTTGCGGGGGGCGCTGTGGTGGACGCCTGCGGATCGTGGGTGAGGTGCGGGCCAATGCTTCGAAGCGCAGAGCGTCGGTTGCTGCGAGAGGAGGAGTCCCGATGGCTGAACCATGGTGGCGTTAGGCTCCGGCGAAGTGGGAAGCGGCGTTGCAACAGCTCGAGTCCTGGCTCACAAGTTGAGGTGGTCGGTGGCCAGACCAATGGGTTGCAGGGAGCGTCGGCGAGCGAAATTGGAGCGGCAAGTTTCGTCGGTTGCTGCAGAGGCAGAGTCGCAATAGCTGAGCCGCGGTCGAGGGTTGAGGCGCGGTGCTGCACGTCGGGGGGGGCGGATCTGGCGGGAAGACGATGGCGGAGGTGCACGGAGCTCGGGCGATCACGGGTCACCGATGCGGGGCGTCGGGCGAGACCGGCGTAGCGATGATGGCGGAGACGTGGTAGTGCTCGCGGGGATGTGCAAGCAGCGACGGACAGGAGTTGCACAAAGCTGGAGCACCGGTCAAAGGACTGTTGAAGAAGAAGACCCACCCTTTTTCCTTTTTTTTTTTGGGATAAGTGTTCTAGAAGTCCTAAAACTTGTCACGAAAATGCATTTCAGTCCTAAAACTTGCAAAAAGTGCAAATAAGTCCTCAAACTTGTCAAAATAGTTCAATTGAGTCCTAAAATTGACGCCATCAGTTTTATTGACGGAAAATGCTGACGTGGCGCTAACGTAGTATTTTAAATAATTTTTTATTTTCTAGCTGGTTTTTTAATAATTTTTTATTCAAAATTTTTAAAAATTATATTTAAAATTTAATTTTTAAAAATGTTAAAAAAATTTTTAAAAAAGGAAGGAGAGGCAGCCGCCCATCGCCGGAGGGGGCGGCGATGGTCGTCGGCCGCCGCCCGACTAGGGCGAGGCCTCGCCGGCCTAGGCGAGGCCGGCACGGGCGAGGGTTGCCGGCCCTCGCTCGCGTCGAGCAAGGGTCGCCGGCCCTTGCTCGGGGCCGACGAGCCCTCGCCGCGCCCGGGCGAGGGGTCGCCGGCCCGCCCGTGCCGGGGAGGGCCGCCGGCCCTCGCACAGGGCGGCGAGGCCTCGCCCGGTTGGGCGGCGGCGCAACCGGCAGCGTCGCCGGCCGCTCGGCGACGGACGACCGCCTCCTCGCCCCCTTTTTTTTCTTTTTTAATAGTTTTTAAAAAATGAATTTTAGTTTTTAAGTATAAATTTTAAAAAATTGAATAAAAAATAATTTAAAGCCAACTAGAAAATAAAAAATAATTTAAAAAGCCAGCTGGAAAATAAAAATTAATTTAAATGCCACGTCGGTATTTTTAACAGAAAATACTGACGGTGTTAGCTTTAGGACTCAATTGAACTATTGTGACAAGTTTGAGGACTTATTTGCACTTTTTGCAAGTTTTAGGACTAAAATGCATTTTTCGTGACAAGTTTTAGGACTTACGGAACACTTATCCTTTTTTTTTTTTACTTTCTCTCTCTCTTTATATTGACTTTTCCTCTTTGCGGCAATCTTCTTTCTTTTCCTTATGCAGCATGTCAAAAGGATAAGAGAAAGATTACCTCTTGAAGATGGACGGAAAAGGCTTGTCTCTCTTTTTTCTTTCACTCTTTCTCACGCTTTTTCTTTCTGCACCTTTTTTTTTTTCTTGCACGAATTTTTCTCTCGATTTTTTTTAATTCGCTCTCCAATTTCTCGAAAAATGCAGCACTCTGTTATAGTGGTTCCAAACGGCTGCGGCATTTTCTAACTTTCCATCTCTTACCACATTAAATCAAATTTGTAAATTAGAGCGTGATTTCACAATTAGCTCAATCTTGTTCATATTTATTTCATTTTGTAAAATTTGTGCCCCTTATTCACTTGATTTTTAAATTGTTTCTGCATTTAACAAAATCTGGACATCAATCAGAATTCCATATTTCCTTGCATAATTCAATCAAATCAATTTTCATCATTTTCATTTTTTTCTTTTTATTTGTTCAAAATGCAATTTTATTTTTCCAAAATTAGGTGTCACCACCATACATTTGCAGCAATGTCTGTAAAAGTATCGCATGTCACACAGAAGCCACAGAAAGGTCTTGTATTCTAATTCTAGACACCCAGCAAATGAGAGGAAAGCATTTAATGCAAAGAAGCGAGCAGAAGAAGCGAGGACATAACCTGCTCAACTTTCTCAATGTTCTCACAACCACTTCCAGCCATGACTAGCTTGATGGATCTAGCATCAGTAATATCCTTACCAGCTACTGATTTAAACTTCTTTGACCCAGCTTTTGCTTGGCGAGACGATGACGAGAGATTACAATCAGCCTTTCAGCAAAAGAAATTATCAAATCACATACTTAAATTCACAATTTGTCCAACTTCCCTACTAACTTAGTAAATTAGAATTAAATTCCAGTAGCAACCTTGATTGTAATTGGCCTAGCTGGCCCATCTCCAGTGTCTTCCTTCAACCTCACACTGTTGTAATGTTCCTCATCATGATAAGATCTAATAAAGCAAAGCAAAATATATAAGTTCAAATAATGAAACACCATCAGTACAAAAGAACATAAGATTTTCCCTATCCACAAAACAATAATGGCACAACGCACATTTTTTATGCTTACTGGTTTCACATGATGACACTTATCGAAGATAGTAAAGTATGGAATATCATATATCCACTAAATTTCATGATCCCCGGGACAATCAAGGTCACGATGGCTACCTAGACAGATCCAATCCATCTTAACTTAGAATATCAAGGGATGCCATTCATTGAAGGATTATGAATGGGAATTTCAATAAAATAATTTATTGAAGAAACAAAAGCTAAACTGACGTTTCGGTCTCCTACCACATATGCTTAGCCAGTAATTTATCCCCCTCCGACCACACCAAAACATCTCTCAAACTAGCAAAAGAACTTCCATGGTTAAATCTAACAACACCGCAACTACACTCGTATCTGCAACTTATGAGATGTTGTCCTTGCATGCCAAAATAATTTCACAAATCAGCAGTCTCCCTGAACAAGCTGCAGTACCTTCTTTTGTGTAATGAGCTGGTTTGCTTGGATGACTTGTAATTATAGCTTTCGTTTTTAAAAAAAAAAAAATCTTGCAGCTCTTGCAATTTGACTTTTATGAAACTCGAAACACCTAAAACCTTTTAAAAATAAACAAACTTGACTAGGAGAAATAAATAATCTTTTCATAATCCCTTAAAAAATAAAAACATCATTTTATTTTCAAATCTTTTGAGAGAAAGCAAAACGTAAGTGTCACGACTTCCTTTTTTCCGTCCGGAGGAAAAGGAAGAGGGTTTAGGGGTATTTGCCTAAAGAGGCGGACCAATGGCCCTAAATTAGGCGTGAGCTTTCCCAAGCCCATACCTCGCGCGACATTGGATTTTGAATTTTAGTTCTTAACAATCTATGTAATTCTAGGAGTTGCCACTAGCCTATTGGGGTCGGCTAAAAACCAATCAAGACACGGGAGTATTGTCTCAATTCCTACGCAACCAGAGATTTCTAGGAACGGGGACTTGTTTACGCCAATATTTCTATTAGCGCCCTTGCGGTACCACTAACTTGTAAGGTTGTTTATCTAAATGACCACACAATCTTGACTACCAATTATAATCTTTATGAAACCACTAAGTGTCCATGCAAATGTTTTTGTAGTTTTTTTTTTTTAATGTCTAGACCAATCATAACATAATTTAGAAGAGAAATTTACACTCAAAATAATGAAAAGTGGCGCGTAAATAAAAATCCAAGAAATTGAAATGACTTAAAAATAAACGTGGAAAAGGTAAACCCGATACAAGTCGGGCAAATAATATTACATGGCCTTGTTATCACACCCCAGGACAGGACCCCCATGAGCAAAATGAGAATTCAAATATGCATGAAATTACTCTATATGCATGAAATTACTTTAAATAGTTTTAATCTACGCAAAATGGATTATTTACAAAAATAGTTATAAAATACCAAAATAGCATTAAATTAGGAAAATGACCTTTTAAAATTAGGAAAATTTCATATATGTCATTTCTATCCTAATTTGATGCTATCTAACATTTTTTGATATTTTTGAAATTTTCATATTTTCTTTTTTTAATTATTTTTAAAAAATTAATAATAATTCCTTAAACCGATCTATGCTAATATGGAGTAACACAGCACATGAATATCACAATAATCAAGCTCAAATCGACCGTTTCAAGATCGAAGCTTAGTTTGAGCATTTTGTCGAACACTTGGTGTGCATTAAACTAGCCCCAATAGCCTCCTCGAGCCATGTTTACAGCCTTCAATCTCCATTCATAAGCGATCTCATGTGGAACTAAAATATTAAGATTATACTAACACATGCAAAGAACAAGATTAGATAGAAATCATAGCTAAAAATACACTAGAGCCAAGCTAAAATCGTCCTCAAATGCACAGGTTTGAGCTGATTTTGCAAATCTAGGTTTGAACCCAAGTCAAGCAAATAGGTTACATGCCCATATTCAAGCCCCGACACTCATCACATACGAGATCTAAGGGAAATGCTATTTAATCCGTGTGAAAGTAGGTAACATGGACTTTCAAATGCAACAAATATCATAGAGAATAACTCACCGAACAACATCAAAACGACCTCTCCAAGAAGCACCCATGCAAAACTCTTGAAGAGATTTCAGCACTTAGAAAAATTCCAGCCTCAAAATCAGTTTTTTGGACTAGTTTTTCTCTTGATTTTTCACTATTAGAACATGTTCAAGCTCGAACAAAAATACATCTAGGATACTTACCTTGCTTCCTAGTTTCTTTTGCAAGTGGTTCTCGGCCGAGGAAACCAAGAAATCATCCTCGAGGGCCCGTGTAAGTTAGCTTCTTCAACTGGAAATGAGATCTGCAGAAAAAAAGAACTGACAACGAAGGTTTTTGTTGACCTCTAAAATTAGACTTCGAAACGTCTTTTGTTGGAAAAATTGACACCAAACCAAACTATATGTATTCGAGTTTGGCATAAAGGTCAATATTTTCCTCATTTGTTTCTCAAATTTCTTAAAAACATTGGCTTTTGTCCACTCGTGACCAACTGGGCTCAACACTTTTAGAAAAATTTTCAGTGTTTCCTGGCCCGCTTGGAGGGTGTTTTTCGGGGGGCTTTAGGAGGTCTTCCCGATCTCCATTTGGGACGTGTGACCTACAGATAAAAGATATTTGAGTGAAGTTTCACTATCTAGTTGAAGGTTTTGGCAAATTTTGGTCAAAGGATTGTGAAAATCTCACTTTTTTCTACGAAGGTTGATCTAGAATTTCTGGGCTTTTTCTTTCTGGAGTTGCTTCTGAAGGTGTCTTTGGGGAACAATTCCAAGCTCTCTCCTCTCCCTCTCGTCTCCTCTCTCTCATCCCTCGAAAGACCTTGCTTCTGTGATCTTATCCCCTCGATTCATCAATCTCTTGGTCGGCTTTTTGTCCACCTACCAAGCCTACCAACTGAGCTATCCACCCACTTCCTGACTTAACCAGAATTTTCAAATCTTGCAGATGTTGAGTGTGCCGATTTTTGCTGCGACTTTCCCGTGCTTGTAGCAGCTTATCCCTGGCAAATTTACGTCCACTTGCACTACTCATTACGGTCTTCCATCACGTGCAAAGATCAGGCTGGTTGGACAGCTAAGGAGGATATGGTGGGGCCACCAAGTTGCTTATTCAACAGCTTCGACTTTAGACCAACTTGAGGACTGGGATTTGTCAGCTGGTTTAGGTGCTTTAATCCATGAATTTGGCTGCGATTTTTGATCAATTAGCAAGCTCATGTATAGTAGTTTAAGATCTCGATCGGATTTTGCAATTTTGCCCACCCAAGTTTGCAAAAAGGTCCCTCAAAGTTAGCCATTTTCTTATCCGAAAATACCAAATTCAAGGCAAATTTGGTCTTTTTGGCTTGATTTGATTGATTCGAGTTGGCCCAAATTCAATTTCAACTTAATTGATGACCAAGATGATGATTTACGAGCTCGGGCACAAATTTTGCAAAATTTGCGAATTAGTCCCTCAACTTTTGGAAATTACATTTTGGCCTCAACTTGCCATTTGAATTCCAATTTGACCTCTTGGGCTTGGCTAGTCACATTAGATCATTGGCCCCAACTTTTTTTTTCTTTTCTTTTTTTAATCTTTTTTTATATATTTTCAATTTTTTTAAAAGTAAAAACATCTATATTAAATGCCTAGATAATCTATATGCAAAAATTTAGGTGTCAACAGCTGTCCCTCTTTGGAAGGAAGCTCAAAGAGATTTCTTTCAAAGATAAGGTAACACCTATTTTTTTTTTTTACAATAGTAAAATGAAAATGTAAGTGAGCTTAATGTAAAAGCGCGGTTTAGGGATGTACTTATGAATACTTTGAAAATTATGATTTAAGGATATACCCACGAACTTTGTGGTTTAAGGTACTCCCACGAACCTTGTGGTTTAAAGTAGTCCCACTAACCTTGTGGTTTAAGGGAGTCCCACTAACCGTGTGGTTTAAGGCAGTCCCACTAACCTTGTGGTTTAAGGCAATCTCACTAACCTTGTGGTATAAGGCAATCCCACTAACCTTGTGGTTTAAGGCAGTCCCACTAACCTTTTAAATTGTATGGTTTTAGGATGACCAAGAACCTCTTGAAAATGCATGGTTGAAGGCTAACCCATGAACCCTTTGAAATTGCAAGGTTTAAGGATAACCAAGAACCTTTTGAAAATTGCATGGTTTAAGGCTAACCCATGAACTGTGTGAAATTGCAATGTTTAAGGATAACCAAGAACCTTTTGGAATTGCATGGTTTAAAGCTAACCCATGAACCCTTTAAGATTTAAGGATAAATAAGAACCTTTTGAAAATGCATGGTTTAAGGCTAACCCATGAACCCTTTGAAATTGCAAGATTTAAGGATAAATAAGAACCTTTTGAAAATGCATGGTTTAAGGCTAACCCATGAACCCTTTGAAATTGCAAGGTTTAAGGATAACCAAGAACCTTTTGAAAATGCATGGTTTAAGGCTAACCCATGAACCCTTTGAAATTGCATGGTTTAATAATAACCAAGAACCCTTTGAAATTGCAAGGTTTAAGGATAACCAAGAACCTTTTGAAAATGCATGGTTTAAGGCTAACCCATGAACCTTTTGAAATTGCATGGTTTAAGGATAACCAAAAACTCTTTGAAATTGCAAGGTTTAAGGATAACCAAGAATCTTTTGAAAATGCATGGTTTAAGGATAACCAAGAACCCTTAGAAAATGTATGGTTTAAGGTTAACCCATGAACCCCTTGAAATTGCAAGGTTTAAGGATAACCAAGAACCCTTTGAAAATGTATGGTTTAAGGCTAATCCATGAACCCTTTGAAATTATGTGGTTTCACTGGAGGAACCTGTCATTCGAGAATATTATAAAATGGATACTGCACATCTAATAGTATTCATTATAACAAGTATTCTAGTAGCGAAAGCATACTAGATGAGGTCGATTTCAACATATGTCATTAGAAACAATATCAAAAGTGTATCGGTAATGAGAAGGCAATGATTGCATAAACAAATCAAACTAATTCCGACAACTTGACAAACTCGCAAAACTGTCATCATGCTCGGATGATATCATTAATCGTCAAATTCTCTTAGGAGAAAAGTCCTTGTCGAAATGACCCTGACTTATGAGAAAGGTTTGTTAAGTATGCCAAGCAAGGATCCCTAGTCAAAAAGGGCTTCTCGCATATCCTCAAGAAAATGGCTGTTTGATCCCATCTGTTCATGTGGGAAATAAACTGATCACTCAACCTTACTCTTCCAATGCGCAAGGCTTTGAATCATTCGCAATAAGTACACATTGACCAATCAAAGAGGTCTTTTAGAAGGACTGTAGTGCAGGTTTAGTCATGGTTTTAGCAATGGATAAACATCATTGGCTATGAAATGAATTAATCACCTATTGACATCTTCGCCAGGTTTACAAGTCAAGAAACCTTAAGATGAGATAAGACAACCTTATGCTCACTTCTTCGAGCGGCATCTTCTTTAGGAAGTCCTTATTTCCACTTTGAATCATCCCAATCTGAAGAGACTTTGGAAATGGGTTGTAATGTTGATTCGGGGAAAGGTTCAAAAGGCTTAGCTCAAAAGGCTTAGAACTTTTTGTCAAAGGGGGATTTGGGAGTTGGTGGTTATCATGGCATCATTACCATATCATCCATTTTTTTTTAAGCACTCAATGTTTAGAATTCAAATTGTCTCAAAAGTCTTTTGACTAATCATCTTAACATAATGGCTTTTGCATTTGCAATGATTTTCTTTTCAATGCAGGCATTTTTTTGCCATTTTTGCTTTCACAAAGATATTCCTCTTGATGCAACTGTTTTTCTTCCACTCTCTCTCCCTTTTTTTTTTTTTGTGGGCATTGGCCTTGCTTTTACCAGGCATACTGCTTTTTCATGCCCCTTAATTTTCACTTGACTTTTGTTCTTTCGAACTTTTTGAGCTCTTGGGACTTTCAAGATGCTTTTCATATTCTCATATAAACACCAATTGCACTGGTAAATCATGTGTCCTGCCCTAATGTGGGGAGATAATCAACACTCGGGTTTTAGAAATGAATAGTTAGGCTCAATATGGTTTAAGTAAAGGGTATCGGTGTTTGGGTAGAGAAAAGAATGCTCTTCTTCACTTTGGGATGCTTCGAGCTTCAATAAGAATTCACCTGAAGTTACCACAAAAAAGATTTATGCAAGTGAGAGTAAAGAAACCTTTCTCATCTTCCCTCTCCAAATAATATCAACCCAAACCTCCGTAATTGCCCCATTGTGGGGTGGTTCTTGACAGGGGTATTTTGTATAAAATTCTTCACATTAAAAGGCTCAAATGGGCTAACTATTGTCACCTGTAATGTGTATGATAAAGGGAAAAAAATGCCTCTCATCCTCTTGGTCTATGTAATGTTTGCGAATGAATTCATTGACCTTAAACGACACAGGTTTTCTTTTTCACTCGAATCCCAGAGTGCTTAAAGGACATGCTTGGAAATGGGTTGCCTTTCATCATCCTAAGTGTTTTTTTGCTTGGCATAAGTAACATCGCCTTTCATTTTTGTTGAGATCATCTGGGTGGATTAACCTCCATAGAGAATTTTGATTCGAAATGAGTGATCCATTGAGTGGATGGACAATTTAAAGATAAAGAAGATTTTTCCAAACTTTGTGGAAAACTTTTTTTTTTTTCAATTTCCATTTTTTGTGCTTGTTTCTAGAAAAACACTAGATATTCTTTTTTTTTTTTTGTGATGGAAATTCTCCATTTGTTTTCCATTTGATTTTGAGAAGAAGGGTACTTACCTATGCCTTAGTAGTCAGGTGACCCTACGAAGAACAAAAGGGAATTTGTTAGTACATGAATCCTCAAGGATCGTAAAAATTGAAACGATACAACATTACCCTTGGTCAGTTTCACCATTTGGCAGCAAACAGCGGAATGAATGTACTGTTTTAAGGCTTGAAGAGAATCTCCGGTCTTTGGTCTCATTAGTTCAAGCATTTTCCTTTTTTTGCAAATATAAGAGATGCAAAAGTTTTTTTTTTTATTTATTAGTTTTTTACATGGCAACCTTGTTGCCGTTTCTGGGGATCGAACCCCGTACCTCTCAGACCGTTCATTCATTCCCATACCACTAGGCCGAAGCGCTAGTAGTGTCTATGGGGCGCTTCTTTCTTTTTTCTTCTTCTTCTTCTTCTTCTTCTTCTTCTTCTTCTTCTTCTTTTATTTAATTGAACCGGCTCTAGAACGACACATATTTTAAGCCAACTTAGGTGATTTTGTCATGTGTTAACTCCACATGCTTACTTTGTCGATATAGATTATGCTTAAATCAATTTCTCGATTTTGTTCCTCGAATACCAACACTTCCTGTTAAACAAAGGAACTACGTCAAAAATGAAGTTTAGATGAGGTATTTTGGAAACGATACCGGATTACCCTTCTTCTACATCTGACTTTAAATGTCTTGTGTTTCCTCTTCATGTGCCTTTGCTCCTTAGGTGTCAACATTTCCTTGAAGATCTTGCTTTCAAATGGGCATTACTCCTTGGATGTTTTGCTCCATTTATTCCATCAAAATGGATAGTTGGGCCTTAGCATGCCTTCTTGGTATAAGGTGTTGCTCCATTGGTCAAAGTGCACTTTTTGTGCTGAATCAATTGACTTTGTTTCATCTTGCTCATGGGTCAGAATTGCTCTGCTTTAAGTGAATTGCCCTATTCATCAACTGCAAGGAAAAAGAGACGAATATGTTATTTTCATACTCGACGTGATTCATTTTAGGAACGGTATACTCCCTTTTACGGCATATATGATGACTGCGTTCCATCTCGTTTCCTTGGCTATGGAGAGGGATTTGCTTTCATGATTGACAGTAATTCACTTGGCAAATGTCTATTCCATTTGAAATTTTCCCCTTTTAGAAGTCGGGTGACTCAAGCATTGCGTGCCCCTGATCCATTTTGTGGCCATCTGCCCCAATTAAAATTTCCTACACATATGGAAACAATGTATTATTTTTATTCTTAGGTAGATTAGGTTTAGGAACGAAGTACACCCTTTTTCAAAGTCGGACAATTCAGCATCTCATCGTAGCTTTGTTGAAGAAGGCAAGACATTATCCTTATGGTCAAATGCATGCCACACTGGGTTAGATAACTCATCCATATGCAGCTCCATCATGTTGGATTGATGAATCTCTGTTTCATTTAAGCCCTTCATGCTTTACTCAATTTCCCACATACCCCTTTTAGGCTAGGTGATTTTTCACCATTTTTGCTGTGTCAATGCATTTCCCACTTCACAATCTTTTATTTGAAGGCAACATTTGATGACCGATTCTTGTTTGTGTACATCTACATCTTGAAGTGTTGTCTTGCAGACCACCAATAATTATCTTCATATAGGATTGGATGCCAAGACACCATTGGAAGTGTAGGGATTGCAGTTGCTTTTCATGTTTGCAACCAATGGAGTAGTTTGATGCGAAAGAATGTCTACAGATTTCTTCTTCCAAGAAGAATGTCAAATTAATATGAGGTTGTTCAGAATGTGGAACTCTGTTAGGTCATTAGATTTGTAATCTTCAAGGCTTTGATGATTCTTTTCACACTTAATCACAATGTTTGAGTTGATATGCTGCGAAATTATTCAAGTAGTTCATGGCTCAACCAAATATGCCCATAAATGAGCATGAATTGGTGCATCTCATGACTTGCTTTGTCAAGGAAAAGCCCACGCTTTTGTCAATCTTGAACAAAACCGTCATTTTGCCTGTTTAACAAAAAATGGATGACTGAGTTAGTTGTTGCTCAAGAAATCTCTATTGGAACGATTACAACCTTACCCTCTCAAAGCATCATCCTGTGGATTAACCTGCAAAAGCGATTAAATGAAGAGATAAAATATTGTGTAGGTTCTTCTTGAAACTCATTTTCAAACATTTTGAGGCTAAGGCATAAAACTCAACTCAGAAGGTCCATTTGAAACACTTCAAGTGTTTCAAAGAATATAACTTTTATGAACTCTAACTTCATTATTAAAAAATGTGAGTTGTATGATTTACAAAAGCATTTTCTTGGGTCCATAATCAAAACCCAAAACGCAAAACACAGTTCCTAATAGGAATAATGACAAGGATAAAGTACAAGAAGCTCTTTCGTAGAGGAGCATAATAAGCACAATTCTCGTCCTAGCTTTAAAGTCCACTTTTGGCATGGTCAAGCAAGAGGAGTTCAAGGAATAGTTGTCATGCATGACCTGCGAAAGGAAGATAATGTCAGTACATGAATGAAAAAATGATCTTTTAATAAAGCCGCCTCTTACAATGAAATCGGGGCAACGATACCTTCTCCATAGTATCCACTTACGAGAATTTGATATTTTGTCAGGATTTTATTAGTAAGAGGAGATTTTATTAAAAGATCAATCCACGGCTATCAATTGAATGCCCACTCTGTTCCAAAAGTTTCATACACAAATGGGGCATTGATTTTGAAAGATTAATTTGTAATTTCACTCATGCAAAGGTGAGGTGATTTTTATTTTGAGAAATCAATACACAAAATGTGATTTGAATTTGAATTTTGGAATGTGACCAAGAAAGAATTTTATTGAAAATTTGATTTTAATTCTATGCCCCAAAATGTAATCTTGACTTGGAAGAATTTCTATACAAAATGTGTTTGTTTTATGGGGTTAGATCAAAGGTATTTGAAATGTTTATTTATTAAGAGTGAGAGCCAAGCCTATATCGCTAAGGGCATTCCATTGATTTCCGCAAATCTCAAAAAATGAAAATTTCAATCCGAAGTGAGCAAGTAGATGGAGAAATCATACTTATAGTGGGTGAAGAGACATTTTTTTCAATCACATAGACATGTGGATGTAAACTTGTGAGGTTTGATGCATAAAGGTGGAATTCTAAAGGCTTAAAGTCCCCATTTTGATTAGATCAAAAGAGTTTTCCCCACTCAGTGCTTACATTGGACAGTTCTCTTTATCATTAATCAAAATGAGCGGGACCAAAAGTGGATAACCATGGGTCATTCCCCGCACGGGTTCCATCTTTTGGCACCTTCTATGGGCTTCCTAATTTGATCGGGGTTTTAGATCGCAAGTTGTGTGTGTAAATGTGTAGTGCTAAGATAAGTATAAAGGCACACACACTGATTGATATCCAAACAACACTTCAATTTTATCCATATAGGCATACATTCCTACGCCTCCCTACAAAAGAGATGGGTTAACAAACGCTCCACCCTTCATTACTCCAAACCTACAAAAACATTTAATACATTGTTAGCGGACTAACCTTGTTTTCCACGCAACTTTGACACACCCTATCAAATGAAGACCATGTTAGTGAACAACCAACCAAGTTATTATGGCCTAAGTCCTCTAAGGTTTGCAACCAAGTCCCCAGTAAAGTCACCAAGCTGTCACGACCTCCTTTTTTCCGTCCAGGGGAAAAGGAAGAGGGTTTAGAGGTATTTGCCTAAAGAGGCGGACCAATGGCCCTAAATTAGGTGTGAGCTCTCCCAAGCCCATCCCTCGTGCGACATTGGATTTTGAATTTTAGTTCTTAACAATCTATGTAATTCTAAGAGTCGCCACTAGCCTATTGAGGTCGACTAGAAACCAATCAAGACACGGGAGTGTTATCTCGATTCCTACGCAACCAGAGATTTCTAGGAACGGGGACTTGTTTACGCTAATGTTTCTATTAGCGTCCTTGCGGTACCACTAACTTTTAAGGTTTTTTTTATCTAAATGGCCACACAATCTTGACAGCCAATTATAATCTTTATGAAACCATTAAGTGTCCATGCAAATGTTTTTGTAGTTTTTTTTTTAATGTCTAGACTAATCCTAACATAATTTAGAAGAGAAATTTACACTCAAAATAATGAAAAGCGGCGCGTAAGTAAACATCCAAGAAATTGAAATGACTTGAAAATAAACCCGGAAAAGGTAAACCCTATACAAGTCGAGCAAATAATATTACATGGTCTTGTTATCACACCTCGGGACAGGACCCCCATGAGCAAAATGAGAATTCAAATATGCATGAAATTACTTTAAATAGTTTTAATTTACGCAAAATAGATTATTTACAAAAATGATTATAAAATACCAAAATAGCATTAAATTAGGAAAATGACCTTTTAAAATTAGGAAAATTTCATATATGTCATTTCTATCCTAATTTGATGCTATCTAACATTTTTTTGATATTTTTGAAATTTTCATATTTTTCTTTTTTTAATTATTTTTAAAAAAATTAATAATAATTCATTAAACCGATCTATGCTAATATGGAGTAACACAGCACATGACTATCACAATAATCAAGCTCAAATCGACCGTTTCAAGATCGAAGCTTAGTTTGAGCATTTTGTCGAACACTTGGTGTGTATTAAACTAGCCTCAATAGCCTCCTCGAGCCATGTTTGTAGCCTTCAATCTCCACTCATAAGCAATCTCATGTAGAACTAAAGTATCAAGATTATACTAACACATGCAAAGAACAAGATTAGATAGAAATCATAGCTAAAAACACACTAGAACCAAGCTAAAATCGTCCTCAAATGCACGGGTTTGAGCTGATTTTGCAAATCTGGGTTTGAACCCAAGTCAAGCAAACAGGTTACATGCCCATATTCAAGCCCCGACACTCATCACATACGATATTGTTGATGTATCAAGACTGCACGTGCTATTTTTCTCTTTTTTATTTTGTTTAGTTGTTGGTGTCCTGTTTTTTAGGAGTTGGTTAGTCAATCTTATCTCCTAGGAGCAGTTAGCTGCACGTATCTTAGATATTCTGATCTGTTGCTGATTTTGTGGATCAAGCAAGCCATTTATCGACAACGTGGGTTTGTGGTTACATTCTAGTATGTATTTTGAACATATTTTTTTTCAGTTTCTGAACACGACGCTCTGCTTCTGCTGTAAACTCCTTTTTTGTTTTTGCTGTCTACGTGTTCTCTATTCTTTTCAAGAAAATAAAACAACACTGGTATCGGAGCTCTCTTGATCTTAAGGGGCTGTGAGTGACTTGTGAGATTGATTGATTGAGAGGTGTGTCTGCATCCATAGAAGTTAAAAGCAAGATGGAGGCAGGATCGAGTGGTTTTTTAGCAATGGCTCCGCCAACGTTTGATGGAGAAAATTATCAAGCCTAGGCAGTGAGAATGCGAGCCTATCTAGAGGGTTGTGATTTTTGGGAAGCTGTGGAACAAGATTATGAAGTCGCTCCCCTTCCCGACAATCCAACCATCAATCAAATCAAGTTTCACAAGGAGAGGACGACAAGGAAAGCAAAGGCAAAGTCTTGTTTATATGTTGCTGTCTCGCCTGCCATTTTCAGCAGAATTATGGCTTGTGAATCAGCCAAAGCTATTTGGGACTTCCTCAAAGCTGAGTATCAAGGAGATGAGAGGATCAGAAGCATGAAGGGGTTAAACTTGACCACAGAATTCGAGAGCGTAGATGAAGGAATGCGAGAGAATTAAGGAGTATTCTCGGTAAGTTGATAAACATTGCAAATCAGGCAAGAGTTCTAGACACTGACCTCTCTGATAATAGGCTAGTGCAGAAGATTCTTGTCTCCTTGCCCGAAAGGTTTGAGGCAACCATTGCCTCTTTGGAGAATACTAAGGATTTGTCTTAGATCAAGTTGGCAGAATTGCTAAGTGCTTTGCAAGCACAAGAGCAGAAGAGGTTAATGAGGGTGGAAGGAAGTATAGAAGGAGCTTTGCTAGCCAAAGAACAGCAGAATGTAGGAGGAAAAGTTAACAAGTGGAAAGGGAAGAAAGGAAATGGCAGTAGTGGTTCGAAAGCTGCTGCAGGAGAGAATAGTGCGAGCAACTCCAAGAACAATTGGGGAAGATATTCCTCATGTCAGCACTGTGGAAAAAAGAATCATCCACATTTTAGGTGTTGGAAGAGACCAGATATAAGGTGCAGAAAGTGTCATAAGCTTGGACACATTGAGAAGTTCTGCAAAGAGAAGAGAGATCAGCAGCAGAGTGAGGCACATGCTGCAGTTCAGCAAGAGGTAGATCAACTATTTGTTGCATCTTGTTTCTCCTCTAGTACTCCATGTGACAGTTGGCTTGTTGATAGTGGTTGCACGAACCATATGACAAGTGATGAAACGCTGTTTATAAACCTTGACAAGTCGTTGAAGTCAAGAGTGAGGATTGGGAATGGGGAGTACTTAGAAGTGAAAGGTAAAGGGACTGTAGCAATGGAGAGTTGTACTAGAACTAAGCTGATTTTTGATGTGATGTATGTGCCTAAAATTGATCAGAATTTGCTGAGTGTGGGGCAGTTGGTAGAAAAGGGATTTAAGGTGATATTTGAAGAGGAGAAGTATTTAATCTTTGATTCCAATGGTCAGTAGTTGTTCAAGATAAGAATGCAACATAAAAGTTTTTCTTTGAATCCTCTTGAGAAGGAGCAGATGGCATTCAAGTGTCAGGCTAATGATTTAGAATTATGGCACAAGAGGTTGGGACACTTTCATCATAAAGGCGTGCTGTTCATGCAGAGGAATGAAATGGCAACTGGGTTACCAAACTTGGAGGAGCATATCACAAGGTGCAAAGCTTGTTTGCTAGGCAAGCAGACAAGACTTCCCTTCAAGAAATCCACTTGGAGAGCAACAGAAAAGCTGCAACTGATTCATACGGATCTATGTGGTCCACAAGTGACTCCTTCACTAAATGGCAGCAGGTATTTCATTATTTTCATTGATGATTATACTAAAATGTGCTGGATTTACTTTATGAAGCAAAAGTCAGAAGTTGCTAAGGTATTTCAGAAGTTTAAGAAATGGGTTGAAAACCAAAGTGGCTACAAGATTCAGGTCATTAAATCTGATAATGGAACAGAATACACTTCACAGAAGTTTAAATCTTTCTGTGAAGAGGCTAGAATTGAGCATCAGCTTACTACTCCTTGCTCTCCACAGCAAAATGGAGTTAGTGAGAGGAAGAATAGAACCATTATGGAGATGACTAGGTGTTTGCTTTATGAGAAGAGTCTACCAAAAGAGTTTTGGGCGTATGCGGCAAGCACAGCAATTTTTCTACTCGAATAGATTACCTACGAGGGTATTGGAGATGAAGACACCCTTTGAAGCCTAGTTTGATGTGAAGCCAATTCTAAGAAATTTGAAGGTGTTTGGCTGTTTGTGTTTTTCTCATATTCCACAGGTCAAGAGAGACAAGTTGGGAGAGAAAGCTGAACCTGGGATCCTTGTTGGCTACAGTTTAGTATCAAAAGCTTACAGGATCTATCAACCACGCATGGGGAAGGTGATCACTAGCGGGGATGTTCGGTTCTAGAAGATGAGAAATGGGATTGGGCAAATGAGCCACAAGGCAAGCACAAAGAGATCTCATTGGAACCCTAACGAAGCGGTGGATGATGTTCCAATTAGAGGTACTAGATCTTTGACCGATATATATCAAAGGTGCAGTGTGGCTGTTTTGGAACCTGCGGGTTATGAGGAAGCTAAAAGTGATCAGAGGTGGATGAAGGAAGAGTTGGCTATGATAGAAAAGAACCAGACATGGGAGCTAGTGGAGAGGCCTAAAGATAGGAAGGTGATTGGAGTAAAATGGGTTTTCAAAACCAAATTTAATCCGATGGCTCGATGAATAAGCATAAGGCCAGGTTGGTGGTGAAGGGATATGCACAGGTTTGGGGAGTTGATTTCTCAGAAACCTTTGCTCCTGTGACAAGACTTGATACAAATAAAATGATTCTTGCTTTGGCAGCTCAACAAAGATAGAAGGTATATCAGTTAGATGTGAAATCTGCATTTTTGAATGGAGTGTTGCAGGAGGAGATTTATGTTGAGCAGCCAAAAGGCTTTGTCACACCAGGCCAGGAGAAGAAAGTTTATTTGCTGAGAAAGGCTCTCTATGGCTTGAGGCAAGCTCCCAGAGCATGGTACAGTAAGATGGATGAGCACTTGTTGGGTCTAGGTTTCAAGAAAAGCCTCAATAAATCCACTCTATATGTCAAGAAGTTAGTATTTGACTTAGTGGTGGTGTCTCTTTATGTGGATGATATGCTGGTGACAGGGAGTAATAGTGCTTAGATTACTGCATTTAAGCAAGAAATGATGAAGATGTTTGAAATGACTGATCTTTGTGAAATGTCATATTTTCTAGGAATGGAAGTCAGGCAGACTCATAATGAAGTTTTTATCTGTCAAAAGAAGTATTTGAAGGAGATCCTAAGGAGATTCAACATGGAGGAGTGCAAGAGTGTGAGTACTCCAATGGGTCATAAGGAAAAGCTTCAAAAGGAGGATGGATCAGCACCTACAGATGAAAGAGTTTATAGAAGTTTGATTGGCTGTCTTATGTATCTCACTGCAACTAAGCCAGACATCATGTTTCCTGTAAGTGTTTTATCTAGATTTCTCAATTGTGCAAGTGAGTTGCATATGGTAGCTACAAAGAGGGTATTGAGGTACTTGAGAGGTACTCTTTCATATGGGATTAAATTTTGTAGAGTTCGGGAGTTTAAGTTGTAGGGATATTCTGATAGTGACTGGGTAGGATCAATGGATGATATGAGGAGCACTTCAAGTTATTGCTTTACATTTGGGTCGGCATGTTTTTCTTGGTGTTCAAAGAAGTAGGAAATAGTGGCTCAATCAACTGTAGAAGCTGAGTTCATTGCAGCTACTGCAGCTGTGAATCAAGCATTATGGTTAAAGAAGCTGATGGATGATTTGCATATGCAGCAAGAAGAAAACATAGAAGTGTTTGTGGATAATCAAGCTACTTTGGCCATTTCACAAAATCCGGTATTTCACGGAAAAACAAAGCATTTTAAGGTCAAGTTTTACTTCTTGAGAGAAGTGCAAAAGGCTGAAGAGGTGAAACTGGTGTACTGCAATTCAGAAAACCAGATTGCAGATATATTCACGAAGTCATTTCATGTTGGTCGATTTGAACTTCTCAGGGCAAAGCTAGGAGTGTGCAGTACTTGATCCAGGAGGAGAGTGTTGATGTATCAAGACTGCATGTGCTATTTTTCTCTTTTTTTGTTTTGTTTAGTTGTTGGTGTCCTGTTTTTTAGGAGTTGGTTAGTCAATCTTATCTCCTAGGAGCAGTTAGCTGCACGTGTCTTAGATATTCTGATCTGTTGCTGATTTTGTGGATCAAGCAAGCCGTTTGTCGGCAACGTGGGTTTGTGGTTACGTTCTAGTATGTATTTTGAACATAATTTTTTTAGTTTCTGAACACGATGCTCTGCTTCTGCTGTAAACTTGTTCTCTGCTTCTACTGTAAACTCATTTTTCTGTTTTTGTTGTCTACGTGTTCTCTGTTCTTTTCAAGAAAAGAAAACAACAGATATCTAAGGGAAATGCTACTTAATCCGTGTGAAAGTAGGTAACATGGGCTTTCAAATGCAACAAATATCATAGAGAATGACTCACCGAACAACATCAAAACTACCTCTCCAAGAAGCACACATGCAAAACTCTTGAAGAGATTTCAGCACTTGGAAAAATTCCAGCCTCAAAATCAATTTTTTGGACTAGTTTTCCTCTTGATTTTTCACTATTATAACATGTTCAAGCTCGAACAAAAATACATCTAGGATACTTACCTTGCTTCCTAGTTTCTTTTGCAAGTGGTTCTCGGTCGAGGAAACCAAGAAATTATCCTCAGGGGCCCGTGTAAGTTGGCTTCTTCAACTGAAAATGAGATCTGCAGAAAAAAAGAACTGACAACGAAGGTTTTTGTTGACCTCTAAAATTAGACTTCGAGACGTCTTTTGTTGGAAAAATTGACACCAAGCCAAACTATATGTATTCAAGTTTGGCGTAAAGGTCAATATTTTCCTCATTTGTTTCTCAAATTTCTCAAAAACACTAGCTTTTGTCCACTCGTGACCAACTGGGCTCAACACTCTTAGAAAAATTTTCAGTGTTTCCTGGCCCGCTTGGAGGGTGTTTTTCGGGGGGCTTTAGGAGGCATTCCCGATCTCCATTTGGGACGTGCGACCTATGGATGGAAAGATATTTGAGTGAAGTTTCACTCTCTAGTTGAAGGTTTTGGCAAATTTTGGTCGAAGGATTGTGAAAATCTCACTTTTCTCTCCGAATGTTGATCTGGAATTTCTAGGCTTTTTCTTTCCGAAGTTGCTTCTGAATGTGTCTTTGGGGAACGATTTCGAGCTCTCTCGTCTCCTCTCTCTCATCCCTCGAAAGACCTTGCTTCTGTGATCTTATCCCCTCAATTCATCAATCTCTTGGCCGGCTTTTTGTCCACCTACCAAGCCTGCCAACTGAGCTATCCACCCATTTTTTGACTTAGCCAGAATTTTCAAATCTTGCAGATGTTGAGTGTGCCGATTTTTGCTCCGACTTTCCCGTGCTTGCAGCAGCTTATCCCTAGCAAATTTCCGTCCACTTGCACTACTCATTACAGTCTTCCATCACGTGCAAAGATCAGGCCGGTTGGACAGCTAAGGAGGATATGGTGGGGCTACCAAGTTGCTTACTCAACAGCTCCGACTTTAGACCAACTTGAGGACTGGGATTTGTCAGCTGGTTTAGGTGCTTTAATCCATGAATTTGGTTATGATTTTTGATCAATTAGCAAGCTCATGTATAGTAGTTTAAGATCTCAATCGAATTTTGCAATTTTGCCCACCCAAGTTTGCAAAAAGGTCCCTCAAAGTTAGCTATTTTTTTATCTCGAAAGTACCCAATTCAAGGCAAATTTGGTCTTTTTGGCTTGATTTGATTGATTCGAGTTGGCCAAATTCAATTTCTACTTAATTGGTGACCAAAATGATGATTTACGGGCTCGGGCACAAATTTTGCAAAATTTGCGAATTGATCCTCGGCTTTTGGAAATTGCATTTTGGCCCCAACTTGCCATTTGAATTCCAATCTGACCTCTTGGGCTTGGCTAGTCACATTCAGATCATTGGCCCCAACTTTTTCTTTTCTTTTTTTAAATATTTTTTACATATATTTTCAATTTTTTTAAAGTAAAAACATCTATATTAAATGCCTAGATAATCTATATGCAAAAATTTAGGTGTCAACAGTAAGAAAAGCTCATTTATTTAAGTGTATACAAACAGAGCTAGATCTCATCCCAGTATTTGAGCACTTGCTTAGCAAAAAAAGCATCAGTCTCTATATTCAGAAAACTCACAAATGGATCATACGAGCACCAGGCTGATCAAAATTGCTTATGTACCACCGAGGTGACATGTTCTGCATCAAGGAGTGAGATAAATTGTTCCATTTGGCGTCAACGAATAGATATTTGCATGCACAGCATGTATCAAAACTAATTAGTGCTGTGTAGATTCATCAAGGACATATAGAACACTCAAAAAGCCAGCAATTTTGTAACAAGTTCGATATATTAAGTCTTCTTTGAATTAGGATTATATGCACCCGTCGGAACTCCTTGGGCTAAAAGGTGCAATATATCTCTGAAAAAAGCACATCACTATCAATGGTACTTCCACATGCTTTCGCCACAATAGACATCGCGAGACATGCCAGATGTCATTGCGCTTCAGATGAGTCAATTTTTCAGCCTAAAGAGTAATAAATTATAACCAGACAGAAAAGAACAAGCTATAACCATTATGAGAACAACATCCTAAGTGGTCTTTTGATCTAAACAATGGTGGGGGAATAACTTCTCAGATATAGGAGGGCCATATTGGGGAAGAAAGCCATTATATGATTAAGTGGAGAATGAGTCTGGAAACCAATAATCATGGGTTCTTCAATGGTCATCGAATTCTAGGATGCATGCTTAAACAGCGAAACTTCAAATCCAGTAGCAAGGCTAACAATTGATGAGTCTAATGACATCCTCATTTAGTCTGGATGTTTCTCCTGAAGGATTGAAAAGACCGTAACCAACAAAACTTCACGTAGGTGATGGTTGATGACTTCATTGTCAGTCTTACCCGATGAATGCAAATGTTACTCCGTGTAACAAGAGAAGCTGCTTGCAATTCCATATGACCAGCCCACGTGCCATCATTGTCCATGGTTTTGCAATACTCCTCAAATGGCGCATCATCCTCAATAAATGGTTCGAACATTTCACGATTTTTCTGTCATTAACAATTCCCATCTTAGATGCATATATCAGGTCCATTCTTCAGATGAGGATTTTATTTCGTTAAACACATCACTATGAGGAAAAACCAATGAAAATAAAGGATTCTGTTGAAACTTGAAACAAGCTAGACTATCAATTTGTGCCATCGCAAAACATTAAAGTTTTACCATGCATGGTAAAAAGTTTACTTATTCTACGTTAGTATCAATTCTCTAATTTTTTATCTTCTCAATATCTCCTCCAAAAATATGTTGGTTTGCATAATAACGGCACCCTAAAGTAGCAACCACACATTCCTGTAGGCTAGAACAATGCGGGTAACTATAAAGTCCAGCCTCCTCCTGCAGCTGGCAGTTTAGGCCAAGATACACCATCCAAATCATGGTTAACACTCAGAAGGTTTTCCTCTCTAGTAAAATAAGAATGTCAAATTGCTCAGGTGATCCTTGTGTTGTTATAGCTCTATGCAACTGTGACTGAGCTGAATATCACCAGGAATAACCATTGGCAGCAGAAATGTATGCTTCAATGTATAATACGCATTTTAACTTGGTTTTTTCTTCCAAAGGCATGCTATTTTAGTGTCTATATAAGTGTGAGATCCATCAGTACTTACAGAAAAGTTCAAGAACAAAATGAACCAAATAAAGTTGAGATTCAGATCACTAAGGACTAATACAAATGAGGACTATATCACCATGTAACCCCCCAAAAAAACATAATTCCTACAGTTTGAAAAGAGAAATCTGCATTCCACATACCAATATGTACTGAACAACCATACTACGGTACTTCCCATGTTCTTCTTCATTGCCTTCCAACTGATCTGCAAGGGCTTTGATTTACAAGAGTGGACAACTATGAAAATTCCAACCATAGCAAAGGCGTTTCTATAAACAAAAGCCCCATACAAGGCCGTAAGATTACCTGGACGATGGATAATTCAAATATGTGGAATGAAAACAGGAATGAGGCACATGGTTAGTTTCTCTAGGCTTTGTAAAATAGCGATACACTAGTGATAGAAATTTACAAAGTTACTTAGCTGGATAACGGAAGAGTCAATCTAATATCTTCGAGACTAAGTTAAAAGAGCTACATTCCCTGACAAATAGAGCTGTTCTTCGAGAAATATTTCCAGATGCAGTGTCTCAAGCAGAATGATACATTGTACGAAATGCAATAATTTTTCCAACCGAAGAATTTCTAGTACATCGATTATAGTGTTCCAGAACCACTGTACCATAAAACGCACTCTGTGTTGTGTTCTGACGATAGAGTGGTAATGCAATGAGCATACCAAAAATCTTCCAAAACAGAGAGGAATACTGTTATCTTACAAAACAAACCAATTCCTGGAAAAAATCAATAAAAAATCATGAACAATACGGTGATCTTTTTCTAACAAGGAAGACGGACCTGAAAAAGCAATTACCATCTGCAGTCACCTGGACAATTTTCAGGCCCAGAGCATCAAGCTGAGCTCAGAACTGCGTGTTATCCGCTTGCTTCCCCTGCTTTTTGACCTGTTCATCAACGCATTCCACATTCACGTCCACTCAGATTCTGAGAACAACCACCAACGAACGCTTCAACCAAGAACTTAGCCAAAAGCAGGTCCACCAAAGCTCAATTCAGAGGCCTCGGCGCAACAAACAGATCATAGAAGCAATTGAAACTTTCGAATTTCTTCTTTGGAGACAAAATACGCCGCCTCATCGAAGAGCAAGCAATAGTCACGAGTAGGGGTGTCAAAAAGGCCCGGCCCGACCCGACCCGACCCGACCCGACCCGAACACAAAACATGTATTAACATGTTTCGTGTTCGGGTCGTGTTCGGGTAACAAATAAAAAACAAGCAAACAAAATGTGTTTTGTGTTCGGGTCGTGTTCGAACATTGTTTGACCCGAAACAAGTTTTCTAAAGTACAAACACGCCAAAACACAAAACATTAGGCTTTAGCCTCAAAAACACGAACAGTCTAACATAACCTCGTCGGCTTCGCCTTCTTCTCTGACGAGTGCACCTTCTCGTGGAGTCTGCTGCCGCCCTCCGATCGACGCGCCTCCGCCTCGCCGTCGCCTTCGCCACCCCTCGCCTCCGCCTCGCCGACGCCGAAACCCTTGCCGCCGCGTGCGGCCGACCATCGTCGACAGCTTGGGGACTGGGTTCGCTCGGCGATCATGGCGCTCGCTTCTCGCCTCGTTTCCAAGTTTAGATGTATATTTGCTTGAAACTTGAGCTAAGACACCGGAGAGTGTTCCTTTTCTTTTCGAGCTGCGAGGGTGATTGTTCTTTCGCGTTGTGTGCAGACTCTGTGTTTGCTTCAATTCCTGAGTGAACTGCGGCATATCTCACGAAGCTTGCTCGCATCTCCGTGAAACCATACTGAAGTGAGGATCATCCACGGGACATGATGGGTTCGGAGGTTGAAGTCTTCCTTGGTCCAGCTCCATGCGGAAGGTGCCATTCTTGAAAGGTGCCATTCTGATTTTTTTCTCCTGAATTTGTTTGTCATACTTGTTCTGTTCTGTGGTGTGGAGGAGGAGCGGGCATGAATAGTTTTGAAGCAAGCTTAGTTTCATTTGTGAATTTGCTGACGAAGAAAACTGTCATGGCAGGAGGCTAAAGTATCTAAGGAGTTGCTCTTATTAGAAACTTCAAAGGGTCTTGTTCATGTATTTTTTGCCCAACGTACGACATCAAAGGTGCGTCTTAAGTAGATATGTACCTACTACTTCAAAATAACGAGGTAAATGTATTAAGATGTGAGGGATTTTCTCTATCCTTTCTTTGTTGTATTTGACAGAGAAAAAAGTGGGCTGCTAGATGCATGGTTCTTAGTTTTGAGTTTGAGCAGTTGTAGGAGAGAATTACTGTTTGAAATTTGAGTCTTCTTTTCTGGGAAAAGGACATTGTAGTTAACTGTGCATGCAGGAAGAAGTTATGCTTACAGAAAAGGATAAGGACATGCTAATTCTTCTAAACAAATAACTTACAGGTGCCTAATGTCACTGACGTTGGGTTAAAACCAAGGAAGGTGAAAAAGGTTGCTGTGATAGGTGGAGGTCTAATGGGTTCTGGCATTGCTACCTTAACTAATTACTGTTGCTAAGGCCTGTGGGTTGCTCGGGGAAGGGAAACTTAGTGAGCAGTTGCAAGGGTTTATTATCAAGTTTGGTCTCCTGGCCAATGCTTGTGTGGAAGCAGCTTTGCTTGATATGTGCACTCATTGTGGGAGGATGGTGGCTGCAGGAAAAATGTTCAAACGATGGCCTTTTGAGTGGGATAGCTCTATTATTTGTACTTCTATGATATGTGGGTATGCACAAAATGGGCTGCCGGATGAGGCAATATCACTATTTTGCCGTTGTAAAGTAGAAGGGAGCATAATTCTTGATGAAATTGCATCAATTTCAATACTTGGTGTTTGTGGAACTTTAGGTCCGATAGGATGGGTGAGCAAATTCACTGCCATGTTCTTAAATTTGGATTATTTTCAGATTTAGAGGTAGCAAACGCATTGATCAGTATGTACTCAAAGTGTTGGAATATGGATGCTGCTAAAAAAGTCTTTAGCATTATGCCTGCCCATAATATAGTTTCATGGAATGGCTTGATTTCGAGGTTCATTATTCACAGGCAGGGAGATGATGCCCTCATTGTCTGGTCAAACTTACACAATGCGGGGATAAAACCGACAAGATCAGCATCCTTTTAGTTATATCAGCTTACAAATATACAAGTGCTCACTTAGCTTTTCAATTCACTGCTTCATGTTTTATGTATCGGATTTTGGTAATAACTATTTAAAGCCAATGAATGCAAGTCAAAACATGCGGTATATAGTCCTTATCCTTCATTACAATGCAGATTGATCTAGGTATGACCAGAGTGAGATCTGTAAAGATAAAATTGGAGTGCAAGCTTCCTATCGTTCGGGCAAGAGTGCAGGTCCTTTGAAGCAATGGGCCGTTCGTGTGATTTTGCTAAGACGAGCAAAGTTGCGATCATCCATTTAGATTGCATTTTACATTGCTTCGGTTGTGTTCCTGCAATTTTAGGATATATAGTGTCTTCTTCCAATTATGCTTAGAACTTGCTATTGGGGCAGGTTTACCATTCAAGTTTTTTGGATGAAGAATGGATTACTAGGGCATGTGGGTGTCCATTATTTGACATTCTACATCAATGTGGCACTAAATTATGCTTGTGCTCATTTGTAGAAGATACATTCATTTGCGGCCTGATGCCCATTCAACTCTCACCAGAAAAAAAAAAAAAAAAAAAGGGAAGACCCGGAAACCCGACCCGACCCGACCCGAATTTCCTATGCGAGTTTAACGTGTTTCGGGTCCGGTCGGGTCGGGTCACGTATGTGACCTGTATGTTTCAGGTTGGGTCGGGTAACATCAAGACCCGACCCGACCCGACCCGTTTACACCCCTAGTCACGAGTGCGTAAACGGATGCAGATTGCAACCATGAGAAGCGAAGAAGACGGCTTACGTGGGGCTGTTTCTTGGCGTTGGACTTGTGGTGCTGCTTCTGCACCATCACTGTGGAGAGAAGACGATCAATGCCGCCGGCGATGATCGGGCGAGGTCGAGATTTGCCGGGAGACGGCGCTCGAACACCAGAGAGTCGCGGCGGTTCGAACCGGAGCGAGGATTGCCCAGCGAAGAAGATGGAGACAGATGCCGGATGGGCCGTGGGCTTTTCTCGTTCAGAGCCCAATCTGTTCTTCTGAAAAGGAAAGGATGGGCCGGGAAGCGAGCCCAATTCTACGCATATCTCTTACTTTTTTTTTTCCTTTTTTCAATTAGATCATGATGCTTAGGGTCAATTACAATGTGGCCCTTATGCTGTCAATTTTTGCAACTAACCCCCTTTCTTTCTTTGTCCTTCGCGTCGTGAAATCGTCTCGGATGTGCAATTGATTGCTTCTAGTTTAGTCTGGTCGGAGGTCTGGACTCCGATACTCGTCTCGAATATGTCCAATCGACATTTTGTTCAACATATGTTGTTTTAAAAGGAATATATTAGGGGCACCTCAAGGACATTTGTTAAGCCACAATTTTTGGAAAATTTATAATTTCTGATCTATTATTTGTCCTCATGTCATGCACAATCAATATTTTGAAAATCAAATTATCCCAAATTTAAGTATGTCGAGCACTCATTAACATGATCGTTTTTACAAAATTTAGGTGTTAGTTTAACTTTTCTGGTGGCGTTTTTAGGAGTACTTGAGAAGTAAATTCTCGAAAACACCAAGTCAATGTGAATGAGTGCACTCTTAAAATCGCTTGAGGAGAAGGACAGATTGAGATTCATGAAAACTGATCCAAACTCTATCTTACCATTTAGAAGAAAAAGAAAAAAGCATCAATTTTAAGTAATTATTGGGATTCTGTTGGCTTGCTCAAGTCATGGCCACATCAAATGAGTTGTGTGACAATGACCCGCATAGCCATTATGGTATCACCCTGCACATCAAACGCACTCATTAGCAATAACTCCTTCGAAATATATTTTGCACATTTAAAATTCATTTAAAATAACTTGAAAAGAAAAATCTCAAAATTGATATCCTTATTACACAACTACTCCAAATTAATTTTAATCGTAAAATTAATCTTAAAATTGGTAGTCCTTGACATATTAAGATCGTCTCGCGGAAAATTCCATACTCCCGACCCAAATCTACTCCATCAGCATTTAAGTTCAATATCCCATTAAAATGCACATAAAATCTAACGCAGAGAATGACGAATTCAATATGGAAAATCCACGTATGTTGACATATTTGCCTTTTAATGGGATAAAGGGAGCAAATATTGGTCAAGAATATCAACTTGAGTTTTTTTCATGAGACAAAAATTTGGGACAAAAATTAATTTTCACATATACGAGACACTTTTTTTTTTGTGTAAATGAAAAATAGTTGCCAACGAATGGATCGTGAGGCTACTGATTTGAAATTTTTAGTGGCATCATCAGTCATCGACAAAAAGCCCCTATTAATTGAGCGACGCAACAAGGCTATCTCAATCAACTAAAGCGAGGTTAAAGCGAGGCTGTCACTGACCCAAAAGTCGCGCTGAATTAAAAGCAGACAAAAGACCGCTGAACATCATGATTGGTGTATGATCATCGCGTCCTTCTCGGCTCCTTTCACGTTCTCCATTTAATTCCGGGGCGGTGGTTGTGGTGTGGGATTGCTTCCCGAGTGCGCCACCTTACCACAGCGAATTATTAATATAAGTAAGGTTGCACATTCTAACTCCCATTTTGGACCGACCTATCTATTCAAATAGACATATCGTAAACAACCGACTGAATAAAACAGAGACAAGGGAATGATGAGGAGGAGGAGGAGGCTAATTTATGGGAGATCTTTAGTTGAATTGTGGCCCTCTTTTTGCAATTCGGGGTGGTCGACAGCCATCCCAGCTTTATAAATAATTGAACATGTATTGAACGATGAGCACCGATGCTTTTGCCACAAAATGTTCGAAATTGAAAATATTAAAAAATTAGAATAAGGATTCAGTGCCCGTTCTTTGATCATGCTGCCTTTTTTTTATTATTATATTCGATGAATCGATAGCAGTTTATAGTAGGTATTGTCCTTTCGAGTTTTTTTTTTTTTTGGTCTTCTTAATTCACAGGTACAAAGTGGGTAGGCGCTAGAGAACGACCACACGTGACGTGAAGTGAAGGACATTGACGGTCCATCCGTTGAATTATTGATTCTCTTAGGGACAAATTGGTCAAGAATTGGCAGCAACGACAATGTCGAGTGTGGACCGTACTACAAATAATTCAGTGTGTGCTTTTTATTTAATTATGATAAAAGTGGCGTCACTAATTGGAAACTTTTGAGCTAGACTCAATGATAGGATGAGTGGGTGAAATACAAAAAGAAACATGAGTTGTGAGCATCCCTCGTTTAGTTAAAGTGTCAAAGAAAAAAATAGAGGTGGAATTGGAGCTATTATTATTTTTAGTAATTATTCATCGGGTCATGCTAACGAGCTTGAAGGTACCTTTTCAAAGACGATTTTGTTAACGAGTGTCTTGCAATCAATTAAGGGAATTTTGCAATTTTGAACGCATTAATGGTTCACGTGTTATGCACGTTTAATGCTTGGAAATTGCATTATTCCAAATCAAGTATTGTTAATAAATGAGCACTCATTAACAAGATCCTCAAGTGTCTATTATGTTAATATATTGAGTTATGTGATAAATTTTCAACATAATTTACTTATGCATTTATATGTCAATAAGTTATTTAATATAGTAATTCTTTTAGATGAATTTTAATATATGAGGAACAAAAAGGGGTGTTCTCGGTTGAGCATTCACGGCCCTAGTAATTGAAATTGAGATTCCTAGGATATCTTATCTTTATCCTATATTAAATAAATAGACTTAGACTTCACTTAGATAGGTCGATCTAATCCTACCATTGATTATACTTAAATTGTGATGGACCCTATACTAACTATAGTTCATAGTGCTCCCTTTAATCAATATGACACATTACTCAAAAAAAAAAAAAAAAAAACAAACAAACAAACAAGTATTTAGTTACTAACGAATTTACACTTCATTATACATATTTGTAATTTTTCTTCCCCCTATATCCATCTAAATGAATCTACTTGTCTATATGATTAATGAGAAATTCTCTTTTCATTACGGCATGGGTTAGCATCATTTGGCAAAGATTTGAATATTGCTAATTTGTTTCCCGCCAATCAAAACTTGATTCTTCGCAAAATGCCACTAAATGCAATGACTACAAACATCATATAGGCCATGTTTGGTTTAGCATTTGGAATACTCCTTTGGGCTTTAAAGGGGTTTGGCCACATGTTGTGGTGTTTGGTTCAATTTTTTGGGGACTTTGGGGAGATGCAATTGCATCTCTAAGGGGCTTCAAAAGGCTTTGGGGGAATGGAGGGGTAGAGGTCCATCAGGAAGTTGCATTTTTGGAATGCAACTTCCACTATTCATCACTACTGTTCACCAATTGGAGGCCGACGACCACCGACCAAGGGGTCGCGCGCACTAGCGACCACCGCCTGAGGCTTGCCCGACCCCGGCGACCGTTACCGAACCTCAGGCGATGCTTAGGTCGCACGATCCAAGCGACTGATGGCCTGAATCACGCGACCTAGGTGGCCGCTTGAGGTCGCATGACCCCGGCGATGGCCGCGCGACCTCAAGTGACAATCACTTGGGTCACGCGAACCCAGTGTGGGCATCGCCACGACGACCCCGCGACCGTCCGAGGGCCAAATCCAACGGTCCGGCAATCTGGTGGCCGGACTTCAAAAAAACAATATAAACATATTTTTGCTTTTTTAATTTAATAAAATTCAATTACAAATGCAAATTTTACCAAACGATATCTACATTTCGAAAAACCCTATTTACCCAAAAATATTTGCATTACTGCAAATGCATTCCCCAAATGCCGAACCAAACGCGCCCATAATTGAAAGCACGTGTAGATCATTGATTCGCAAGCGTATCATTTTCCATTTGGAAATATATTGTCATGTCAATCATCAATTCCATTCAATGTCTACTTGTAGTCTTGTAAGATTAATTAGTATAGTTCGATTAAATTAAACTTTACAAAGATATTAACATCTACTCTTTCGGCAAAAATGCTTTGACCTATCCATGCAAGGGCAATTCTCTTTCTTAATTCATCAATTTCTTAAGGTCTTTTTCTTCGTGAGTGTGCAATTTCATGTATTTCTTGTTAGATAAATATAAGTTGACTATAAGGTTACTAACCATCGAACGTGCACGTTATTCATCCGTCGGAAATTTAATTTTTTTGCCCCACTGCTTAAATTTCGTATTTTCGTATCAAAATGATAGCTTAATTTCATCAACAGTCAAGCTCAGACACTACTCTGAAACGTCGCCGTCCTTTTCTCCCGTGAAAGGTCATGGTCCGTCGACAAGCGCCCGCGCTCTTCCGGTCCGTTGGATCAAAGCGAAAGCGAAGGATAGCGATCGAGAGAGAGAGAGAGATAGTCAACCAACCAACAACACAAGAAGCCCCAACAAAACTTTAACAAAGTTTCCATTGACTACTCCACTTCAGCGCAACGACCACCCCGCACGCGCGTGCGCAACCGTTAATCCCACGCGCCATTTGTTTCTAGTGCTATAATCAAATTTTTTGCTACCAAAGACAAATTGCCCATTGACTATAACGGTTAATACTACAAAACAACTTCAAAGTGATTAATTTGTAATGAATTTATTTTAAATTAATTTTTTAATCATCAAAGATTTCAAATTTGTATACTTGAAATTATGATATATTTGTGAATTTACTATCATATTGCAAAGTCTTGATACTAGTATGAAATTTTACCTACCATTCGTAGTATTAATTTAATATAATATAAATTAATGAAAGATAAATTTATTATATATCAAATTTGGATTTAATTATTATACGTAAATATATCACGTCGATATCAATCTTAATCAGAACTCTCTCGAAGTCGAGAAACTCTTGTAAGCAGACAAGTGTCTACGGACCAAAGGCAAATGGCGACACTTTCTCGTAAGCGTAGAAAAATTCACATGCGGGCCCCACATTGCATCCGGCCAACTGGTCCGAGCGCGGACAGGCCACCGTGGCCTGGTCTGTCAGTAAGTGGACCGTTCGACCTAAACTCTGGAACCGCGGCCTGGTCGGGACCGTCGGTGGTCCCCCGAACGCTGTCCAAATTGTCCCAAAAAGAGGCCGTACTCGCGTCTCCTGTGATCCTCCCGTCACTCTCACTTTCCCTCTCTCTCTCTCTCTCTCTCTCTCTATAGTTGCAGTTCAGTCAGCTCCACGTCACCTCCTCTCTCTCTGTCTCTCTCTTTCGGAGTTTCTGGTTTTCGCTTTAGTTGAGTTCTTACTCCACAGCTACTCCTCGGCGGCGACGTGGAGTCGATTGTCTGCAATCGCTCGCGGTGATTGTCGGTGAGACCGCGCCATCCGCTCCCTACGGCGACGTGTTATTAAATTCGGAGCCGGGCTTCTCCTCCTTCTCCGGATCGCGATCTCTTCTTCTTCTTCTTCTTCTTCTCCTCGCTTCCCCCGGGCTCCATGCTTCCCGCTCCTCCTACCGCCGCCGCCGCCGCCGCCTGATCGATCCCGTAAGTTCCCGCAGCTCCCTCTCTAGATGCTCGCGTTGACCTCGCACGGTCTCCGGTGTCATGTGTAGCGTTTGGAGCGTCGCGAGAGGACTCGCATTGGCTGCTCGGAGACCGTGCTTCGCGACGCGGTGCGGTCGGGACGATGATCGCTCTGTGCTTTTTCTTTTTCTTGTTCTCTTTTTCTTTTTCTTTTTTTTTTTTATGGTTTTGGAAGTCGCGTTTAGGATTGAGTTTGTCGTTGCATGCGACCGTTACGGCGCTGTCTAAAGTCAACCTTGTTCGTCGCGGCGCTCGGATTATTCTGTTGAAGTTGGAGCTCCGGTGGAACTCGTCCTTCGCTCGGTTCTGCTCCTCGATGTTTGGCTCATACGGTTTGGCCGGAGGGTGGTGTTAAAATTCAGCGGTGTGCTTGATTCAGAAACTTTTATTGCTGCAAATCGGTTGATCCCGGCCTGACTGATACACATAATGTGTGTCTAGTGTGGCTTCAAATTTCAGCTTCTTCATGCTCAACTTAATGTTAAATTCTACATGTGGTTCTCCCTCATCTTATTCCGCATTTTCGGCTCCTGTTCTATTTCCCGTCCGTTTTGCTTTTGCATGTGAGAGGGAGCATTAATCTATCCCGCATCGATTGTTAGCTTCCTTAATAGCAAGGTAAGCTTTTAGGCTGGAATGTCTTTGCGTTGAGTAAAGGAGTTCTGCGATTATGAAAACTCGAGATGCTCTGGCTTGGTACCCGACGTGAATTCTCTGATGGGAAAGGAGGTTCTGCTGTAATCTGTCGGGGTCCATTTCCAATTTAAGTAGTTTTTTTCCCCTTTGATTTAGTACAAAGTTTCATTCTGATGCTTTTTTGACCAATTTACCATCACAACCCTTGCTTCGGTATGTACATGCTTGAGAGTGGGATATGATGGTGTCCCAATGCGATACTGTATGATTAATTCCTATGTGCAGACAGACGCTGAAATTAACATTTGAGGACAATTGAAAACAAGGGTATTTTACATATTAAAATGCCCCAGAATGTTCAATCAAGGATGAACTGATGCATAAGAATCTATAGTGCACAAATGCAACAGCCTTTTTTTTCCTATTGTTGCAGAGAAAAGACGATCAATGCCGCCGGCGATGATCGGGCGAGGTTGAGATTTGCCGCCAGGAGACGGTGCTCGAACGCCAGAGAGTCGCAGCAGTTCGAACCGGAGCGAGGATCACCCAGCGAAGAAGATGGAGACAGATGCCAGATGAGCCGTGGGCTTTTCCCGTTCCGAGACCAATTGGTTCTTCATGGAAAGGTCGGGATGGGGCAGAAACGAAAGAGGAGGAATGTCCGAGAGAGAGAGAGAGAGAGAGAGAGAGAGAGAGAGGATCGGTGCGGGGGGTGGAGCCGGAGGTGTTTCGAAGAGAAATCTGAAACCGAGAGGAGAGAATTCTTTCGGCTCGTCGGTGGTCCGCCTCAATCATCCTCGTGACCTTCCAGGGAAGCCGACTCGCTTGTCGCCGTTCGTCGCAGCAAGCTTTCGAACCTAGATGTGGTATTCTGAGCTGCACATGAACTATTTGACGGAATGTCTCGATGAAAAATCTAATTCAATTTTAGCGAGATGCATGTTATTTTTTTTGTACTCTATTCGTTATGAAATCATTAAAACCAAGACTGAATCGGCGTTTTCTTTGATTGTTGCCTGCATATTTCTGATCGTCCGAGTCTGGTCGTAAACACTTCTACGGAGATGCCATTCCTTTAGCCGGATAAGCCCACGGATCGTTATTATTTTTTTAATTGACAGTATTCAGTATTTGTGGATCGTAATTATTTTTCGAACTATGTAAGTCGTGCAGTCTTCGTGATCATCACAGTGCTTCTAGTTAACAACTTTCTCTTAAGATTAGTAACTTAATTGTAGAGTTCATATCTTCATGATCCTATCACTCATAATTATCCAATAGCATAGTAAATTCCTTCAACAACTCGTAAGTGACAGCATCTATATTTGGACTAGTAAATCATATTGATGATGGCACCTCATGTAAAGTCCTTGTAACTTTAGGTGACAATGTTAGTGGCATTTGTCCAAGGAGAGTAGATTTCCTCAAAGTTCCAATGAGTTTGGAACTTCTAGCATTCAAAAACTTTTCAAGAAATCACAAAGAATTGAAAGTTCTCGCAAAATTTTATGATCTTATATCCTTAGTACATTTACTTCAATGATCACGCTATCGACAAGCAATTATTATTATATTTCATGATTTTCCTTAACAGTGCAACTCCATGATTGCTTGTAAAATGTAAACTTTTCCAAGGATTGAGCTGATCTAATAACTCATATGTTTTCCCATTCTAATCATACAGATATTTCTTGATGGGCACTCTTGCAAAAATTGAATTCACCAAGTGTAACTACCCCTTGTTTGAGAATAATATTTTGCGTCATTGCTAATGCTAACTATTATGCTGATATGATGTAACCAATCATTTTTATTTATGTTTGTTAGAGATAAATACCAAGGTTGGCTACTTCAATGCAACTCCTACGAGAAGGTAAAACAAACAGGGGAGGACATCTCTGTTAATTGGTCTTTTCAATTATTTGGTCTTTATCTAAAAAAAAAGGGCAAAAGAACGCTTCAAGTACCATAACTTTGCCCAAAGGGATACTTAAGTGCCATAACTTACGAAAGGTACACTTAAGTGCCACATTTTAAGAAAAGTGGGACACCTAAGTGCCATCTCCGACGAAGCTGGCCGGAAATCATATGTGGCATTAAAATATTAATATCTCTCGACGATGTGTCTCGCCGAAGAGCTGAGTCAGCTCGAATTAACCCCAAACAACATCGTTCCAGGTGTTCGCCCAAAATAGACCCCTTAAATCAGCAAAAACGCCGTCGTCTTCCCCATTTGCCCTAAATCTAAAACCCTAAATTGGGCAAAATGCTATTGAAGTATTGGAGCCCTAATCCCGCACCCTAATTCGATTTGCTCCAAATTCTACCACCGAATATTGAAAATGGAGAGCAAGACTTTCAGCAGCGACTCAAATTTCTCTTGCCGAAGCGAAGGAGAAGGCGAGCATTTCTATTTTCGTGGGTTTCCAAGTCCAAGAAGAACATCGTGGACTCGAACAAATCCCAGGAGAAGATTCTATGGATGTGTCCGATACAGAGAAGGCTCGAAGTGCAAATACTTCAAATGGGTCGATGCGAAATTCTCTTACCGAGCCACATAGGTGATATTGGACCTACTTGATGGATGTCATCAACCTCCATCTACGCTTGTGGACGACTTGGACGATGTTGACTCAATGCAAACTCAAGTTCAAGCATCTTCTGTTAACCATTTGAAGAACAAAGTTTCAAAAATGAAAATTGAACGGAAGTATTACCAAGCGTTTATTGTGTTGTTGTTTCTTTGTCTATCATACTTTATGATGAAATGTAAAGGACTAGAAGATGAGAAGAAGTTTCTCCAACTGCCATAGTTGTAAATGTGTGGGGAAATGTACTTGTTTTGAATGAATGAATGAATGAATGATTTCGACAGATTTTGCTTAATCTCAAATATAAATCAATGATGATGGAATGTATATTAGGTCGATGTGTTGTGGTGACTATTTTACTTGAATTGAATGTAAACCAGCAGCAAATGTGTAAACCAGTAGCTTCTTAGTTTTGCTGCAAACCACCATATACATAGAACAGACACGAGTGATTACTCGAGTACTATAAGTTGTATCTAGTGATCACTTAAGTGCCAGTCGTGATAGACAAAGAGTCATTTAAGTGTCAAGTTATTATTAAAAGGATCACTTAAGTGCCACTTGTTGTTAAATAGGTTTTTCAGAATGTGATCAGTTAAGTGGCATTTTTTTTTGTACACATCGGCTACTACCAGCCACCACCACTGCCCACCACTGGCCACCATCTCCAACCATCATCACCACCAGGCATCCCAAGCATCCACTTGAGCCACCACCAGCCACCACTATGCTGGTGGTATGTTGCTGCATAAGTTGCAAGTGTAAGGTATCTTACACCAGCTTGCACCAGTACTACACTGGGTGCAAGCTGCATATTGCACATACATCTTGCACCAAAGTGCGGCAAAACCTCCAACCCAACCCACCACCACCAGGCTTTTCACCAACAACCACCACCAGCCACACGAGCACCCCGGTCACCACCATATATCCACCACCAGAAGTAGCAATAAGTAAAAAAAAAAACAAAAAATCAAAAAAAAAAAAAAAAAGGCATGCCAAAAATGATAAGCAACAATGGTTGTTCCATTGATTTTGAACATCTGTCTCACAAACTTAATGACAAATGAAGTCTCATAAACTCAACTAACTCAATGACAAACTATTATATATATATATATATATATATATATATATATATATATATATATATATATATATAAACAAACATCCACAGATGTTTACAATTGACTCCTTAGCCCCACAAACTATATCACATCCCATTTTATCAATCAATATGCACAATGCCTCATGTTAGTGCTTGTTTTGATGGACTTCGCACTTGATTCATAATCCTTGCACTTTTTCTAACTGGACATGAGACTTCTTCTTTAGTTGTCTTGGGATGCGTTGAGTCGATGGAGCTGCAATTATCCTAGACCGAACGATTCGAAGGAGCCGCAACATTGTTGTAGGCCGAACCGATTCGGACGGACTGCAACCGGGTTCTTCTTACTCTTCTTTCTTGTTGGCGCAGGCAATGTCTTCTTCTTTGTTGGCGCAGCTGTTGATTCTTGAGTTCGGCTTTGAGAGATAAGAACCTCGAACTTCTCCCAGGCTTCAAAAAGAAAACTGAATTATCAACAAAAGTTTGCACTATAAATTAAATTAAATGCAACCTATAAAACTTACATTAAGAATAACTGTTCCCGGAGCAGTCATCGTGTAAAGGCCATAACCATATTGTTTAAGCATCTTCCCAAGAGCCCCTCTTGTTCGAAGGGGAGCGTCACTTTCAGGTACTTGTGATTGGTTGCCTCTTCTTCTCGCATGTGATTTCTTTGGTTCTTGTGGCTGTTCAGCTACAGAAAGGGCTTCTTCGACCAATTCTTTAGCTAGGCGTCTTGTAGATGGCCTTCTTATAGGTGGCTCTTGATTTGGCTTTGGCTTTCTTCTGGTTGTTTTTCTAGTTACGCCTTCGGCTTCGGTGACACCTTGGTAGGCTTTGGTGGTGACCCTTGTGATGACCCTTCTAGTGGCCTTTGTGATGACCTTGGTAATGGATCTTGTGGTGGCCCTTCGGTTGGGCCCTCTATTAGCTTGGTGAGCTCTAGCTTGTCTTCTTGAACCCGAGAAAAAAGCAAAGGACATCATAAATATAACATCATGCCATATTAAAACGTAAATGAAAAGTAAACTCAAATCATTTAATTGACCGGCTATTTTTTTTCTCTATTGCTGCTGAAGAATAGTCGACTTAACTGGCCCTCCAGTTGTTTTAGCCAATCATGTAGCTGGTTGTCTTCCACCTTCGGTTCTTTGAACAGGCCCTTCATTTTCAGATATAGCAAGGGCTTCGGCCAATTCTTCACGTGTCACCGTGACCTGACAAAGACAAAAACATTACATATATGTCACTTATATCTATGTACATATTCATAACAAACCATAAAGTAACATAAACACAATTGTCATGACTTACTGGGTTTATTGTCGTCGACTGAAGAACAGTCGACTCACTTTGCCTTTCTGTTTCTCCTTCTCCAATTGTCCCTTCACTAGGCCCTTCAACTGGCCTCAATTGTTCCTGTTACTTCTTTAATTGACAACTCTTAATATTGTGCCCTGCTATGTGGCAAACAGAGCACTTTATCGGTACACCCATCCTATTCATCCTACGGTGACATGAGTCCTCTCCCTCCATCATTTTCCTTTTTTTTCTTTAGTCTTCCCATTCTCTTCTTTAGTGGCAAAGGTTGAGGTGCTTCACGATCTGTTGGCTTCCAAAACTTGCTACTTCTAATTGGCTGCAACATGAATTGATACGAAACAAGATATTTCGGTTTCTTGTACCAATCATCAAGGTAGTCTTCTGTGTTGTGACCCTTCAATTGAATTGCACATATGGCATGTGCACAAGGAATTCCACTGAGTTACCATGCTCTACATGAACACTTCATCGTACCTAAATGGACAACATACTTATTGGAACCCTTCATTATCTCATATTCTTCATCTCCATTCCAAATGGGATGACAATACCTACTTGCAGCCAAGTTGTCATCCAATTTCTTAGCAATCCTAGGACCATATTGCTTAGTCCACTTTACAGTGTCATCTCTTTGTCTATGCAGCCGAGTCATGACCAAAACCCGTATGTCTTCAAGCATCGAGATAATTGGTTTATATCTAACATCTATTATCCTCCCATTGAATGCTTCGCAGATGTTGTTATCAATGTTATCGCGCTTGAATTCCTCGCTGAAAAACGCCCTACACCAATGCTTCGGGTCTGTTTGGAACAGTGCATCATAACCATCCTTTGTCAATTGAAGCATCTCTTCTTTGGCCATCCTAAAGTCAACCATATTCGTGCTCTTTGCTAGCTGCTAAAATTGCGACTACAACTTGTCCCATTTATAGGTCTTTGCCCAATTTGCGTATATGTGTAGCACACACATTCGATGTTCAGCATAAGGCAACAGGTCAACTATTGCTGGAACAAGTCCCTGCAATAATTGAAAATATAAAAGAATGTAAGCAAATAACATGTTAATATCAAAAAGCAAACAAGTGACAAAATTTTTTAAAAAGAAAACATTACCTTTTGTTGGTCACTCATGAACGCCCACCCTGCCCCATTTGTTATCTCCAAATCGATCATCAAATTTTTTAGGAACCAGGACCAATTGTCATTGTTCTCCACCTTCACAACAGCCCAAGCCAAGGGAAACATTTGGTTGTTTGCATCTCTTCCAATTGCGGCCAGCAATTCTCCCTTGCGCAAGCCCTTCAAAAAACACCCATCCAATCCTATAATCCGTCTAAAACCAGATAAAAAACCCCGTTTGCATGCATCGAAACAAACATAGAATTTATCAAATTTCGTCCCAATATCAGGAAGTGGTCTCTCCACGACCTCGAGATACACTTTACTTATAGGATTTTGCAGCCTATACTCCCAAGCATAGTCCCACAACTATCCATATTCACCGCTGTACTGACCAATGAGTATCTTCATCACCTTTTGCTTCGATCTTTTACATTGATTCCTAGATATATTGATGCCTACCTGCTCCTTCACTAGTATCCTGAACTGAGTAGTATTCATCTGAGGCATCAGCTTAATCAATTCAAAGAAGTGCTTCGATAACCAAGCACTTGTTACCCTTTTATTCTCAAATTAATGAAACAAGTATGTTCCTCTTGGTATGCTCTAATTTGGAAAGATCTAGTTTTCCTAACAAATGCGCCATAGATCTTCTATGGACAATTTTGCTGCGAACACCTAGCTCTTACAAAGGTCTTAATGTTTCTAATGAATGTTTCTTTGTGCAGCAATAGAGATCTTCAATATAGCTTCCCTAAATTGATTAGCATCATGAAATTTCATGCCTACCGAAAAAGTGGGAGAGGCAACGGATGGATCATAAGAAGGAAACTTACTTTTCCTTTTCCTTCTATGCACAGGTCCTTCATCTTCTTCAAGCTCATCCTAGGAAGTAGCATTCTCGACACTTTCTTCATAGTCAGTCTCCTCGCCAGCAGCACCAGCATCTGTAGGGCCTTCGGGTCTGTTTGGAACTTCCTCGGCTACTTGCAAAGTTGCAAACTTAACTATCAAAAAATCCCTCCGCTGTATTCTTGACTGTACAAGCTCCTCCTCCTCGTCATCACTTATAAAATTTTCAGCAGGCAACCTTCCATCATCATCATCAGTTGATTTAGCTACTTCCCAATCTAATCCAGAGATTGTGACATCACCTATGTCATCATCACTTTGATGAACTGCATCTGCACTTTTCTCATGTCCATCATATCTATCCTGCCCTCCTTCGACCCTAACGTCAGTACTACCTTGAATACCATCTCCTTCTTGTCCTACTTCGGCGCTCTCTCCATCATCTTCATCCTCACTTTCACTATTATACTCAACAAATATTTTTACCTCTTTACCATGAAGATAATGGTATAGAACATTCCTAAGACCGTTATCATCTTCTAAGCATCTCAAACCATCTCTTAAGTCTTTCCCAGGAATACAATACAGCAGTTTTTGAACTTTACAAGGCAAATAAGTATTTATATCCCTAAGAAATCTTATATAAGATGTCTTCTTTATATCCACAAAGATGGTGCCCTCATTTCCACCCTTATACTCCCACTCATCCTCCCCAATCACAAATTCTCCATTGTAGCAAACTATAACAGTGACATAATCCGTGTCATGCGCCATTACTGCACCAAGAAGAAGAAAAAGAATCATTAGTTTTTGGGACCACTAGACAATTGCACATGGGAGTCCCCCCACTCTCATGGACTTTAGTAAATAGAGGTCCCCACACTGAAAATATACCCTTATATGACAGCCAAAAAAAGCCAAAAAAGAGGTCGGCACTTTAATTATTTGCCTTCCCTTCCCTTAAAATATTAACCAAAAACAGAGGTCCCCACAGCAATCACAGCCCAAGCATGTCTACTGCATTAAACATGCGATGTGAGAGAATGTACATTAACTTAAGCAAATTAAAGCATAGCATACTCTGACATCAACTTAATCAAATCACAGCAGGATTATGTTCTTATTCAGGATTTTGGATTGATTTATACAGCAATCACAGTAGAGTTTTAGATTGATAAACATACCCTATATACAGCAATCACAGCAGGGTGGTTTAAGGACATACCCTATACAGCCTCACAAACAGGGTGGTTCAAGGATATACCCTATATATTCTCACAAGCAGGGTGGTTCAAAAACTTAGTTTTTTTCTCAGAATGGCATTAGTCACTTGCTTTACTAGGATGCTCTTAAGGAGATGCATAGACAGTGATCTAACGATCACATACTCTGACATTGGCTTGAAAGACAAATTCACAAAAATAATGAGAAATCTGGTTTCTTTGTGTAATGTCAGCAAGTTTCAGTTGAAGTGTATCAACACAAATTCCATCGGAGCTGTAATAAAATAATTGAGCCCTAATTAAATAATCAAGCGAGCCCTAATTAAATAATCGAGCCCTAATTTCATCACAGGAGAGAGGGAGAAGGAGCCAAACCTGGACGACTGACAACAGTGAGCGGTGACAACGACCAAGGATGGTGAGCGATGAGCGGAGACGACGACCAACAATGGTGACTGACGACGGCGACCGATGACCAGCTCTAAGCATGAACAGCGACGGAGAGAAGGGCCTATGATCTACTGTGAACGCGGACAGCGAGGAATGGCGTTAGGTCAGCTAACCCTAATTAAATAATCGAGCGAGCCCTAATTAAATAATCAAGCCCTAATTTCATCACAGGGGAGGGGGAGAAGGGGTCGAACCTGGACGAGCGACGATGGTGAGCAGTGACGACGACCAACGATGGTGAGCGGTGAGTGGCGACGGCGACCAATAGCGGCGACTGACGACGGCGACCGATGACTAGCTCTGGGCGTGAACAGCGACGAAGAGAAGGGCCTGAGATCGACTGTCAACGCGGATGGGGAGGAACAGCGTTTAGGTCATCGCACAATGACCTAAATGACGTCATTTAGTTTAGCGCACTCAATGTGAATGGAAGACGTCGTTTTTGTCGTCCACGTCGGCTTTTTTAAATTAAAAAAAAAAAAACATTTGCCACATCAGTAAAAGAAGTTGCTGAAAATCGCCAGAAAATGCCATGTATGCAATTTGGCCGGATTTTTGCTGAATTGGCACTCAAGTGATCCATTTTGTTCCGATTTTGGCACTTAAGTGTACATTTTATAAGTTATGGCACTTAAGTGTCCCTTTTGGCAAAGTTAAGGCACTTGAGGGGTCCGCACGTCAAAACAAAAAAAAGTGTTTTGATTTGACCACATAAAGAAATACAACGGTGGAGGTCTAAATTCCCTTATTTATGATCATACGAAAGGTGTTCATCTTTTTTCGTACAATGGCTGTCATTCTTCAAAGCCACAGAAAGATGAAGGGGTATACAGACGCTTCTCGGATCAGCTGTAATGAGCTCTTGTTTTTGTCATGCACGAGAAATTGAACATATGGTGATTTTGTGCCTTGAGTTAGGAATGTCAACGGTTCGGTTCAGTTCGATTTTTTTGAAAAACCGAACCGAATTGAACCGTTAAAAAAAAACTCATGAACTAAACCGAATGAGACTCGAACCGAACCGAAATTTTGGTTTGGTTTGGTTTTTCGATTTTTGGTTTTCAGCTTTTGATTTTTTCTGTTTTTCTCTTCGGTTCTTTTCTTTCATTTTTTTTTTTTTTGCTGGATGAAGCGGATAAAAAGTTGGGACGCTCGGAAACGGCAAGGACGATAGCCACGGATGGCGTGCGGATGTGGGACATCGTGATTACCCGTGCAGGCATTACGAGTCAAACCAATTAAACAGCGTGTAAAAGCCCAACAAAAAGCTCAGCATCTCAGCATCTCTCTCTCTCATTATTCAAGTTTTATCATCATTTTTTCGAGGACTCCGCGACTTTGGGTGCTGTCTTTGCCTTCGCCAGAGACCCATTTTCTTGGTTTTTCTTATCTTTCTTCGCCACCCAAAGTCCAAGGCCCATCTGCAATCGTATCTCGCCTTTCGATCTCACCGAGACTCGACCGCTTCTCGTCGAAAGACCACTTCTCTCCTCTCCTCCGCGACCGGCCTCCATTGCCCATCAGCTTTTGATTTTTTCTGTTTTTCTTTTCGGTTCTTTTCTTTCTTTTCAGTTTGTTTTCAGCCTAAACCGAATGAGGCCAAGACGGATCTGGCTCGGGCATTATGTCGAACATCTAGTGGTTTTCGACCGAACGGGGGCGTTCGAAGACATCCGGACAAAAACTCAAGCCAAAATCAACATACAACAAACAAAAAATGCTCAAGGTCGACTCAGAAACAATTCCTTCACATTAAACATGAGCATAAACGAGGAACAAGGAGTCCCCCCTCGGTTGAAGCGAGATAGGGCAAGACAGAGCATCAAACGGGGAAGTGGTCCAAAGGAGACGGGAGTCGGGAGAGAAAATCAAACCATTAAAATTTAGTTTTATTATCGGTTTGTGGTTCGGTTCGGTTCGATTAACCGATAAAAATCGAACCAATAAAAAAATATTGGTTTTTAATGAAAACCAAACCGAAAACCGAACCAAACCGAAAAACCGAATTTTTCGATTCGATTTGGTTCGATTTTCGGTTCGGTTCCTAACACCCCTACCTTAAGTTCTACGTCAAATTGAGTAATTTTATCTGTAATTGATATGAGTTTTGGGGGTAATCTAGATTCGAAAAATACTCAAGCATGGGAGCGATTATAACTCTTTAATTTTTAATTGATTATTAAATTATTTATCATTGACTCTCCCCATAAAATAAGTACTAATACTTGA
The DNA here is from genome assembly GCF_016545825.1 of Eucalyptus grandis. Lineage (NCBI taxonomy): Eukaryota > Viridiplantae > Streptophyta > Magnoliopsida > Myrtales > Myrtaceae > Eucalyptus > Eucalyptus grandis. The sequence continues at coordinate 26,451,995 of NC_052612.1, forward strand.
ATCGGTCCATATAATTGTCTAGTTTTATTTATTATTTATCGTAATTTCTTTAGTGATTTCACATTGATTTAATTGTAAAGTCCAATTATTTCGGCATTAATTTACAACAACTCGCATCGATGAATTTACAAACTTTAACATAAAATTGTAATTGGCTTTAACATTCTCAAATTACTTAAGCCATATCTTGGATACTCTTCACAAGGAAGACTCACTTCTAACATAGGAAAAAAAGATCTAAAGTAGAAAACTTTCAAACTAGGAAACTTATTCAAAAAGTTAATTTTATAGGCTCAAACTCATGACATACTATTAATAATTTAGTTCCTTTGGGAAAAAAAAAAAGTTGTTGTCCGAGGTATTATTAGAAAAAAAATGAAATCGTCAATAATGTTCGTTAGTTAAGTTACATGGACTAGAGGACTATGCATAGGAAATCTTCCTTGACGTAACCTATCTCTTCAAGGAGCGATCTACAAAATACATTATGAAAGTTCTTGGCAGTCACAACTTTAGGAGTAGAAGTTCTTGTTGACAAGTCCTTGACAATTGAAGATGAAGGACACTATGTATACATGACTTGGTTCATTTGATGGGCATTGATATTGTTATACAAAAGTTTTGTGATGATATTGAAAAATGCAGCAAAATGCCTTTGTAATGATGTTAATCATTTGTCTAGGGATAGTAAGATATGGTGGTATAGACACTAATATTGCTCTCTTATTCTTCAACTTTATATATATATATATATATATATATATATATATATATATATATATATTTGTTGACACTAAAATTTTGGCTAAATATTTAGGTTTGAATTGCACAAAAAGTTACAAATCAATTTAGCCCTAACAAAAAAGATTTTCACATCACATTGACATTAATATTATTTGCATCATTTATTTTATTTTATTTTTATGCACTTTGGAAAAAAGAATTCAAAAAAATATAAAAAATGACTATTAAATTAATTTTTTAAAAAGATAAAAATGGCCTGGGGCTGGGCCTGACCCCAGCCCCTTTTCTTTTCCTTCACCCAGGGCTGGGCCCATTTCCGCTCATTCCTCCCCCCAGGCCCGGCCCCTCCGCCTACTTCCCCCTCCACCTCCTTCCCTCTCCTTCTTCCTCACGCTGCAGAAGAGACGCGCAGGACGACCTACATACGGCAGAGAGAGGAGGGTAGACCGGCGACGGATTGGACGGCGAGGGGACGCCGGTTCGGCCAGGAGTAGGCCCGGTCGCCGCGCCAAGGACCGGTGGTCCGAACACCTCCGTCGACCGGCCTCCTCGCCTATAAATAGAGGGCGGCGAGCTCAGTTAAAAGAGGGAATGGAACTTGGAAGAGAGAAAATCGGGAGAAGGGGGAAGGTCGAGAAAGAGGGGAGCTTTTCAGAGAGAAAAACCGAGCGAGATTCGAGAGAGATCCGCGAGAGAGAGAGAGATAGAGAGTCGCGAGTGAGAGTGGATGGTAGGGGAGAGTCGCCGGCCGCCGTCACGCCTCGCTCGCGTGGAAGCCGCGGTAGGTTCCATTCGGGTTTGTCTCGTTTTTCTTCAATTTGGGGCCGGTTTCCCGAGGGTACCGGCTCGGAGACGAGCGAGGCGGACGGACATAGCCCGATATATCGAGCTTGTCCGCCGTCCGACACCCCCGACCCGGGTGGGGCTCCTTCATCCGAGCGCCCGTCGTGCCACGTTTTTGTGCCCTGTATCGGGCCCGTCTGCCGAGCCGCGGTGGTTCGGGTCGTGTGAGTTTCCGGCCTCATCAAGGTGCGAGCTACGGTTGCAAGGCCTCCGGCGTCGTTTGGTTTGAATCGCGGCTTGAGCTCGGGCTCGTTGGTCTGGTTTCTAACCCCCATTTGCCGATGCACCCTATATATGTTGGATGAAATGCCTGACTGAAACGTATGCATTTGTTCGTGGATCCCCGTCCGTTTCTGGTGTTCGTGGTTTGTCAAAAGCATCATGGTAGATTTCCGCCGCTGTCCTTTGCGTTGTGCGTTCTTGCTCCGCGGTATCTTTCACTACAGGGCACGGTTCCGCGGATGACCGGTCTCTGCGGCCGGCGAAGACGAGGGGCGATGGTCATTGTGGCCACGAATGTCCGCCGCGCGATGACTGGCCGCGGCTTGTGCTGTGCGTGCCCAAACTATCTTGATTAGAGCTCGAGTCTTTTGAATGGTCTGCATCAGCATGTTGTTCTTGGCCCTCGGGGAGAACTTGAAGCAAGAATGCTTCTGTGAGGTCGCAAGGGCGAGAGGGGAGATGGGCGAGAGACGTGCCGGGTGAAGAGAAGGGAATAAAAAGGACAAGAGAAGGAAACAAAAGGGGGAGGGGCAACATGATTATAGAATTAAAAAAAAAAAAAGGGGGTCTTTCTATTGTCTCTTGCTCGATAAAGTACAAAAAGTGGGGACTCTCTACTTTAGTCCGACCACACGCAGAGAACAGGACAAGAGAGAGGGAAGGAGAAAGAAAGCAAAAGTAGAAAAGTCAAAAATTCGAAAGGACAAAATGGGGGGCGGGCTCTTCTCTGGCCATCCGGAGGCGTGACCCAGGTCGGCCGGGCCGGATCCGAATCGGGCACTCGCGGTCTGGCCGACCAGGTCAGTTTATATTACATTGTTATTTTAATTTATTTTTTAAAATTATGGAAAGGCCTAAAAATGTTTTCAAATATGTTTCTTCTAAAATTGCATAAAAATCCTTCAAAAAAAAATCATCAAATCTCAAAATTTAAACAAAATTAGGTCATGGAAGGGCAATAGTTGATTAATTAAAGTAATCAAGTTTTCGATTATAATTTATTAATTTCTCTGGTTGCAGAAGTAAAGTATTTCTTCTAATTTTTTACTTAATTTTCTAATCTACCTATCACAATGATTAATGGTGACTCATAAATGAAAATGATTTGTTGGTCAAAAATTCGGATCATAAGTCGTGAATTGGTGTGCATGGGAGAGTACGGACTAAGCCAAATTTATTTGACCTCTCTTATGTTTCAATATCAAAATCTGAACTTTTTATCCGACAACAAGTTTTTTTTTTATTGAAATCTTGAAAAGTCTTTCTTTTCCACTAACCTTTTCTATATGTGCCTGTGTAGTGTATATTTTATCAACAATTTCTTTCCATTAAGTACTTCTAATTTAGTGGTTTTGCTCAATTTTTCAAATATAAATTTTGTGCATACACTTAGCATGTGTGCATATAGTACTATATATGTAAAAAGTCCCTTAAATTTTTCTCTTTTTGTGCCTAATATGAGACATAATTTTTGGTCTTTCAATTTCCTAGCATGTTTGTCGATCCCATTGACGTCGGATTGTGTTGAATGAACAAATTAGGAAAAAGGTTGTTTAATCTTAGTGAGGTAGAAAACCCCACTGTGAAGGATAGGAAGGACAAGGACGAGATTAAATAACGCAGGTCTCCCTTAACCAATTTTTCATCTTGGTAAAGCCACTTCAAGGATACAGTACTCCCTTGATCACTAATGAACTCTAGGAATCTCTTTTTGTGTGAAATCACAAGAGAGGATCAAGAGAACATATTATACCTATTATGGAAATCACGAAAGAGGGTTTTGAAATCTTCCAATACATATACGAATACTTCCAATGTCATTCTCCCTCTGTTGGAAAAGACTGTCCTCAAAGGCCAATTCCATGAAGTTCTTGATCTTCATGATGAAGTGATTGATCAGCAACTTTGAAATTACATACTTTTTATGAAGCTCACTTTGATAATTGCTTGATTTCCTTTCCTCTTCCTTTGGACTCTTCCTTATATCCTCACATAACTGAATGATTCCTCTCGTAATTGCTTGATTTCCTTAGCTATTTCTTCGACATCTCCACTAAATTGATGCTTATTGGGTTATTAAAAGACCCAAAGGATTGGAAAAATGAGTTTTCAATAGTTTGACTCGCTGAATTGTCACATGCAAACTAATTTTTTAAAAAATGATTAATCAACCGCCACTTCTTAATAAGTGATTACTAGAAGAGATTCCTGACCTTCCACCGCCTCTACATAAGATTCCATATATTAGCTTAAATTGACGTGATAAATTAGTTGTCAAAGGATTGATCATGGCTCGTGGTTTCCCACTTGAGATTTACTCTCTTTCTTTCTCTCTAGTGAAATCGATAACACTAGTTGCAAATCGATAACACTATGGGCAACTAGTTGCAAATCGCTAAGTAGAATTCCCTCCAACTTATGTGAAGCTGAGATTGTTGAGGTTAGACTCTCTCTCTCTCTCTCTCTCTCTCTCTCTCTCTCTCTCTGTTTAATATGAGATTGTTGAGGTTAGACTCCCTCCCTCCCTCCCTCCTCTCTCTCTCTCTCTCTCTCTCTCTCTCTCTCTCTCTCTCTCTCTCTGTGTTTAATATGGAGTCATGTACATGTTGGCTGCATTGAGCGTTTTTGTATTATAAAAGGCTGAAAATCCTGAATTGGTGGGCTAATAAAGAAAACCAAACATATGGAAAGTGATTCTACATGTATATGTATTGGAGGTTCTATAAGGCAACACAAAGGATATTCTCTTTATTTATGGAACTCTTATTCATTGTTGAATTACAAGGATCACCCAATGAAAAACTTCAATAATACATGTTCATCTAGTTGCAAAATCTTCAATAATACATGTCTAGTCTCCACCTATTATGTAAAAAAAAAAAAAAAAAAAAAAAAATTCTTTGTGATGCTATTGCTAACTATATCTGAACTATAGGACTGCCCACTTAACTCATTGAAACTCCTCCTTTTAGGTGCTAATTTCAAAAAATTATCTAACGGTCTACATTTATGATAGACATTTCATCACAAAACATATTGCCAAGTTATTCTACTTGGAGGAGAGACACCAAAGTGGTTGCTTCTCGAGGGTTATATATCTTTTTGTGACTTCAAAAGACTTGTATAATAAGATTCTAGGAGTTGTATTTCAAGCAAAGGGTGATCTCCACTTTGAGCTTATAGGATCCATTAATTGCAAAGAGAAGGTAAACACCAAGTATCCCGAGAAGTTTGATTTTTCGTTTTCAATCACATCATGATGTCACTAATAAATGTCATGTTCTGCACAACATGCTTAGCTACGTATTGTTTACCAATTTCAATGGCATTAGTTTATCTTTGTAATAGTCATGAGCAGCGAGTACTTTTAATTGGACTCAGTATCATGTTATCATAATTGCACCTATTGGCTACCAAGAACAATGTTTCGAGCATGGTTAATTTCCTAATATGGCTCGTAGATTTATCCTGTTGGTAAAATCATATAACTAGCAACCTATTAATCAGGTATACTCACAGCAATTTATCAAGAAGAAATGCAATAATTAACAATCAACTTTTTCATAGATTTATCACTCAAAACAAAAACTTAATGCTGAAGATAGTAATTTACCGATGAAACTAGTAACTCATTGACATAGTTTCATTTTAAAAGGTAGCAAGGAATCACTGAAATAAGGAATTTACCAACTTTGAGTGGAAAGTAAATTATCATATGTGGAAATTACCACTTAAAGCATAAACTTGGCAGTGAAATTAGCAACTTACCCACATAGTCCGCTTACAACTAGTTAGTTAGCACTAAAATAAGGAATTTGCCATTACGGATAAAATTGAAGTTAGTAAAAATATCGTTGGATTAAGCAACTTGCCAACATAGGCCCACTTTTACTGTAGCATGTCACCTACTATTTGAGTAATTTGTAGAATCCAAACTCAATAGTGAGTCACCGAGCTATTTAGAAATGTGCCATTAGAAATAAAATCTTAGATCCAAGTGAGTGTTGTTACGGAAAAATTAATAACTCATCATACCAATGTAGGTCGCCTCGGTGGTGGGCTTGGTCAGAGCAAAGAGAAAGTACAAGGAGTTACAAGGGCTTTAGCTCTCCATGTTCCGTCTGTTGGGTGTGGGGATTGTACGGGGTATACTGCAAGTACTACCCTCCGCTATAAGCCAATCATGTCACAGAAAAACATAATATGGCGACATTGAATCTCATATACCTATTTTTACATCATTTGTTAAGGATTTCTACTCAAAAGTTTAAATATTTAAAAAGTAAATTGTTTGTGGGCAACTGGGGATTTTCCTTAAGAAGCGAAGCCCGCCTGAAGAAGCAACAGAGACTATTGGCTTGTAATCTGTTTTTGGGTCGCTTTATCACCGGCACCTTGGCACTAATCCATCCTTGAGCGGCTAAGCCCCAAAATAAATAAATAAATAAATAAATAAATAAAATCAAAAAAAAAAAAAACGTTGTGTCTATGACTACATTTGATCGTCCGAATTTCTAATCATGATATGACTAAATATAATATAATATAAATTCATGAGATTTTGATATATCATATTTATTGTTTGGTAATTACAAAGTAATAAAGTTGGATATATTCACACAATATCATATACATTGTTTGTAAAAAATGAACCAAAACAAAGATAGTAAAAATCTCTCGCAACACTTTTACTTACTTTATTTTATTTGGTTTTTTATTTTATTTTCATCTCTTTTATTAATTAATTTCTTTTTTACTTTTTTTCTTTCGCTCTCGTCATTTTCTAATAAAATTTTATTAACTTGCAGATTGTACTAATATAACCAAAATACTAAAATACCTAAAATATATAATAAATATATTTATATTTATATATTGAAATTATTCTATAAAATATAATTAAACTCGAATATATAAAAATAAAAATAAGATTAAATTAAAAAAACTAAATTCTTATTTTTGTTATTTTGAATTTCTTATATTAAAATTCAAATACTATTTATATTGAGATATAATTTCAATTTTGTTAATTTTAAAAATTTTTCATTTGAGTAAAATAACTATCTCTCGCAACACTTTTGCTTACTTTATTTTATTTGCTTTTTTATTTTATTTTCCTCTCTTTTATTAATTAATTTCTTTTTTATTTTTCCCTTCACATCATTCTCTAGTAAAATTTTATTAAATAGTAAATTGTACTAATATACCTAAAATACTAAAATACCTTAAATATATAATAAATATAAATATATATTTATATTTATATAGTGAAATTATAAAATATAATTAAATTCAAATATATAAATAAAAATAATACTACATTAAAATAGCTAAAAAAATTTTGTTATTTTGAATTTCCTATATTAGAATTCGAATATTATTTATATTGAAATATCATTTTAATTTTGTTAATTTAAAAATCTATCATTTGAGAAATATAATTTTTCTACTATAGATGCTAAAAATCCTATCCACATTTATTCTATATTTCTTATGAGATAATTTTATCCAGTCTATATCCCCATTTATTCTGTCTTGAGTAGGCACTAAACACAGGATAAGATAAATCTCATCATATCCTAAATTTTATCCTGACTGCCAAATATAGCCTATATATATATGTTATGATGGGGATTCATTTCTTTGAAAACCCACTTGCCTACAACCCCTTTTTAACTGCTCTAAAGTATCAAAGTGCTCTCTGTCTCTTTTCATGTTTGAGATCTTCAAGATTACAAGAGGGTAAATGGCCAAACATCAGCTGGATTGGACGGACAAATCCATATTCAAAACTACAGGAAAGCCGGTCATCCAAAAGGTAAATTGGCTGGGTACGCAACCCTATGTCATAGATTAAGGATGATCTTCTTCTTCTTCTTTTTTGCCATTTTCCAAAATCCTGTAAGAAAATACTTAAATACAACAATGTACTTCCAAATAACGAATAACATATGTGAGTGCATTTTACGATCAACAAAATAAATCTAGTGTCAACATAGACCTAGCTGTATAATTCTTGAGGATAGTTTGAGAAAATTTATATCTTATGGAAATAAAGTGTATTAGTCTTTAAATGAAAATATTTGCATGACTGAAAAGTGATAGTTTGGAGTCTCAAGGAGACTAATTGTTTTTTGCAAGTCTTTGAAGTGCAAGGATGGCCCAGTCTTACGTTAATTATTTTTGCAAATCTTCGCTCAACTCACGTGAGGAATATTTCTTAGGTGAAGCCGTCAAAATTTCATTTAAGTTCTGCAAATAAATTAGACCGTGTTGATCATTTTGCGGCCAAAGAAGTGGCTTGTTTCCGGAAAGCTTAACGAAGGATTGGATAAAAATAGTGAAGAAGTGGCTTCTTGCGGCTTTCAAAGTTGTTTTAGTCGAAATAACGGCTAAAAGAGTTATGCAACCTCTACTTCTCAAGAAAAGTTAAAAAGCATGGATGTCAAATAGCACTACTTGGTCGATCAAAAATAGCACTACTTGTATTTACCAAGCTCATGGGCCAGAACCTTGCATATATATCATGTGTGGACGTCACAAAACCAGTTAATGGGAATAGAACAAAAGGGATTTGAATCATGATTCGATCTTGTTTCCACATATTCGACAATATAAACATAACACATAATGCAGAGATTTGAATTAGTATAAAATCGAAACAATGTCTTACTTGCTGTACATAATCCCGAGAAACTAAGAACATCATGTGAACAATAAGTTGCCATCTATAGAAGATAAGACATTGGGATGAAGTTGATCGAAATCGAGTTGAGAATGACACAAATACATTTGATTAACAATTTTTGCAATTTTACATGTCACTATGAGCTTTACTGGACACACAGGTATTGACACTTGAATTTTAGTTGATAAATCAGATAAGCATTTAAGTGATGAAAAAATATTAAAAAATGAGAAAGATAAAAAGAAAAGAAAAGGCCTTATCCATCAATTTGTATGGCCCTATTCGCGCAACTCTGGCCCATCTATAAAACCTGCCCATTTCAGCATTCTCAAGGGGGACTGGGGGACAACACGTGAAAAAAAAGGAAAAAAGATGAGAGATCTTCTTCCATATACAGTCTCCTCCCCTCCAGAACTTGAGGGGGAGACCAGATAATACTCATCGTCTTCTTCAGCATTGGGCATTCTCTCTCAGACCTCTCTCTACATAACCGCTCACACAGAGGACGCGACGCCAAGGAGGGAATGTCGGTTTTTTTCTGAGCAAGACGGGACAGAGGATCGTGTTTTGGGGGGAATGTTGTTGGAGAAAGAATTGATTTAGCCTGAAGATTTGATTCAGCAAATTATAGATAATCGTAAATATGATTTACTTTAGGAAAATTAATATTGTGTAAATATTTTCTGATTCATTTATTGTACTACAAACTAGTCATATACTTGTACATTGCAACTCGAAAAAGACATAATACTAAAGTTTCTCTCCAATTTTCACGTTTTCTGTCATGGTATCAGAGCCTCGTTTCTGACCTACCTTCCGCACCAAATTTTCTGAATTGCCTCCAATTGTTTTCTGTTCTTTTTGTTGCTGCAAAATCACTACCTGCAGAACAAAATCAGCACGTTGAAAAAGAGGAATTCAGCCTTTCATTCAATATGCAGAACCCCAGCAATCCAGAAATTCAAGATCCAGCCTTACCCACAACAGAAGAATCGTCCGACCAAATCTCGGAACAGGTTGAGCAACTTGCTCAACATCCATCTGCTTCTGTCTCAGTCACAGGACAATTTCCTCCTTCAGTTTCATGGCCATATGTACCATGGGTTCCGATTCAAGGGCCATGAGCCACCGAGCAAAATCAACAGTGGGTCAACCCAAAGCCAACTTCGGGTCATAGACCCAATTTGAACCCGGGTGGGTTGGGAATGAATCCTTACCCGAGTTTCCCACCAGGGTATGCGCCGCTGGCCTTTCCGTCCATCGCCGGCCATCCAGAACCCGGCGAAGCGTTGTATACGTCACCAGCTGACGGCCCGGAACTGCGACTGATCACCCTTCAACTCGCCGGACCAGACCATTATTCAACGTGGGCGAGGGACTTCCGGCGGGCCCTCATTACCAAGGATAAGGACGGATTCCTTGACGGATCCGTCCCTTTCCCGACCGATGAACGCCTGCAGCGCCATTGGCGCAAATGCAATCAATTAGTGCGTACATGGATCGGAAATTGTGTGACGCCGGAGGTTGCGGCTGGGCTCCCTCCGACTGAAGACGCACAACTAATGTGGAACAATAGCAAGGAAATGTACGGGAAGCTCGACAGGGTCAAGGTATTTTCGCTCACACAAGCCCTTGCCGAGTTAAAACAGGGGAACCTCTCAGTTACCGCCTATTTCAACCGACTCTCAGCGCTCTGGAACGAGCTCGAGGCGGCCGAGGAGCAACTTGAAGGACCGGAGTCGACACTCAAACAATACAGAGAAATCAGAGAATGCGAGAAGGTGACCGGTTTCCTATTAGCCCTAAATGAAAGCTACGTACCTTTCCACTCACAGATCCTCGCCATGGAGCCGGTGCCGCCGCTCGGCCGTATATTTCAGCTTGCTATCCAAGAAGAAAACCAACGCCTCGCGACCACTGGACAAGAGAAGGGAGGAGAGAGCGTCATGCTTGCAGCGCCGGCGAGGATCTCGGGCCGCTCTCACGGTGGATTTCGCGCGCCGCAGCGAGCAAGTGGCTCTGGGTCGCATTCGGGAGGTGCTGGAATGGCAGAGGAAGAAGAAGACCCAAATGAAAACCCTAAGTTTTACCGATCCAACGGTCAAGATCAAAGACAAGGATCGGACGGTACCCGTACATTCCGAACGGACGGTGGAGATTACAGGCGTGGAAGAGGATCTGACGGTCCTTATGCTGTGCGATCCGACGGTCCAGATCAGCGACGATCCGACGATCCCTATGTTGTGCGATCCGACGGCCCAGATTAGCGCCGTTTACACGAATCTGACGGTTCCTATCCGCTGTCCTATGGTGCTGAATCAAACGGTCCTTATGGCGCCACGTCATCAAGAGGGGGAGGACAAAATTTTAAATCCAAGGGTAAGTATTGTGAATATTGTCGTCGCCCGCATCACACTATTGAAACATGTTGGAAATTACATAGTAAGCCCGCTGACAAAGAAAAAAAAGGGAAAGAATTTTTTGCTTATCAGGTATCTGCACATGAAAATAATCCAGCTCATCAGCCACTTACCCAAGATCAGTATGAGCAAATTATGAAGGCACTAAATCAGCTGAGGACAGTCGACAAGAGTGCCAATTTCTCAGGTACTTCATTATGCGAAACTAAGAATATTTCAGTTGATGCATGGATTATTGATACAGGCGCCAGTGACCACATAGTTTGTAATGAATGTTTAATTCATGATGTCCATACAAAGCCTAAATCTTCCATATCTGTTCGGCTTCCAAATGGAACTGTCACTGATGTCAGAAAAATTAGGAGTGTATACCTTAGCAAAAATATTGTCCTAAGAAATGTGTTGTACATTCCTGAGTTCGAATTCAATCTCATATCTGTTTCCAAAGTTTGTGAGGACAATCATTGTCAATCCAACTTCAATTCTGAAAATTGTTTTTTCCAGGACCTTTCGACTGGGAAACTGATGAGCTTGGGTAGAATGGAACAAGGGCTCTATTTTTGGTCCACTCTCCTGAAAATTATGATTTATCCTTATCTTGTAATGTTGTTGCTAGAAATAAAATTTCTCTTTCTCATAAGCATTTAGGTCATAGTGCTCGTTTTCCTTGTCCTAATTGTAAAATATGCCCTTTGGCAAAACAAACACAAGCACCATTTCCAAATAGCATATCTCGTGCCACCACTGCTTTCTTATTAGTCCATGTGGATATTTGGGGCCCTTACCATACACCACATCGTGATGGATCCCGATTTTTCCTCACCATAGTTGATGATTATTCTCGTGCTACTTGGATATTTCTCATGCAATCCAAGAGTCAGACCTTTTCACATTTGTCGAAATTCTTGTCCATGATTAAAAATCAATTCCATAAAGGTGTTCGAAGGATTCGAACAGATAATGGCAATGAATTTTTTTCCCATGAGTGTCAATCTTTCCTATCCTCTCAAGGAATACACCATGAGAGTTCTTGTGCATATACTCCCCAACAAAATGATGTTGTCGAACGTAAACATCGACATCTTTTAGAAGTTGCCTGAGCACTAAAATATCAAGCTTCCATTCCTTAATGTTTTTGGGGAGATTGTGTGGTCACAGCAGCCTATTTAATTAATCGCATGCCAACTAGAATATTAGAAGGACGCACCCCTTTTGAAATGCTTTTTGGCAAAGAACCGACGATTGGTCATCTTCGGGTATTTGGTTGTCTTTGCTATGTGACAAATATGAGACGTTACCATAATATGGATCCTCGTGCTATTCCATGCATTTTTATGGGATATCCAGCTTTGCAGAAGGGTTATCGAGTTATGGAGATGTCTACAGATCGCTTCTTTGTTAGCCGAGATGTTGTTTTCCATAAGAATGTATTCCCTTTCCAAGAGATGACATCTACACATGAGCTGCCAACATCAACATTGAATCATCGACAATTTTTATCGGTGGAGGATATATCTATGAAGCCACAGTATTTTTGGGTTGCACCGGATCAGTCGTGCTTTGGATCATGCCCTGTAAGGGCACCCGTTGAATCTACTGATTTTTCTGCTGGATCTTCAGATTATTCCCCCGTGATGAATAGATCAACCATTTCATCACCTCAACAAAATGATAATGGGTCCTCCTCATCACCAATTATTGAACAAACACCTGCCCCAATGCCTAGGCGTTCGAGACGAGAAGTGCAACCTCCAACATGGACAAAAGACTATATTTGTCCAACCTTGGAAACACCAGGTATGCAATATCCAGTGTCCTCTTATGTTTCCTTCAGTAAATTATCGCCAGAACACATGTGCTGCATCAGTAGAATATCTGAAGAACAGGAACCATCTTCCTATGAGGAAGCGGCACGTGATATTCGATGGCAAAAAGCTATGAAGGAAGAATTAGCTGCCCTTACGACAAATGACACTTGGGATGTCGTTCCCTTACCTTCTCACAGAAAACCCATTGGCTGTAAATGGGTCTACAAAATAAAATATAAGGCAAATGGTTCAATTGAGCGGTACAAAGCTCGACTCGTCGCTAAGGGATTTACGCAACGTGAAGGCTTTGATTATCATGAGACTTTCTCTCCTATTGCGAAAGAAGTGACTGTTCGTTCTTTTCTATCTGTTGCTGCAATGTGTAATTGGAACTTGCACCAAATGGATGTGAATAATGCATTTCTTCATGGAGATTTAGATGAATAAATTTACATAGAACTTCCACCGGGATTACGTAGACAGGGGGAGTCTCGAGTATGTCGTCTCCGCAAATCCCTCTATGGACTCAAACAGGCCTCTCGACAATGGTATGCAAAGTTCACAGATTATGCCACTTGTCCAATGACAAGAAGATCTATCACCGGTTTCTGTATTAAGCTGGGAAAGTCTTTGATTTCATGGAAGACAAAGAAGCAATCAACAGTTTCATTATCGTCAGCGGAATCAGAATATCGAGCTATGGCAAAAACTGTGTGCAAAATAGTTTGGATTCGGGGATTACTTTCAGATCTAGGTGTGCAAATTAATGGTGCGACTGAATTGTTTTGTGACAATGATGCAGCTCTTAAATTGGCTGCAAATCCGGTTTTTCATGAAAGAACAAAGCACATCGAGGTTGACTGTCATTTTACTCGAGAGAAAATTCAAGATGGGATTGTTGCCACTCAAGGAATTGCAACTGTGGAACAACCTGCAGATATTTTTACTAAGCCCTTATGCCAGAGACAGCACAGATATCTATTGAGCAAGCTTGGCGCCTTCGACATTTATAAGCCGCCAGCTTGAGGGGGAATGTTGGAGAAAGAATTGATTTAGCCTGAAGATTTGATTAAGCAGATTATAGATAATCGTAAATATGATTTACTTTAGGAAAATTAATATTGTGTAAATATTTTCTAATTCATTTATTGTACTACAAATATAGTCATATACTTGTACATTGCAACTTGAAAAAGACATAATACAAAAGTTTCTCTCCAATTTTCACGTTTCCTGTCAAATGTGAGAGAGAGAGAGAGAGAGAGAGAGTGAGGCAAGAAAATGAGATAGAAATTACTCTAGAAGTAAAAACACAGAGCGGGGATGATAACAAATTTTGAGAGCACTCCGGGAGATTTTCGGACTTCGTCCTTCCCAGTCGGACGTCTTCCGTCATCACTCGCGACCATTCCCTCGCCATGGCCCAGAAACTCTGTTATCCTCTGTTTTTACACTCAGTCCATCCGAGGGAGTTGAGCCTTTTGCCCGAAGCCATTTCCATCGACACCGATCACTGTAGCCGGCGTACTTGGACTCCCGGTTCCGGCATTAAATTCTTGCTCGTCACTGTGGATCTCTTGCTTCTGTGAAGTATCGGGAGAAGCGTTGCCTTGCCTTGTTTTGTAGGCGAAAACTCTGAAGCTGTCAAGTCCCGCTCAATCTCCATGTATCGATCTCAAGTTCGTTGATCGACGCTTACCTGAACCTCTCTGGACGAGTTTCACTCAGCAGTCGTGGTTGAAAATCCCACCTCGGTAAGGTTGGTTTTGGAACATTTCTTTCGGTCATTTCATGAGTGAAGATTTAGTTTAAAGTTGAAACTGGTGTATGTCTGGGAAGAGACCAGGATTGAAATCATTTTTTTCCTTGATGAATTAAACCCTTTGTGCAAAGAAAGAAGTATTTGGATTGTCGTGCGGTGTTACATTGAGTCCTTTTCCTGAGATGCTCACCAAGTGTTTGATGGAATGCGTGAGTCAAATCTGCGATCCTTGCCACATGCTGTTGATTGATTAGGAAGCAAAACTGACACATTCGGATTGATTTTGTTGAACGATACTGATTATGGGATGTGGTTGTTAGTCTATGCATTGCGGATTAAAATGTTTTTCCCCATTTACTACGGATCTGCTTTCCTTTTCAGTACACTTTGTGGTCTCCAAATATGTTACCGACTCTCTATTTTTGCTATTTTTTGCATCTATCCGGCCCCCATGGTGATTGTTCGTTTTGCTTGGCGGGAAAAGTGGCTCGAAATCTTTGCCCCATACGTTGATTAGCTTGGTGAATCTTCCACTGGATGAGGTCCAGTTCGTCCCCTCATATCCGGCGTGTCTTTCTGCAAATCTCGGCTCATGCATCATGGTTAACAGACGATGGTGGTGCTCCAGGCAACTAAAGCCAGACAACGGTGATGTTTCATTCGATGCTTGAATACGTGGATCAACGATGAGGTTGAGTTTGTTTAATTAGTAGAGCAGAGCTTTTCGAGATATGCGCATGGAAGATGATAGGAAGAAGACGATAGGGAAAAAAACGAAAAAAGAGGGATAAAACACAAGAGAATTCATTGTGGGCTTAGCATGAGAGGATGGGTTAGTGCCGTTATGTTCAATATTGGTTTTACTGGTGATTGGGCTCTAGATCTCCTTTTCTTTTCTTTTCTTTTTTTCTTTCGAGTGAGTTTGGGTTTGATTAGTTTCTAGAGGGAATTGGGACCACTTTGAATTTTCGATCAAAGCCTCCTCTTAAGGCAATAAACCTGATGACCCGTCCCCCATGGCTTTCATATGTGAGATAGGTGTCTGGCCCGTGTCTGAGCCAAAAAAAGAAAAAGAAAAGAAAAGGTGCAAAAAAGATATCGTGTGACTAAGTTAATGCAAATATGAATCGAGGTCCAGTATGATGTCAGAAAGTCGAAGCACATATTACACAGTTTGATTTCATCAAATACGAATCAACGTCCAAGCATGTGCCTACACAAGTAAAAATAGGTTAATAAGTAAACATTACTCTGAATTAAAATCATTTAAAGTAATGTTAGGGAACACATTTTGGTTCCCATTTTTACGACATCTCATTTTAAATGGCACTTAATGTCAACATCAGTAATATTTAACTTATTTTTCACATATGCTCACGATTTTCCACTAAAGAAAATAATATAATGATTTGAAAAAAAAAACAATTTCACACTTTGGAGATGTCAATACCAAATTGAAAGAAATTGGGGTGAGTAGTGATTGTTAGTGTGGCTTGTGAAATTAGTTCTTAGAACTAAAGACTTGAAGGCACGTGAGAGCGAACGAATTGTGATCATGCAGCTTGAACTTGTGAAGTAGTGAAGTAGTGAAGTAGGTGAAGTCCTGAAAATGAAATAGGCCGAGTTGATTATATTGTGGCCGAAGAAGTGACGCTGGCATTGGGGCTTATTTTCATAAAGTTAGCCAAAGGAATTTGGATAAAAATATTTAATCAAAATCATAGCTTATTGCAGCCTTGCAACTTAATAAGTTGTCTTAGTCGGAAACACAGGGCATCTTTCAAAACTAATAAATGAAAATTCCAAATAAGAACTTGAACGTGATTATTTTTTTTTAAAGAGAGCTTAGAGTAGATATTATTTGGGAAAATTCCAAATAAGGACCAAGTAAATTTATTTTTTTCAAATAATGACCCAAAGTGAACTTTGTTTCAAATAAGAATTCGAAGTGGACTCATTGTTTTAAATAAGGATTCGAAGTGGACTCATTGTTTTAAATAATGACCCGAAGTGATCAAGTTAATCTCTATTAAGGACCTTAGTTCGCCGGTAGACATTTTCTGGCGATTAAAATAGGGCAATTTTGTCAAAAATGTCATTGGAAAAAGGGAAAATTCTAAATTAATTAAATTTAGGTTATTCATTTAGATGTTTACATTTTCTTCTTTCTTCTCCCCCGTTGCTCCTCAACCAAATTGCTACCTGGTCATTGTCATGACTCGATTCTCGTCGCTCCTCACCTTGCTCGACCCGTGGAGAATTTGGGTCTCCACAAATAAAGAAAGAAGCATATGGTTCTCTTCTTGTTTTTGAATTCGTGCCTTAACCAGCAGAGAATTTGGGTCTTTGACTTTGCGAAGAATGGGTACAAGGAATGGGGAGAACTTCGGTCTTTGACTTTGCAGAGGATGGGTACAAGGAACGGGGAGACCATAGAAAACCTAGGGTTTTTCTTTTGTTTTTGTTTTAGGATTTGTTAATTTTCCCTAGATTTTTTTTGGACAAAATTGCCCAAACTTCAATCATCATAAATGTCACATGCTTGATAGCTGGTGAATGTTTGGTTGACCAGCAAGCTCAAATCCTTATTTGGAATTGATTCGACCACTTCAAATCCTTATTTGAGACAATTGGTCCATTTTAGGTCTTTATCTGACACAAAATTCATTTTGGGTCATTATTTGAGAAAATTAGTCTACTTCGGATCCTTATTTGAAATTTTCCCATATTATTTTATCAAGAGCTTAAAGTGACTAAATTA
This sequence comes from Eucalyptus grandis, assembly GCF_016545825.1. Lineage (NCBI taxonomy): Eukaryota > Viridiplantae > Streptophyta > Magnoliopsida > Myrtales > Myrtaceae > Eucalyptus > Eucalyptus grandis. The sequence continues at coordinate 26,469,243 of NC_052612.1, forward strand.
GTATCAAATAAAAATTTGAGCTCATCAGTCCTTCAAATATTTGCTAGCTAGTGAGCAAGTGATATTTTTAGGGGTCGAAATATGAGCATTTTTGTAACAAAAATGCAATGTAAATTAGTCACCGGACTCACTTTGTCCTTGGATTCACTCCAAGTATGAGCATCAAAATCAAATTTTATCATTTTTCTTTCTAGAGTAAAGTCGCGAGAAGTGAAGCTACCACGAAAGTGATAAGCAAATACTCCCCTGCGCTTTTGACTAAGCAAAAAAGACAATAAGAGACATTGTCAAATCACATTAAATTCATAATGATCGGCATAATTAGTATGCTTGCTTAACATGTAAATATTCTTTTGGACCAAATAATTTGAATGGAACACTTACGCAAAATCTTTCTTAGGAACTCTTGTCCAAAGTATCTAATGTTTTTGAGAAGGACTTGCACTTTAATTTGTCTAAGATTATCATCGCTAAGCATCCAATGAAAAGGGTCCTATTCAAGCAGAAGATCCTTCCCCCCAAAGTATGAAAAACTAAGCTATTGGCATACTAAGAAATCATTTACAGGTGTTCTTGTAGAAATTTTCTAGTTTCTTTGAATTTATACATTGAACCAATCGCATCACTTTCAAGTAAATAAAAGGCTTGGTTTATTTTCATGCCTGAGCAATGAAAGGAAAAGCAATACTTATCCAATTTGTAACTAGAATGTCTAGTGCATAAAGAAAAATATGACGTACCAATTATTGGTGAAGACATACTCAAATTAAAACCCTTTTCTCCTATCAGCACTAGTATGTTAATAGTTGCATAACCAATAGGTCTTGTGAAAAATATTTAAAATGATTTGCACGCCAAAGCTATTCTCTCAAGTTAACTAACAGGCCTGCACTCTAAATTTGGATCTCTTCATTCCCATTGTATAGTGATATATCTATAGTAAGCGAATCATGAAAGGCATATCAAATAATCATGCGAATTTTAGCCACCAAAATCACGCTAGCGACATTTGTTTGTTGTTCCCGGTGCCGCGGTATTTTGGTACACACATCATCCACCTTTAGACAAAGTACTCTTTGTTGTTAATAAGTTCTTATTGGAAATGAAGAGAAAAAGAAGGATGAATAAATTAAATTAAAGCAAACGAAAGTGAGGTGGTGACCATCTAATGAGCCACATGTCAACTCTTCATAAAACCCTCCACAGAGTACCAAAATATTGTGATATACCAGATGAATTCAATAATTCAAACCAAGAAAGAGAGAGCACAAACTTTATATAGAAGGATTTAGTATTTCTCATTTGATATGAAAGGAGGAAAAAAACTCAAAATTGCTCCTAGATTGCAAGTTCTCTCAACATCAGCCAGTAGTCATACTATAATCCATGCAAAATAAAAATCTTAACCTTTCACATTCCTTTTATTGGCAAGAAGCGTCCAAAAGCTCCTCCATGAGAACGTCGCCGAAAGGCAATTGTACATGCACTAAATAGTATAATTGAGACATCAAGCAAAAGCCCCCATCCCACGAATCCTCTATACGTCATTACTATTCAAAGTCTTAAGGCTCCAGCTTCGTAATATAGTTGGTTCACAATATATGCTCAGTAATGACGAACACCTTCATATGAGTAAGTGATTATATTTACTAAGAAGTTAGGATAAACGAGTGTTAACATGGAATAAAAGGTTTGACAAAAATGAAATAAAAATGAAAAAGTATTCCCTAAATAGTTATTTGATCGTGGATAATACATTAGCTGAGAAATTCTAAATATGACATTAAAAATATAAAATAAATATAAAATATCGAAAAAAAATTAATTAAGGAGTGAGATCAAAGCGACTTGGCTAAGGGGGTGATGACTCGATAGTCTTTAGGCAAGATATGATATGGAGAAATTTAGTTTGAAAAGTGGATGGAAAGTGGGGGAAACTTGTTTTAGGGTTTGCTTGTCTAGAATTCATTATGAGAGAAAAATAAGTCAAATTGTGCATTATAAATAATAATCCAACAGGCATCACCGCCCGCGGTGGCCGCGCTGGTTAAGGCTTGGTACCCCATACGCCAAGGGGGAAGGGTGCAAAACTTAGCGTGGGCCGATGCTTCAGTGCAAGCTGCGCGATTCACCTGTGGTTGGGTCGGTGGTGGGAGCCCGGGCCACCCAGGTTTATTCCGCCACGAAGCGGTGCACGAAAGTTCCCCGAGTCACCAAAAAATAATAATAATAATAATAATAATAATAATAATAATCCAGTAGGCTATTGTTTTTGCGATTGACCCTTGTATATTGACGCTAGGGGCATGGGAGTATTGCTAGTTTTCTTTTCTATTTTTTTTATTAAAGAAAAAGGCAAGTCAAGTCAAGAAGAAGGCTCCACGCACCTTCTACAAAATGCCGTGGAAATTACACGCGCATTGATTGTCCTTTTGTTTTCGTTTCTATCTACCTACATTTTATTAAATCAATTTGGTCCAGAATATGCTTGCCAACTCAGAGCATCATTCTGACCAAAAAAAAAAAAACTCAGAGCATCATAATTATCAGTTGGTTTTCGTTTCTATTTTTTTTGTTAGTAGAGAAGGTAAATCAAGACAAGAAAGGAAAAAAAATAAGGATGTGACATAAATTTTATGCACCTCCCGTGGATATTATTTGTGCATTGATTGTCCTTTTATTTTATTTTCTATTGCTATCTATTTTTATTAAATTAATTAGTAGAGAATATGCTTCTATTTCTTTATAAGTAGAAAAAGCAAGTCAAGTCAATAAAAAAAAAAAAAGAAAGGAAGGACGCTTCTATTTCTTTATTAATAGAAAAAGCAAGTCAAATCAACAGAGGAAAAGAAAGAAAGGAGCACCTTCCGTGGAAATTAGTGTGCATGCCAAGGGCATGGAAATATTTCTAGTTTTCTTTTCTATTTCTTTTATTAATGAAAAATGTAAGTCAAGTCAAGAATCAGATTCCATGCATCTTCCACAAAATGCCGTGGAAATTATGCATTCATTGATTGTCCTTTCGTTTTCTTTTCTATCGCTATCTACTTTTTATCAAATTAGTTCAGTTGAGAATATGCCTGCAGACTCTAGCATCAGAATTATTGATTGATTTTCGTTTTTATTTTTCTTTATTAATAAAGACAGCAAGTCAAGATGAGAAAGGAAAAAAAAAAAAAAAAAGATACGACATAAATTTTATGCACCTCCCGCAGATATTACGTGTGCGTTGATTGTCCTTTATTTTATTTTCTATTACTATATGCTTTTTGTTAAATTAATTGGTGGATAATATGCTTTATTGACTCAGAGCATCAAATTGCTCGTTGGTTTTCATTTCTATTTCTTTATTAGTAGAAAAAGCAAGTCAAGTCAACAGAGGAAAAGAAAAAAAGGACCTGCTTAAATTTTATGCACCTCCCGTGGAAATTAGGTGCATGCCAAGGGCATGGGAGTATTTCTAATTTTCTTTTCTATTTCCTTTATTAATGAAAAAGGCAAGTCAAGTTAAGAACCAGATTCCACACACCTTCCACAAAATGCCGTGGAAATTATGCATGCATTGATTGTCCTTTCATTTTGTTTTCTATCGCTATCTGCTTTTTATCAAATCAGTTCGGTCGAGACTATGTCTGCAGACTCGAGCATCAAAATTATCGGTTGATTTTCGTTTCTATTTTTTTTATTAATAAAGAAAGCAAGTCAAGATGAGAAAGGAAAAAAAAAAAAAAAAAAATATATACGACATAAATTTTATGCACCTCCCATGGTTATTATGTGTGCGTTGATTGTCATTTATTTTATTTCCATTTTTATCTACTTTTTGTTAAATTAATTGGTGGATAATATTCTTTATTGACTTGGAGCATCAAATTGCTCGTTGGTTTCTATTTATTTATTAGTAGAAAAAGCAAGTCAAGTCAATAGAAGGAAAAGAAAGAAAGGACATGCATAAATTTTATGCACCTCCCATGGAAATTAGTGTGCATGCCAGGGACATGGGAGTATTTCTAGTTTTCTTTTCTATTTCTTTTATGAATAAAAAGGCAAGTCAAGTCAATAATCAGGTTCCACACACCTTCCACAAAATGCGGTGGAAATTATGCATGCATTGATTGTGTTTTTGTTTTCTTTTCTATCACTATCTGCTTTCTATCAAATCAGTTCGATCGAGAATATGCCTATAGACTCAAGCATCAAAATTATAGGTTGATTTTCATTTCTATTTCTTTATTAATAGAGAAAGCAAGTCAAGACGAGAAAGGAAAAAAAAAAGATACGACATAAATTTTATGCACCTCCCACGGATATTACGTGTGCGTTGATTGTCCTTTATTTTATTTTCTATTACTATATGCTTTTTGCTAAATTAATTGGTGGATAATATGCTTTATTGACTCGGAGCATCAAATTGCTCGTTGGTTTTGGTTTCTATTTCTTTATTAAAGCAAGTCAAGTCAACAGAGGAAAAGAAAGAAAGGACACGAGCAAACGGGCAAATTTTATGCACATTCCAAGGAAATTACGCATGCAATAATGCACCTTTACTTTCTTTTCCATAGCTTTCTTTCTTTAGCATTGCCGCGTGATTCGAGAAAGTCAGGGTCAAAAAGAGCAAAGTGATATACGCAGGAGAGATAAAGCTGCAACCCAACTAGACAGTAATAGCCGCTTCTTCGACTATATAAACATTCTGCGGAAGCACATCGACATTGATCTTTACTAGCCGCTTCTTCGAATCTGAAAGAGAAGTTCTTTCTAGGGATCTCTCACTCTCTCTCTTAAAAGACACAATTTCCCATAAAAGGCAGGGAGTTCACGAAAAGGGTGGAAGGGAGACCACCATCTTCAGGCAGCATTTTTCTGGAAAAGAAAAAAGCATTCCCCACCCTTTCTCCTGACCTCAACCGACCAGCCACCTCCACCATCTCCGTCCGACTACCTCCCGCCGGCGACTGCTCTCGCATCCCATTCCCGAAATCCTACCTCACTCCTTCCTTCACTGTCACCTACTTCTTTACTCTCACGAAAAAGGGGAAGAAAAAAAAAACAAGAAGCATCTTGGTCTTTCTCTACTCCGGGAACGGTCGCCATTGAAGCCCCACACAAAACCTCGGAGCCACAGCCGATCTACGTCGTCCGCCACCTCCAGAGCATCGTCCGCCCGCTGCCATTCGTCGTCGCCGTCCCTGACCTCGGTGGAGTCGACTGAAGCCTGACACGAGTTTGGAGTCGCTATTCTCAACCTTCGCCGCCGACGATGCCCAAGAAATCCAAGCGAGGTAGGGCCCCCACGATTGAGTTCTCGTTCCTTCTTCTTTTTTTTTTTTTTTGCCTCGTCCTGCTTGATTTTAAAAGAGCAAAGCAAGCTTAATTTCTTTAGTCCTCACTCGCATCGGATCTGAATGAGTCGGTTTTTCTAGAGTTTGAACGTTGCTTGCTGATTTCTCTTGAGTTTAAGTGTGAGCTCGAGCTCCGAGTGGGTCCATATTCACTCTCCAACTCGATGCCCACTACGTGTTTGAAGAAATGTCTGAACAGATTCGAATTTGTTCTGTTCAATGCAAGATATGGTATGGAAAAATTTAGTTTGAAAAGTGAGGGAAATTTATTTTGGGATTTGCTTTTGTAGAAGCCCTTTGGAAAGAAAAAAGTCAGATTGTTCATTATAAATAATATTCCAACAGGCGGTGTTTTGCGATTGACTCATGTATATTAGCACCAGGAGCATGGGAGTCTTGCTAGTTTTCTTTTCTATTTCTTTTATTAATGGAAAAGGCAAGTCAAGTCAAGAAGCACCTATATAGGATGGTTCTGTGCACCTTATGCAAAATGCTGCTTTTTGTTAAATTAGTTGGTGGAGTATATGCTTATCGACTCGGAGCATCATAAATGATCTTGGTTTTCATTTCTATTTCTTTATTAGTACAAAGTGATATCCACATGAGAGATAAAGTTGCAACCCAACCAGACACTAAGCATTCTGAGGAAGCACATCAACCTTCATCTCCTCTAAGGGCTGCTTCTTCAAATCTGAAAGGGAATTATGACGTCTTCCTGAGTTTTAGAGGTATGGACATCCGAAAGAGCTTCCTCAGTCATCTCTATGCGGCTCTTGATCAAAAAGGAATCTACACTTACGTTGATAGTGAGGATCTTCAGAAAGGCGACTATATAAAGCCGACACTTATGAAGGCGATTGAGCACTCACGTATCGCAATCGTCATTTTCTCCGAGAATTATGCTTCCTCGTTGTGGTGTTTGGAAGAGGTGGCGAAAATCATGGAGTGCAAGAAGCAAAGAGACCTCGTGGTCTTTCCAGTGTTCTACAAAGTGGATCCTAGAGAAGTGAGAACACCAAGAAAGAGCTACCGAAAAGCTATGGTTAAGCATGAGAGAAAGTTTGGGAGAGATTCGGAGAAAGTGAAGAGATGGAAAAAGGCTCTCTTTGATGTGGGTAGCTTATCCGGGTGGGATTTGAAGGATAAGTAAGTACTAAGTAGTGATTGATGTGACACTGCTTTGTTTTTTCTTTTTTATATGCTGAATCTCTTCTTCTTTTTCCATGAAAGTTAATTATCTTTGGAAATTGATGTATCAAGTACCTTTCTGGATTTTGTCAGAGATGAAGCAGATCTTATCAAGAGAATTGTGCAGGAGATCTCTATGCAACTAGACCAAACACCCTTACATGTTGCCAAGCATCCGGTTGGAATATATCGACAAGTGGTAAAGCTGGAATCTATGTTAAATCTTGAGTCTCATGATGATGTTTTCATGATAGGATTATGGGGACAAGGAGGCATAGGAAAAACAACATTGGCCAAAGCCCTTTACAATGATATATTCAGAGGATTTGAGGCTTCATGTTTTCTGGCAAATGTTCGTGAAATTTCAAAAGATTCCAAGGATTTAGTTCATTTGCAAGAAAAATTGTTGTCTGAGATATTACTGGGAAAAGAATTAACAGTGTGGAGTGTTGATGGAGGTATTACTTTGATGCAAGATAGACTTTGCCGCAAAAGAGTTCTCCTTGTTCTCAATGATGTCGATGACGTAAAACAGTTAAATGCTTTAGCTGGAGAGCGTGAATGGTTTGGTAAAGGAAGCAGAATCATCATCACTACAAGAGATAACCATCTATTAACTCTCCATGGGATGGATAAAGATCATATCTATGAAGTTAAAACTCTAGATCATTTGGAAGCTCTTGAACTTTTCGATAAACATGCTTTTCTTGGAAGTAAGGAAATAGTGATAAGGAGGGATCTTGTGGATAGTGCTTTGCATTATGCTAATGGACTTCCTTTAGCACTTGAGGTATTGGGCTCTTTCCTATGTGGTAGAAGAGAACAGGAGTGGGAAAGCGCATTGAATAAACTTGCTAAAAGTCCTAACAAAACCATCAATGATGTTCTCAAGTTAAGTTACGATGGACTAGAGGACTATGCAAAGGAGATATTCCTTGATATTGCATGTTTCTTCAAGGGGCAATCTACGGAGTACATCGTAGAAGTCCTTGACAGTTGCAACTTTGACACGACTATCGGAGTGCAAGTTCTTGTTGAGAAGTCCTTAATAACTAAAGAAAGGGAGACAATACAGATGCATGACTTGATTCAGTTGATGGGCATGGATATTGTTAAACAAGAATGTCACGATGATCCTGGAAAACGCAGCAGGTTATGGCTTTGTGAAGATGTCTGTGATGTTCTATCGGGGGATATGGTAAGTTTTGGTTGTTTAAACACTAATTTTACTCTCTTCTTCTCTAACTTTTTATACTAATTGCAATGCAAGTTCTATAAATGCAGGGAACAAATGCAATAAAAGCCATAGTTTTGGTTTTACCCAAGACAGAAGCAATATACATAGGTCCCAATGCTTTCACAAACATGAGAAGATTGAGGTTGCTCATCATGATTAATGTGCATAACTCTTTCCAAGGTCCTATCTGTCTTCCTAATGGACTGAGATGTTTTCAATGGCCTGAATGTCCTTGGTTCTCAAATTTCCCCCTAGCCCAAAGAAGTTAGTCAGACTTGATCTGTGCAAAAGCAACATTCAAGTCGTGGTGGACCAATTTAAGGTGCGCATTCAAATGAATTGTCCTTACTTATCTCTTATATATCTATATCTGTATGCATATGATTATGGATATGTACATGAATTATTGAAAACTCTGAATGCAGCAATTACTAGCTCCGATGATGCTCACTTATCTGATCTATTAAATTGTTTATATTTGATTAAAGCATTAAATACAAGATGTCGATCTACTGCATGAACCAACATAAGTGGAGTCTCCGTTTTAGGGAGTATAAAACACTTTCCAATGTGAATCTTAAAGTTACTTCGAATAAAAAAACATTCACTAAAATGGTCCCACCTCAATTTCAAAATGTTACAAGCACTGAAATTATAAGAAGAATGAACTTATAAGGTCAGTAACTTTAATACCGAAAATTGGACTTATTGGTGACATAATTGAATGATGAATATGCTTAGTATTTTAATAAACATGAACTGATGATTCATTTTGTATGCCTTTGAAATATAGATAACGAAAATGTTATCAAAGATTCTATATTTAATACCAGAGACAATCTTATTATACTCTTTGACATTGCATATGGAAATGATAGAGATTTTTCTTACTTATTTGCTTTATCATTGATGCGAATACACGCTAAATGCTTTTAATTGAACCTCCTGTTGTTCTTTCTCCGATAGCATGCAGCTGATAATGAAAAGAGAAATATTAAAATTTGTGTAGCAAAGGATCTATAAAGGAAGTTAGTCTTCACTTTAAGTAAGTCGCAAAAGTCCTGTCTTTTTTCATTGTACCAGACCTAACCAGGGATTTTTCAGAAGTATGTCCTTTACATTTGGAAGGAGGAAGAAGCAGAACTCGAAGAAAGTTTTCTTTTATCTTTATGGATAAACTATTCATTTTAAAAAATAGTTAGGATTATTTACTCAAGAAATCTCTCATTGCTTTCAATCGAATCATTCGGTAGCACCTTTGCTCCATTTCTTCCTAAGTAAGAAATCACGCAATGGAAAGCTACTTTGCACATCCCCATGTTGGGGGTCCGCTCGCCTAGCTGTAGAACAGTGGGGAGATATATATTGACCATCCAACCATCCAATTCCTCCTCCAGCTTTTTAAACAAGGCTTGTGGAGTACAACTCCATAGAAGAGTCTCACTTTCTAAAGGCGTTGCATCTAGCACGCTAGTAGTGCGTAACAGTTTTCACGCATGACTAATAAGGCTTTCTAAAGAGAAGTGAGTAAGGGTTCTCTTCGCTAATTAAAATATATTTTAACCTAAATCTAAGATAAAGTTATATATGTACGTATGTTGGTATACATATTATTTTGTATTCATATTTATTTTACTGTACAAAGTAAAGGTGACCTTCCACAGGATTTTAATTTAATTTCTTCACCAAAATGTCGTCAATTACTTATTTTACAAATTTTGTATTCATAGAGAGTTGCATAAACTAATAATTTATTTGATCTCTCGCATGTTTCACAATCTAAATTTTAATGTTATCTATCCTAGAAAAAATTTCTTATTGCAAATTTCAATCATGAAATATCTTTTCCTTTCTACATATATTCTATGTTTGTGTATTGTGTATTTACCAACAATTTCTTTCCATTAAATAGTTCTAATTTGGTGGTTTCGCTCAATTTTTCAAATATCAGTTTTTTCAACTCTTGTGCATACTCATATTTTTCTCTTCCTACTCCGCCCATGAGACAAACTTTATGGGCTTTCAATTTTGCCGTCGTGCATGTCGGCCACACTGATTTCGGAATGTGTTGAACGAACAAATAAATAAAGGGGGTCTTCAATCTTAACGAAGTGGGAAAACCCCACTATGGAGGATAGGAAGAGACTAGATACAGAAGGTCTCCCTTAGCCAAATCACCACCTTAGTAGGCCACTCCAAGGATGCAGCACTCTCTTGATCACTCATGAATCACTTAAAAGGACAGAGAGAAAGACAAAGAAAAAGATAGAATGAAACTTCATCTAATAAATTAATTGTGTTTATTATAAGAGACCGAGAGGACAATTATAAGTAGGAGCCTAAAATACCTTTAAGTAACCTCCAAGTAAAGAAAAATGAACCTAAAATACGAAATTCAAACAGGCTACAATATTATCACATTATAATCGAGAATAAAGCAATCCTAAAAAGTTTAAACAGACTCATAGATTAAGAAAATATATTTTATCCCTATTATTCTATTCATAAGAGAGAATCTTGAAATCTTGAAAAGACTCCTCCTCGAGCCAACTTCATACTGATAGATCAGCAACATTGAAACTAGTGAAAACACCACTCTCCACAAAGCTCACTTTTGTAGGTATTATTGTTGATGCGTTCCAAAACTAGAAAAGAACAACTTGTTGCATGACGACTAGGTAGAAAGCGCTTCTCAAATGAATCTAGACACGATAACCTTCTTTCCAGGCTTTTCTATTTTTTTTTGCTTTTTTGGGATATTTTTTGCTTCGAACTTCTCTTCTTCACTTCCTCATGTAACTTATTGATTGTCCTAGATTTTTCTTCATATTATTAGTGAATAATGGTGTAAGATCCAGAGGACTTAAAAGATGCTTTCGCTACACAACATCAAATTGACATTTTCCAATAGTTTGGCTCATCAAATTATTATATGCAAATTCGGCTTGAACCAATAACATATCCCAATGTTTTACATGTTTTCTAATAAAACTCCTTATAAAGATGGCTAGCAGAACTAAACTGAAACTAAGTCTGCATTTCTTGTAATATATGCCAAAAATGACTGATAAACTCGACAAAAGGGGTTGTCTTTGGAATACCATGTAGACACACAATTTCACTAATATAAAGTTCAGCAACATGTAACGCATCAAGGGACTACTACATGATACAAAATGTGCGATTCTTGAAAATCGATCAACCAACCAACATGACCTAATAAGAGATGACGCAAGAGATTCCTGAGCTTCCACCACCTTTATGGCCATTGCGTATCTCTGCATAAGATTGTAGATCCATCAAGTGCCACCTATGTTAGCTAAAATTCATGTCATGAATTACTTGGCAAAGGATTTGATCGTGGCTCATGTGCTCCCACTTGAGGTTACCCTCTCTCTCTTTACATGTATTGTTTCTGAACGTACACATAGAAGTGGTCACGCCACTTAGCATTGGAATGATCTCTCTCGTATGTCTCTTGATATATGTCTCTTGATAGGATCCAATGAGTATTATTCTTTTTTTTTTTTTTTTTTAATCTTCTCTTTTGGCCAAGGATTGCTCAATAAACTCATATTTGAAAAGGGAAAGGGAGTGCTATGATCAACTAATTTCTGATCACACAGAACTTGAATGATGATCAAGTGTTTTTCTTTAAACATTTTTATCTTCATTTTTTTTTCTGTATGGATGTTTCTTGCAGGACTTTAAAAATTTGAAGTTCCTTAACTTCAGTGAATGTCCGTCAGTGGTTTGTATGCCGAACCTCGATTTGACTCCAAATCTCAAGGAACTGGATCTCCATGGATGCAAAAATTTGGAGTGTGCTCACGAATCAATTGCATATCACCCCAAATTACAATATTTGAATCTCAAAGGGTGCTCTAACCTTCATCATTTCCCCGATGTGCTCCAATCCAAGAATCTTCAACTTCTCAATCTTACTGGTTGCTCAAAGTTGCAAAGATTCCCTAATATTCCGGATAAAATCAAAGGCTTGAAAGAACTTTATTTAAAAGAAACTTCAATAAAGGAACTTCCTGCATCCATAGAAAATCTTGTTTCTTTGGAGAATTTGAGTTTGATTAATTGCAAGAAATTGGCAAACCTCCCATCTAGCATTTACAAGTTGCCAAATCTTGAGAGCTTGATGCTTAATGGTTGTTCAAAACTAATCAAGTTTCCAAAGGAGGAGGAGGATTTGAGTGATTTGCATAGGAAGACGGGATTTCCTAAGCTACTCATCTTAAGGCTTGGGGGATGTGATCTACTAGAAGTAGAGTTCCTAAAGAATCATTCATGTTTTCCTAAGCTATTATATTTGGATGTTTCGGGATGCGGACAACTACAAGAGATTGGCAAGATTCCAGACCAATTGCGGGGTTTATTGGCATTGAATTGTGAATCTCTAAGTAAAATTTCCTCTGACATTTGTCATTATTTCATGCACTGGTCCATAATAAGGTTAGACTCTCTCTCTCCTCCCTCTCTGATTATACGGAGTCATGTATATGTATTGCTAACTGTAGCTAAACTCTCCTATTTTCCAAGTTTCAAATTTGAAATACTGTTCTAACAATTTACATCTATGACAGCAAATTTCTTCCAATAATTTTTGCCATATTCTTCTACGTGGAGGAGAGATGCCAAAATGGTTGCTCCCGAATAAAGAGGGTTATATATCTTTCATGGCTTCAAAGGATTTGTGTAAGAAGTTCCTAGCATTAGCTATCTGCATTGTATTTCGAGTAAAGGAAGGGAAACGAAATGCCAAATTTAAGGTCTGTCCATACATTAATGGCGAACTCTGCCTCCCTTCGTATGCGATCCCTTCATGTCCATCGCATTCGGATTATGTGTGGCTTTATTGTTATGAAGTAGAGGATCTATGGCAAGCAGAGCACTTTGGGTCAAAATGACTCAAATTCTTTCCAGTTACGCGTTAGCGCATCGGGTGGTGCAATTGTAAAAAAGTGTGGATTTCGATTAATATGCAAGCCATTAGAGGACGATTTGGAGGCTTTGTATCGAGATGATGAGTTGCTGGATCCTAGGTTTGCTCTATGAGATTTGGCATGACGATAAAGAAACAACCACAGAGGAAGAAAGTTTGGCCAATCTCTCAGATCTGGCATATGAGGTCTATCTCTCTCTCTCCCTCCCTCCACCCCAACCTTTCTCCCCTCCGTGATTGTGGTGTGTGTGTGTTTGATTGATATGGGTGCATTGTGTTTGTATAATGCAAAAGCTACAAATGCTAGCAAACAAAACAAGCTAATATATCGTGGTTTTGCACCTATATGTAATAGCGGTGGTTATACCCTGAAGATAATAGAAGCTCAGAGGAAGACCGTAGGAATGAAACAGAAAAAGATGACGATATCATGGATGGCTTCCCATGCGGCAATATCATGGCTGACTCCCCAGTTGAGGTCCCTCAATGAAGATAATCACCAATCAAGGCCAAAGGCAGACGGTTCAGTTGAGGTCTGTCTCTCCCTCTCCTCTCCCTCTCCCTCCGGGTGCGCGCATTCATAAGTGCATGTGTTGATTTGTTGGAGTGTATGTCGGGCGCACTGTGTTTGTATAACGCAAAACTGAAAATTCTATACAAATAAGCAAATCTAAATAAGTGATTCTGCACCATGTGCTAGACAACACTCGCAAGTGAATGATTTCATGAGTATTACATATAAGGCAAGGAAGGATCGATATATTTAATTATTATAAAACTCTAGCTTTGGTTAAATTACCAGAAAAATTCTCAAATTAAACTCTTCTATTTTAACTAATTATCAACTTGAGTATGTCTAACAATTTATTGGTATAACAGAAGTGTCACTATTCTGGAATTACTCCCTACTATAGAGATATTCTTCCCAGAGGAGATATGCCAGAGGAGTTCGTCCTTGTTGAAGGCAATACCATATCTTTCATGGTTTCACAGGACTTTTATGATAAGTTCTTGGGATTAGCTCTCTGTGTTGTTTTCAGTGTAGAAGATGGAGAAAAGGAAATATCTTTTGACATCGTGCCCCGTGTTAACGGCCAAAAACGGAATGTGTTATCAGGAACTCTCGATTCATTTGATTCGAGTCAAATGTGGATTCAATATCTCAAACCGAATGTGCTGTGGGGAGTGCTAGAGGGAGCAGTTGATTTTCTTGAATTTGACGAGGATTACTTACAATTTAGCCTTACACTCAAAGTGTCGGGTGGAACCGTGGAAAAGTTGGGATATGTGCTAAGATGCAAGCAAATGGATAATGATTTGAAGTTTGTGCTCGAACACAATCAATTAGTAGATCCAACTTCAATCTATGAAATGGATTGGAAAGATTTCTTACGCAAATTTCTCCCACGCTTGTTTGAGGAATGGAGTCGGCGAGTGAACAGATAAAATAGGAATAGGGGAGTGGAGTAGTGTTGGCATGCAGATCTTAAGGAAGGAATCTCAAGTAGTGTTGGCACGCAGATCTTTAAGGAAGGAATCTCTAATAATATGTTTCCTGATGCCCCGAGACATCTATGTTGCTGTTGAAGTAATAGATGGCATTCAGTTCAATTTCTAATGTCATATATGAAAATGGAGGGAGAGTGCACACAAGACACTTCAATTCATTAGAACGGGACATCATGTTTGGCTCAAGTATCTCCGACGTGTGTAGTCAAATTATATCAATAAGTGACATATCAGCATTTTCGTTTCTCAATTTGGATGGTGCTAACATCAGTACTTAATTGCACTGATGGGACAGGTTTTAAGACTTGAAAAAGTCTTGGAACTTGATTATACTTTCGTAACAAGTTTTAAGACTTTTAGTGTACATATTCCTTATATAAATGTATTCATATTTCATTTTTCCCAGCATCATTTCCCTTTACTTGGGTAATTTGAAACTTTTTTCATGCAATTTATAGATGAAGCAAGAAAGGTTTGCGGCACTGCTTATATGTTTCTATACATATTCCTGTTATAATCGTATGTTAATCTTTGCTCATTGCCAGAAAATAATCTTTGTTGTACCTGTATGTTGATCTTAGTCGTTAGTAAACTTAAATTAATATAGTAAATTTTGTCAAATAGTCATCATAAATAACAAAATTTTTCAGTAAATATTACTGAACAATTTTAAATCACCTGAAATCCTGGAAAATTATACTGCACCCATGGATATTAACTTTCATCACGTTCTTAAGTTGCGGGAGCTATCAATTTGAAATTTTCCATTAATATAGTACTTTCTCTCTTTATATGTAATCGGTAGTATCTGTACATCGTAATTATTTTTCCGATGGTCATAAGTCCCATGGGTCCTCATGATCATCACTGCGCATGTAGTTAGTAGCTTTCTTTTGAGGGTTGTAATTTGATTGTGGAGTTTATATCTCCATGATCCTATTATTTAGTATTTATCCAATAGCATAGTAAGTTCCCTCAATAAACTGGTAAGTGACGGTATGTCTATTTAGCAACAACTAAGTGCATATAATCAGTGGTACTCCCTGGAATGTCCTTGCAACTATAGGTGATGAAGAGTAGCATTTCTCCAAAGGGAGTAGGTTTCGTAAAGTTCTTGCAAGCTTGGGAGTTGTAGCATCTGAAAACTTTTCAAGGGGCCACCCTCCTTGTTTGAAAAAATATTTAGGGATCCGACGTGATGCCGACATAATATTTTAAATGAATTTTTTATTATATATATGGCTTTTTAAAATTATTTTTATTCAAAATCTTTAAAAATAAGATAAAAATAAAAAAGGAAAAGCTAAATTTATTTAAAAAAACAAAACTATTAAAAATAAAAATAAAAAAGCATGTCGGTGGAGCTTCCGCGGCCGCCCATCGCCGGAGGGGCGGGCGACGGCCACGGAGGGGACGGCGATGGTCACCGGCCCTAGGCGGGTGGCCGCCCCGCCCAAGCGAGGTCTCGTCGACCCGTGTGAGGGCCGGCCACCCCACCGGCGAGGACGCCCGGATCTAGGCACGCCACCCCACGAGGGCCGGCGAGGCCTCGCGAGGGGGCGGGCGACCATCGGCCCTGGGGTCGGCAATGCTCGCCCAGATCCGGGCGAGCAAGCGTCATCCGACGAGGCACCGTTTCGGACGAGTCCGAGGGGGAGGAGTAGCCGCAGCTCGACGAGCCGGCCAACGAGGAGGACGAGGAGGAGCTCGAGGCCGTTGCCCGCTCCACCAGCTCCGCCGACGAGGACGACGCCGCCCCCGTCGCTGACGACGATGAGAATGGCGAGGCCAAGGAGGAGGAGGACCATGGGGTTCGGTTGCTCGGCGCCCAGATCTGGGCGAGCATCGCCGACCCCAGGCGAGGGCCGGCGAGGCCTCGCCTAGGGCGAGCGATGGTCGCCGGCCCTCACGGTGAAGACCGGCCACCCGCCGGGCCGCGACCATCACCGGCCCGTCCGCGGCCATTGCCGGCCCTTCACGATGGGCGGCGAAGCTCCACCGCAGACCATTTTTTTTAATATTTTTACTTTTTAAATAAATTTAGCTTTTTCTTCTTAGTTTTTTTATCTTATTTTTAAAGATTTTGAATAAAAAAATAATTTTAAAAAACCATATATATAATAAAAAAAAATTCATTTAAAATATTATAT
This sequence comes from Eucalyptus grandis, assembly GCF_016545825.1. Lineage (NCBI taxonomy): Eukaryota > Viridiplantae > Streptophyta > Magnoliopsida > Myrtales > Myrtaceae > Eucalyptus > Eucalyptus grandis. Next base: position 26,485,623 of record NC_052612.1, read on the forward strand.
CAAAGACCACGTCAATTCGTTAACTTTTTGACAAAGGTGTTAACTTTAGGACTAAATTGAACCAACTTGACAAGTTTTAGGACTTGATTGCACTTTTTGTAAATTTTAAGACTTAATTGCACTTTCTTGACAAGTTTTAGGACTTCTACTGAACATATCCCATTATTTTATTCAATACTCAAATTGCTAATGGCTAACATGATGTGACCAACCAATTAAATCGATCGTATAAAATGCCGATCCTCTTACTTGATGCTTAAATTTTGAAATTGATTTGCTTGCCACACCACACGTCCCTACTGCGTTGTATAACATCATGACCTTGTCCCTTGAACTGACACACCTCTTTTTTGTGGTGATTCTAAACTTGATTATATATATATATGTTTTCCAACTAAACTATCCTTAATCTAGTACTGGCCCTTCTATACTCTGATTAGAATTACCCTGGCGGAGCCATTCTACAAAATCAATGGACCAAAAATTTGAAAACAACGCATCATGTATTTCCTATTAAAATTCTCAATTCATAATACAAATGGGTTCACATAACCATAAGATAGACCTTAAACACATGGCTAACAACTATATCGATTATTTTACATCAGAACCTTATCTAAGTATTTAATAAGAAAGTCTATTATACTAGACAATTAATAGCTAGGTACACTTATCTCATGGAGGGGACCTAGGTGTGGTCTCCTGGCTTTTACAGACCACCTTTTCGAGGACAATGAAGAAGCAGGTTGACCAATCTCGTTCAACAATGGCGCACGATGGGAAAAGTCCACTTACCGGCCTAGACATCCACGGAACATCACGGCATAGGCCAAGCCGAAGACGCTTTTATCGCATTAAAGTTCTCGGGATGTCTACATTTTCCCATATCAGTGGGCAATTATGCCTCCCATATGTTGGATCACCATTTGAACGAAAATGGGCCTCACAAGGCACACCTTTCAATCTTGCAAAGTATCATGTGTTTTTGACTTCTTACATGGAAATAATGAATCTACACAGTTTTATTAGCTTAAAAATCGCTTAACTCCCTGTGTTATTAGAGCAGCATCACCATGCAAGGTTCAATTAAGCTATTAGATGAAGGAAGGATCTTTTATTTCCCCATTTTGGGACTAGGTAGTATACAAGACTAGTTAGGTACCAGCCTTCGAAGACAGAAGATAACCTCAGACTAACATGCGCTCTATGTTGCAGCTAATAGAGAATGAAAAGATTTATATTTGAGGCAAGCCAATAAAAAATAATAAGTAACCTCACAAGTTGCTCCAGGAAGAAGCTCAAGTTATAGACTTCTTTCAGCATCAATTTCCTGCTCACAATTCGATTCTCTCCCCACTCCCTCATGGATGCAATGACGAAGCTGCAAGATTGTTGTGATTCTTGAGAACTGGACAAGCCCCATCTGACACAATGCAATTCCACAAAAACAATATAAAAAAAAATTCAGGATTATTGTGGGATTATTGGAAAATCTACTACTAAAACTTCGAAGGTGCTCATGGTCTTTACACACTATCCATCACTTAGGAGCTTTGGAGACTTAATTCGTCTAAATGATGTTATGATGATATATCAACCAATGAAAACCAACAAAAGATCTATACTACTTTTTTGCCAAAATAACCATAGATAATTGTCAGTCAAAGTTGTTTAATTTTAGAAATCTGCACCAATTTGAATGGAAAAACTAGCATATGTACTATCTGTGTCATCTCCAACTGCAGATGGATTGCATTTGGTTCCTTATAGACGGAGCTTCAGTGCATTTTGCATCTTACCCCTCTTTTATCAATTACAAGAAGAAGTGTGCATAAATGCTTAGTGCCTTTCTTGTCAAAGAAATAAAAGGAAAAGGAATGACATCTTCATGGGAACCCCAAACTACGGTTACAACAAAACCATCACTTTGGAAGGGAATTTAGAAATTAAACCATCACTTGTCAAATTCATGTGATGTCTCTTATATATTCATGAAAAGGTTTAGCCCAGGGACAGCAATAACTGAATTTCCTTATCTCCTTCCCCCTTTGGACTTCTCACCAAACTCACCTATGCCAATGCCAACATATCTACCAGGGTAGGTGTTATATGCATGCACAACAGTTATGTGTGCAAAGAATCTCCAACTCCAAGGAAAATAACACCATTGAAAATTTTGTACCTATAGATTTTTCTAAAGTTGGCAACAGGTGGAAAACTAGAAAGTGCACTTATCCCAAAGATCAAAAAAGAGATGCATGCATCAAATTCATGCTAATGGAAGTAGAAAAAAATTTGTGTCTAATCAAATATTTGAAAGACAGCGTACTGACATCTGAAATTCAATAGATGATGGTGCACATACTTTAACAAAAGATCAGATACAAAGAGCCCCCATATCAGGTGGCCCTCCATCAGATCCGCTAGAAAGTGCAGATGTGTCAGACCCTCTCTTGCCTCACTTCTTTTCCTTTCTACCTTTTCTGGATTCAAGAGCTTGATTACTGCAAAACAACATTTAGACATAAAAAAGGAGAATTCTTCAGTGCTGTCTTTGTTCTTGTAAGTACAAATTTATATTACCCATGTATGAACATTTTCCCAAAGTGAACCCATTATTCGACAAAGCATAGGAGTGAGAAAATAGTCCAGACTTGAAGTTAAGTACGATACAATTTTGGATACATAAGCCATAATTTCAAGATACATATGAACTCGAATCACACGGAAACAGGAAAGGTACTTCAACAAAAGACAAGCTTAAACTATAACTTGACATATAAAGCACAGAGAGAACGAGAAATACTTGGAAATTGCAGAGACTTTCTCTGTCCCTGACCCACAACAGGACTTGTATCTCTTTTTTGAACCACATAGACAAGCCTTGTTTCTTGAGATTTTCCGCATTTCAAAATAAAACAAGCAGATAAAATTGAAGAGGCGCGTCACCAACAATTCTCACGTTTGAGCTTAGTCGTCTTTTGTGGAAACCTTGTCTTCTTGCTGGGCACTGCCATCATCATGAGTCCGTTTAGCGCTATTGCTAGGTGGATTTTCTTTATTGGCCTCTTCCACAGGTTCCTCTCTCTGTTCCTCAGAATTTCCACTGGCATCATCACCTAAACACCACAAAGAATTATGAAATAGTTTTGGGTGTAACATGTTTGACTACCCCAAAAATCTATGGTTGACAAGACAAAGCACGCTAATTCTACCAGTTGCATCAAAATGACTCCAAACAAGCTTCTCATGAAGCTTAACATGGTATCTCTGAAACTGCGAAGTTAAATTATTAAAGAAAATCTAGAGAGATAAATACTGACCAGCCATTACCATGAGAAGCATCTGCATTGCAGGGAGACTGGACAGCTTCCTCTGAAAAATCTTCAATACCTTTTTCTGCTATCAAATACTCTATGGCAGCATCAACATCCCCATACATTTGCAGCAATGTCTATAAAAGTATCACATGTCACACAGAAGCCACAGAAAGGTCTTGTATTCTAATTCTAGACACCCAGCAAATGAGAGGAAAGCATTTAATGCAAACAAGCAAGCAGAAGAAGCGAGGACATAACCTGCTCAACTTTCTCAATGTTCTCACAACCACTTCCAGCCATGACTAGCTTGATGGATCCAGCATCAGTAATAACCTTACCAGTTCCTGCTTTAGACTTCTTTGACCCAGCTTTTGCTTGGCGAGATGATGATGAGAGATTAGAATCGACCTTTCAGCAAAAGAAATTATCAAATCACATACTTAAATTCACAATTTGTCCAACTTCCCCACTAACTAAGTAAATTAGAATTAAATTCCAGTAGCAACCTTGATTGTAATTGGCCTAGCTGGCCCATCTCCAGTGTCTTCCTTCAACCTCACACTGTTGTAATGTTCCTCATCATGATAAGATCTAATAAAGCAAAGCAAAATATATAAGTTCAAATAATGAAACACCATCAGTACAAAAGAACATAAGATTTTCCCTATCCACAAAAACAATAATGGCACAACGCACATTTTTTATGCTTACTGGTTTCACATGATGACACCTATCGAAGATAGTAAAGCATGGAATATCATATATCCACTAAATTTTGTGATCCTCGTGACAATTCAAGGTCACGATGGCTACTACCTAGACAGATCCAATCCATCTTAACTTAGAATATTAAGGGATGCCATTCATTGAAGGATTATGAATGGGAATTTCAATAAAAAAATTTATCGAAGAAACAAAAGCTATAGTGACATTTTGGTCTCCTACCACATATGCTTGGCCAGTAATTTATCCCTCTCCAACCACACCAAAACGTCTCCCAAACTAGCAAAAGAACTTCCATTGTTAAATCTAACAACACCACAACTACACTTGGATCTGCAACTTATGAGATGTTGTCCTTGCATGCTAAAATAATTTCACAAATCAGCAGTCTCCCTGAACAAGCTGCAGTACCTTCTTTTGTGTAATGAGCTGGTTTGTTTGGACGACTTGTACTTATAGCTTTCATTTTTTTTTAAAAAAAAGATCTTGCAGCTCTTGCAATTTGACTTTTATGAAACTCGAAACACCTAAAACCTTTTAAAAATAAACAAAATTGACCAGGAGAAATATATAATCTTTTCATAATCTCTTAAAAAAAAAACATTGTTTTATTTTCAAATCTTTTGAGGGAAAGTAAAATGTAAGAAAAGGTAATTTATTTAAGTGTATACAAACAGAGCCAGATCTCATCCCGATATTTGAGCACTTGCTTAGCAAAAAAACACCAGTCTCTAGGTTCAGAAAACTCACAAATGGATCATACGAGCACCAGGCTGATCAAAATTGCGTATGTACCACCGAGGTGACATGTTCTGCATCAAGTAAGGAGTGTGATAAATCGTTCCATTTGGCATCAACAAACAGATATTTGCATGCACAGCATGTATCAAAACTAATTAGTGCTATGTAGATTCATCAAGGACATATAGAACACTCAAAAAGCCAGCAATTTTGTAACAAGTTCAATATATTAAATCTTCTTTGAATTAGGATTATATGCACCCATCAGATTTCCTTGTGCTAAAAGGTGCAATATATCTCCGAAAAAATCTTTTGCACATCGCTATCAATGGTCCTTCCACATGCTTTTGCCACAATAGACATCGCAAGACATGCCGGATATCATTGCGCTTCGGATGAGTCAATTTTTCAGTCTAAAGAGTAACAAATTATAACCAGACAGAAAAGAACAAGCTATAACCATTATGAGAACAACATCCTAAGTGGTCTTTTGATCTAAACAATGATGGGGGAATAAATTCTCAGATAAAGGAGGGCCATATTGGGGAAGAAAGCCGTTATATGATTAAGTGGAGAATGAATCTGGAAACCAATAATCATGGGTTCTTCAATGGTCATCGAATTCTAGGATGCATGCTTAAACAGCAAAACTTCAAATCCAGTAGCAAGGCTAACAATTGACGAGTCTAATGACATCCTCATTTAGTCTGGATGTTTCTCCCGAAGGAATGAAAAGACCGTAACCAACAAAACTTCACATAGGTGATGGTTGATGACTTCATTGTCAGTCTTACCCGATGAATGCAAATGTTACTCCGTGTAACAAGAGAAGCTGCTTGCAATTCCATATGACCAGCCCATGTGCCATCATTGTCCATGGTTTTGCAATACTCCTCAAATGGCGCATCATCCTCAATAAATGGTTCGAACATTTCACGATTTTTCTGTCATTAACAATTCCCATCTTAGATGCATATATCAGGTCCATTCTTCAGATGAGGATTTTATTTCCTTAAACACATCACTATGAGAAAAAACAAATGAAAATAAAGGATTCTGTTGAAACTTGAAACAAGCAAGACTATCAATTTGTGCCATTGCAAAACATTAAAGTTTTATCATGCATGGTAAAAAGTTGACTTATTTTACGTTAGTATCAATTCTCTAAATTTTTATTTTCTCAATATCTCCTCCAAAAATATGTCGGTTTGCATAATAATGGCACACTAAAGTAGCAACCGCACATTCCTGTAGGCTAGAACAATGCGGGTAACTATAAAGTCCAGCTTCCTCCTGCACCTGTCAGTTTAGGCCAAGATACACCATCCAAATCACGGTTAACACTCAGAAGGTTTTCCTCTCTAGTAAAATAAGAATGTCAAATTGCTCGGGTGATCCTTGTGTTGTTATAGCTCTATGCAACTGTGACTGTGAGCTGAATATCACCAGGAATAACCAGTGGCAGCAGAAATGTATGCTTCAATGTATAATACCCATTTTAACTTGGTTTTTTCTTCCAAAGGCATGCTATTTCAGTGTCTATATAAGTGTGAGATCCATCAATACTTACAGAAAAGTTCAAGAACAAAATGCACCAAATAAAGTTTAGATTCGGATCACTGAGGACTAATACAAATGAGGACTACATCACCATGTAAACCCCCCCCCCCCCCAAAACATAATTCCTACAGTTTGAAAAAGAGAAATCTGCACTCCACATACCAATATGTACTGAACAACCGTACTACGGTACTTCCCATGTTCTTCTTCATTGCCTTCCAACTGATCTGCAACGGCCCTGATTAACAAGAGTGGACAACTATGAAAATTCCAACCATAGCAAAGGCGTTTCTATAAACAAAAGCTCCACACAAGGCTGTAAGATTACCTGGAGGATGGATAATTCAAATATGTGGAATGAAAACAGGAATGAGGCACATGGTTAGTTTCTCTAGGCGTTGTACAATAGTGATACAATAGTGATAGAAATTTACAAAGTTACTTAGTTGGATAATGGAAGAGTCAATCTAATATCCTCGAGACTAAGTTAAAAGAGCTACATTCCCTGACAAATAGAGCTCTTCTTCGAGAAATATTTCCAGATGCAGTGTCTCAAGCAGAATGATACATTGTACGAAATGCAATAATTTTTCCAACTGAGGAATTTCTAGTACATCGATGATAGTGTTCCAGAACCAGTGTACCATAAAACGCACTTTGTGTTGTGTTCTGACGATAGAGTGGTAATGCAATGAGCATACCAAAAATCTTCCAAAACAGAGAGGAATACTGTTATCTAACAAAAAAAAAAATCAAACCCTGGAAACATTCAACAAAATCATGAACATTACGGTGATCTTTTTCTAACAAGGAACACAGACCTGAAAAAGCAATTACCATCTGCAGTCACCTGGACAATTTTCAGGCCCAGAGCATCAAGCTGAGCTCGGAACTGCGTGTTATCCGCTTGCTTCCCCTGCTTTTTGACCTGTTCATCAACGCATCCCACATTCACGTCCACTCAGATTCCGAGAACAACCACCAACGAACACTTCAATCAGGAACTTAGCCAAAAGCACGTCCACCAAAGCTCAATTCAGAGGCCTCGCCGCAACAAACAGATCATAGAAGCAATTGAAACTTTCGAATTTCTTCTTCGGAGACAAAACACGCCGCCTCATCGAAGAGCAAGCAATAGTCACGAGTGCCCAAATAGATGGAAATTGCAACCATAAGTAGCGAAGGAAATCGCTTACGTGAGGCTGTTTCTTGGCGTTGGACTTGTGGTGCTGCTTCTGCACCATCGCTGCGGAGAGAAGACGATGAATGCCGCCGGAGATGATCGGGCGAGGTCGAGATTTGCCGCCGGGAGACGGCGCTCGAACACCAGAGAGCCGGGGCGGTTCGAACCGGAGCGAGGATCGCCCAGCGAAGAAGATGGAGACGGATGCCAGATGGGCCGTGGGCTTTTCCCGTTCGGAGACCAATTTGTTCGTCACTAAAAGATAATGATGGGCCGAGGAGCGAGCCCAATTCTATGAATATCTCTTGCTTTTTTGACCTTTTTTTCAATTAGATCACGATGCTTAGGGTCAATTACAATCTGGCCCCGATGCTGTCAATTTTTGCAACTAACCCCCTTTCTTTCTTTGTCTATCGCGTCGTGAAATCGCCTCGAATGTGCAATTGATTGCTTCTGGTTTATTCTGGTCGGAGGTCTGGACTCCGATTCTCGTCTCGAATATGTCCAATCAACATTTTTTTCTTTTTTTTTTTTTTGGTCGGTCAATCAACGTTTTGTTCAGCATGCATTGTTTTAAAAGGAATTTATTAGGGGCACCTCAAGGACATTTGTTAAGCCACAATTTTTTTGGAAAATGTATAGTTTCCAATTTATTATTTGTTCTCATGTCATGCATAATCGATACTTTGAAAATCAAATTATCCCAAATTAAGTATGTCAAGCACTCGTTAACATGATCGTTTTTACAAAATTTAGGTATGAGCTTAACTTTTTTAGTGGTGTTGTTGTGAGCACTTGAGAAGTAAATTCTCGAAAACACCAAGTCAATGTGAAGGAGGGCACCCTTAAAATGTCTTGAGGAGAAGGATTGATCGAGATTCACAAAAACTAATCCAAACTCTAGCTTACCATTTAGAAGAAAAAGGAAAAGAAAAAAGCGTCAATTTTAAGTAATTATTGGGATTCTGTTGGCTTGTTCAGGTCATGGCCACATCAAATGAGTTGTGTGACAATGACCCACATAGCCATTATGGTATAGCCCTGCACCTCAAACGCACTCATTAGCAATAACTCCTCAGGGAATATATTTTGCACATTTAAAATTCATTTAAAATAACTTTTAAAAAAATCATAAAATCGATATCCTTATTATACAACTACTCCAAATTAATTTTCGTCTTAAAATCAATTTTACAATTGGTAGCCCTTGACATATTAATATCGTCTCACGAAAAATTCCATACTCCCAACCCAAATCTATCCAATCAGCATTTAAGTTCAATATCTCATTAAAATGCACATATAAAATCTAACGCAAAGAATGACAAATCTAATATGGAAAATCCACGTATGTTAACATATTTGCCTTTTAATGGGATAAAGGGGGACAAATATTGGTCAAGGATACCAACTTGAGTTTTTTTTCATGAACCAAAAATTAATTTTCAGATGTATGAGACTCTTTTTTGGGTAGGATAAAAAATAGCTGTCGACGAATGTGTCATGAGGATGCTGGTTTGAAATTTTTAGTGGCATCATCAGTCATCGATAAAAGGCCCTTAGTATTTCAGAAGTATGAGACTCTTTTTTGGGTAGGATGAAAAATAGTTGTCAGCGAATGTGTTGTGAGGATACTGATTTGAAATTTTTAGTGGCATCATCAGTCATTTGACAAAAAACCCTTATTAATTGAGCGAAGCAACGAGGCTATCTCAATCAACTAAAGCGAGGTTAAAGCGAGGCTGTCACTGACCCAAAAGTCGCGCTGAATTAAAGCAGACAAAAGACCGCTGAACATCATGATTGGTGTATGATCATCGCGTCCATCTCGACACCTTTCACGTTCTCCATTTAATTCCGGGGGCGGGGGTTGTGGTGTGGGGATTGCTTCACGAGTGCGCCACCTTGCCATAGCGAATTATTAATGTAAGTAAGCTTGCATATTCCTAACTCCCCATTTTGGACCGACCTATCTATTCAAATCGACATATCGTAAACAACCGACTGAATAAAACAGAGAAAACTAAAAGATGAGGAGGAGGCTAATTTATGGGAGATCTTTAGTTGAATGGTGGTCCTCTTTTTGCAATTCGGGGTGGTTGACAGCCCTCCCAGCTTTGTAAATAAATGAAAATGGATGGAACGATGAGCAGCGATGCTTTGCCACAAAATGTTAGAAATTTAAAATATTAAAAAATTAGAATAAGGGTTCAGTGCCCATTCTTTGATCATGCTGCCTTTTTTTTTATTTTTTTTTTTCGATGAATCGATAGTAATTTATAGTGGGTATTGTCCTTTCAAGTTTTTTTTGGTCTTTTTAATTCACAAGTACGAGCTACGAAATAGGTAGGCGCTAGAGAACGACCACACGTGACGTGAAACGAAGGACATTGACGGTCCATCCGCTGAATTATTGATTCTCTTAAGGACAAATTGGTCAAGAATTGGAAGCGACCACAATGTCGAGTGTGAACCGTACTACAAATAATTCAATGTGTGCTTTTTATTTAATTATGATAAAAGTGGCGTCACTAATTGGAAACTTTTGAGCTGGACTCAATGGTAGGATGAGCAGATGAAATACAAGAAGAATCATGAGCTGTGAGCATCCCTCGTTTAGTTAAAGTGTCAAAGGAAAAAATAGAGGTGAAATTGGAGCTATTATTATTTTTAGTAATTATTCATCGGCTCGTGCTAACGAGTTTGAAGGTACCTTTTCAAAAATGATTTTGTTAACGAGTAACTTGCAACCAATTAAGGGAATTTTGCAGTTTTGAATGCACTGATATGGACATTTAATGCTTGGAAATTGCATTATTCCAAATCAAGTATTGTTAATAGATGAGCACTCATTAACAAGGTCCTCAAGTGTCTATTATGTCAATATATTGAGTTATGTGATAAATTTTCTATATAATTTACTTATGCATTTATATGTCAATAAGTTATTTAATATAGTAATTCTTTTAGATGAATTTTAATATATGAGGAACAAAAAGGGGTGTTCTCGCTTGAGCATTCACGGCCCTGGTAATTGAAATTGAGATTCCTAGGATATCTTATCTTTATCCTATCTTAAATAAATAGACTTAGACTTCACTTAGATAGGTCGATCCAATCCTATCATTGATTGCACTTAAATTATGATGGACCCTATACTAACTATAGTTCATAGTGCTCCCTTAATCAATGTGACACATTACTTAAAAAAAAAAAAAACAAGTATTTTTTGTTACTGACGAATTTACACTTCATTATACGTAATTGCATTTTTTTCTCTTCCCCCTCTATCCATCTAAATGAATCTACTTGTATATATATGATTCATGAGAAATTCTCTTTTCATTATGACATAGGTCAGCATCATTCGGCGAAAATTTGATTATTGCCAATCTGTTTCTCGCCGATCGAAACTTCATTCTTCATAAAAAGCCACCTAAATGCAATGACTATAGACATCACATAATCGAAAGCATGCAGTCTGGCCGACCAGGTCAGTTTATATTACATTGTTACTTTAATTTCTTTTTTAAAAATTATGGAAAGGCCTAAAAATGGTTTCGAATATATTTCTTCTAAAGTTGCATAAAAATCCTTCAAAAAAATCATCAAATCTCAAAATTTAAACAAAATTAGGTTGCGGAAGGGCAATAGTTGATTAATTAGAGTAATCAAGTTCTCGATTCTAATTTATTAATTTCTCTAGTTGCAGAAGTAAAGTATTTCTTCTGATGTTTTACTTAAGTTTCTAATCTACCTATCACAATGATTAATGGTGACTCATAAATGAAAATGATTTGTTGGTTAAAAATTGGGACCATAAGTCGCGAATTGGTGTATATGAGAGAGTACGGACTAAGCCAAGTTTATTTGACCTCTCTTACGTTTCAATATCAAAATCTAAACTTTTTCTATTTGACAAGAAGTTTTTTAGAATTGAAATCTTGAAAAGTCTTTCTTTTTCCATTAACTTTTTCTATATGTGTCTATGTAGTGTATAATTTATCAACAATTTATTTCCATTAAGTACTTCTAATTTAGTGGTTTTGCTCAATTCTTCAAATATAAATTTTGTGCATACACTTAACATGTGTGCATATAGTTTTCTCTTTCTATGCCTAATATGAGACCTACTTTTTGGTCCTTCAATTTTCTTGTCATGCTTGTCGATCCCATTGACATCGAATTGTGTTGAATGAACAAATTAGGAGAAAGGTTGTTTAATCTTAGTGAGGTAGAAAACCCCACTGCAAAGGATAGGAAGGACAAGGACGAGATTAAATAACCCAGGTCTCCCTTAACCAAATCATCATCTTGGTAAAGCCACTCCAAGGACACAATACTCCCTTGATCACTAATGAACTCTAGGAATCTCTTTTTGTTTGAAATCACAAGAGAGGATCAAGAGAACATATTATACCTATTATGGAAATCACAAGAGAGGATCTTAAAATCTTCCAATACAGATACGAATACTTCCAATGTCATTCTCCCACCGTTGGAAAAGACTGTCCTCAAAGGCCAATTCCATGAAGTTCTTGATCTTCATGATGTAGTGATAGATCAGCAACATTGAAATTACATACTTTTTATGAAGCTCACTTTGATAATTGCTTGATTTCCTTTCCTCTTTCTTTGGACTCTTCCTCACATCCTCACATAATTGATTGATTCCTCCCGCAACTGCTCGATTTCCTTAGCTATTTCTTCGACATCTCCACTAAATTGATGCTTATTGAGTTATTAAAAGACCCAAAGGATTGGAAAAATGAGTTTTTAGTAGTTTAACTCATTGAATTGTCATGTGCAAACTAATTTTTTAAAATGATTAATCAACCACCACTTCCTAGTAAGTGATTACTAGAAGAGATTCTTGACCTTCCACTGCCTCTACATAAGATTCCATATGTTAGCTTAAATTGATGTGATAAATTAGTTGTCAAAGGATTGATCATGGCTCATGGGTTCCCACTTGAGATTTCTCTCTCTCTCTCTCTCTCTCTCTCTCTCTCTCTCTCTCTCTCTCTCTCTCTCTCCAAAGGAAATCGATAACACTAGTTGCAAATTGATAACACTATGGGCAACTAGTTGCAAATCTCTAAGTAGAATTCCTCCAACTTATGTGATGCTGAGATTGTTGAGGTTAGACTCCCTCCCTCCCTCCCTCCCTCCCTCCCTCCCTCCCTCCCCTCCTCTCTCTCTCTCTCTCTCTCTCTATTTAATATGGAGTCATGTACATGTTGGCTGCATTGAGTGTTTTTGTATTATAAAAGGCTGAAAATCCTGAATTGGTGGGCTAACAAAAAAACCAAACATATGGAAAGTGATTCTACATGTATATGTAGTGCAGGTTCTATAAGGCAACGCAAAGGATATTCTCTTTATTCATGGAACTCTTGTTCATTGTTGAATTACAAAGATCACCTAGTGAAAAAATTTAATAATACATGTTCATCCAGTTGCAAAATCTTCAATAATACATGTCTAGTCTCCACCAGTTAAGTACAAAAAAAAAAAATTATTTGTAATGCTTTTGCTAACTATATCTAAACTGTAGGACTACCCACTTAACTCATTAAAACTCCTTTTAGGTGCTAATTTCAAAAAACTAACAGTCTACATCTATGATAGACATTTCATCACAAAATATATTGCCAAGTTATTCTACTTGGACGAGATACACCAAAGTGGTTGCTTCCCGAGGGTTATATATCTTTTGTGACTTCAAAGGACTTGTATAATAAGATTCCAGGAGTAGGATACTGTGTTGTATTTCAAGCAAAGGGTGATCTCCACTTTGAGCTTACAGGATCCATTAATTGCAAAGAGAAGGTAAACACCAAGTATCTCGAGATGTTTGATTTTTCCTTGTCAATCGCATCATGATGTCACTAATAAATGTCATGTTCTGCACAACATGCTTAGCTACATATTGTTTACTGATTTCAATGGCATTAGTTTATCTTTGTAATAGTCATTAGCAGCGGGTACTTTTAACTGGACTCCAGATCATTTTATCATAATTGCACCTACTGGCTACCAGGAACAATCCTTCGAGCATGGTTAATTTCCTAATATGGCTTGTAGATTTATTCCGTTGGTAAAATCATATAACTAGCAACCTATTAATCAAGTATACTCATAGTAATTTATCAACAAGAAATGCGATAATTAACAATCAAAATTTTGCATAGATTTATCACTCAAAACAAAAACTTAATGCTGAACATAGTAATTTACCGATAAAACTACTAACTCACCGACATAGTTTCATTTTTTAAAAGGTAGCAAGGAATCGCCGAAATAAGGAATTTTCCAACTTCGAGTGGAAAGTAAATGATCATATGTGGAAATTACCACTTAAAGCATAAACTTAGCAGTGAAATTAGCAACTTACCCACATAGTCCACTTACAACTAGTTAGTTATAACTAAAATAAGGAATTTGCCATTACGGATAAAACTGAAGTAAGTAAAAATATTGTTGGATTAAGCAACTTGCCAACGTAGGCCCACTTTTATTGTAGCATGTCACCTACTATTCGAGGAATTTGTAGTATCCAAACTCAATAGTGAGTCACCGAGCTATTTAGAAATGTGCCATTAGAAATAAAATCTTAGATCCAAGTTAGTGTTGTTACGGAAAAATTAATAACTCATCATACCAATGCAGGGTGCCTTGGTGGTGGGCTTGGTCAGAGCAAAGAGAAAGTACAAGGGACTACGAGGGCTTTAGCTCTCCATGTTTCGTCTGTTGGGTGCGGGGATTGTATGGGGTATACTGCAAGTGCTACCCTCCGCTATAAGCCAATCACGTCACCGAAAAAACATAATATGGCCACATTGAATCTCATATGCCTGTTTTTACATTATTTGTTAAGGATTTCTACTCAAAAGTTTAAATCATTAAAAAGTAATTTGTTTGTGGGCAACTGGGATGTTCCTTAAGAAGCAAAGCCCGCCTAAAGAAGCAACAGAGACTATTGGCTTGTAATCTGTTTTTGGGTCGCTTTATCACTAGCACCTCGGCATCTAATCCATCCTTGAGCGGCTGAGCCCCAAAAATAAAAATAAAAAAAAAACTTAAAAGAAAGAAAAAAAAACGTTGCAACTAATACAATATATTTAAATGATAATAAAATAAGTCTATAGCCTATGGCTACGTTTCATCGTTTGGATTTCTAATCAGGATAGGACTAGGTAGAATATGATATAAAATTGAGAGAATTGTGATATATTATACTTATTGTTTGGTAATTGCAGTAATAAAGTTGGATATACTCACACAATATCATGTATATTGTTTGTAAAAATGAACCAAAAATTTTACAAACAAAAATAGTAAAAATTTCTCACAACACTCTTTCTTACTTTATTTTATTTGGTTTTTTTATTTTATTTTCATCTCTTTTATTAATTAATCTCTTTTTTATTTTTTTCTTTCCCCCCCCGTCATTCTTTAATAAAATTTTATTAACTAGCAGATTGTACTAATATAACCAGAATACTAAAATACCTAAAATATATAATAAATATATATTTTATTTATATATTGAAATTATTTTATAAAATATAATTAAACTCCAATATCTAAAAATAAAATAAGATTAAATTAAAATAACTAAATTTTATTTTTTGTTATTTTGAATTTCTTATATTAGATTCAAATATTATTTATATGGAGATATAATTTTAATTTTGTCAATTCTAAAAATTTGTCATTTGAAAAAAATAACTATCTCTCACGACGCTCTTGTTTACTTTATTTTATTTGCTTTTTATTTTATTTTCCTCTCTTTTATTAATTAATTGCTTTTTATTTTTTGTTTTTTTCCCTTCTCATTGTTCTCAAATAAATTTTTATTAAATAGTAAACTATACCGATATACCTAAAATACTAAAATACCTAAAATATATAATAAATATATATTTATATTTATATTTATATTTATATATTGAAATTATTTTATAAAATATAATTAAATTCGAATATATAAATACAAATTATACTAAATTAAAATAACTAATTTTTTTGTTATTTTGAATTTCTTATATTAGAATTCGAATATTATTTATATTGAAATATCATTTTAATTTTGTTGATTTAAAAAATCTGTCATTTGAGAAATATAACTTTTCTATTATGGATGCTAAAATTCCTATTGACATTTATCCCACATTTCCTATTGGATAATTTTATCCGGTCTATATCCCCATTATATCCTCATTTATCCTGTTTTGAGTAGGCACAAATACGGGATAAAATAAATTTTATCTTATCTCAAATTTTATCATAACTGCCAAACATAGCCTATATGTTATGATGGGAATTCATTTCTTTGAAAATTCACTTGCCTACAGCCCCTTTTTAACTGCTCTAAAGTATCAAAGTGCTTTTTGCCTCTTTTTATGTTCGAGATCTTCAAGATTACAAGAGGGTAAATGGCCAGACATTAGCTGGATTGGGAGGACAAATCTATATTCAAAACTAATGGAAAGCCGATCATCCAAAAGATAATTGGCTGGGTACACAACCCTGTGTTGTAGATTAAGGATGATCTTTTTCTTTTTTTTTTGCCATTTTCCAAAATCCTATAAGAAAATACTTAAATACAACGATATACTTCCAAATAACGAATAACATATGTGAGTGCATTTTATGACCAGCAAAATTAATCTAGTATCAACATAGACCTAGCTATATAATTCTCAAGGATAGTTTGAGAAAATTTATCTCTTATGGAAATTAATTTTTTAAGTCTTTTAATGAAAATATTTGCATGAGTGAAAAGTGATAGTTTGGAGTCTCAAGGAGATTAAATTGTTTCTTGCAAGTCTTTGAAGTGCAAGGATGACCCTGTCTTGCGTTAATTATTTTTGCAAGTCTTCGCTCGACTCGCATGAGGAATATTTCTTAGGTGAAGCTGTCAAAATTTTATTTAAGTCCTGCAAATAAATTAGACCGTGTTGATCATCTTTCAGCCCAAGAAGTGGCTTGTTTCCGGAAAGCTGGACGAAGGAATTGGATAAAAATAGTCAGTCGAAGAAGTGGCTTCTTGCAGCTTTCAAAGTTGCTAGTCGAAACCACGGCTAAAAAGAGTTATGCAACCTCTACTTCTCAAGAAAAGTTAAAAAGCGTGGATGTCGAAGAACAGTACTTGTATTTACCAAGCTCATGGGCCAGAACCTTTCATACATATCATGTGTGGACGTCGTAAAACCACTTAATGGGAATAGAACAAAAAGGATTTGAGTCATGATTCGATCTTGTTAACACATATTCAACAAAGTAAACATAACACATAATGCAGAGATTTGAATTAGTATAAAATTGAAACAATGTCTTACTTGCTGTACATAATCCTAAGAAACTAAGAACAGCATGTAAACAATAAGATGCCATCTATAGAAATTAAGACATTGGGATGAAGTTTATCAAAATTGAGGGGAGACCAGATAATATTCATCGTCTTCTTCATCATTGGGCATTCTCTCTCAGACCTCTCTCTCTCCCATAACCGCTCGCACAGAGGACGCGACGGAGGGAATGTCGGTTTTTTTTCTGAGCAAGACGGGACAGAGGATCGTGTTTTGGGGGGAATGTCACAGAGAAAGAGAGTGAGGCAAGAAAGTGAGATAGAAATTACTCTAGAAGTAAAAACACAGAGCGGGGATGAAAACCAAATTTTGAGAGCACTCCGGGAGATTTTCGGACTCCGTCCTTCCCAGTCGGACGTCTTCCGTCATCACTCGCGACCATTCCCTTGCCATGGCCCAGAAACTTTGTTTTCCTCTGTTTTTACATTCAATCCATCCGAGGGAGTTGAGCCTTTTGCCCGAAGCCATTTCCATCGACACCGATCACTGTAGCCGGCGTACTTGGAGTTCCGGTTTCGGCATTCAATTATTGCTCGTCACTGTGGATCTCTTGTTTCTGTGAAGCATCGGGAGAAGCGTTGCCTTGCCTTGTTTTGTAGGCGAAAATTCTGAAGCTGTCACGTCCCGCTCAATCTCCATGTCTCGATCTCAAGTTCGTTGATCGACGCTTACCTGAACCTCTTTGGACGAGTTTACTCAGTAGTCGTGGTTGAAAATCCCACCTGGGCAAGGTTGGTTTTGGAACATTTCTTTCGGTCATTTCGTGAATGAAGATTTAGTTTGAAGTTGACGCTGGTGTATGTCTGGGAAGAGGCCAGGATTGAAATCATTTCTTTCCCGGATGAATCAAACCCTTTCTGCAAAGAAAGAAGTATTTGGATTGTGGTGTGGTGTTACATTGAGTCTTTTTCCCGAGATGCTCACCAAGTGTTTGATGGAATGCGTGAGTTAAATATGTGATCCTTGTCTCGTGTTATTGATTGATTTGGAAGCAAAACTGACACATTCGGATTGATTTTGTTGAACGATACGGATGATGGGATGTGGTTGTTAGTCTATGCATTGTGGATTAAAATGTTTTTCCCCATTTATTACGGATCTGCTTTCCTTTCCAGGACACTTTGTGGTCTCCAAATATGTCGCCGATTATCTATTTTTGCTATGTTTTGCATCTATATGGCCCCATGATGATTGTCCTTTATGCTTGGCGAGAAACGTGGCTCGAAATCTTTGACCCATACGTTGATTAGCTAGGTGAATCTCGCGCTGGATGAGGTCCAGTTCTTCCCCTCATATCCGGCGTGTCTTTCTGCAAATCTCAGCTTATGCATGACAGTTAACGGACGATGGTCGTGCTCCACGTGACCGAAGCCAGGCAACGGTGACGTTCCATTCAATGCTCGAATACGTCGATCACTTATGAGGTTGAGTCTGTTTATTTAGTAGAGCATAGCTTTTGAGATATGCACAAGGAAGATGATAAGAAGAAGACGATTAGATTTATAAAAAAAAAAGAATAAAAAATAAGGTAATGATTTTTTATCAGAAATTTTTTTTCCTGATTCTATTTCCAAGAACAATTTTTTAGAAAAAGAAAGCGTTTAGTAATCATCCAAAATTTCTATTACCGGAATAAAAATGCATTTGGTAGAATTATTAATTCTTTTTGTTTATTTTAATTTTTAATACTTTTATTATATTTTCTTATTTTTCATTTTCTTTCTTTCATTTTATTTTTCTCTTTTTCTTCCTCCTTCTTGGTAGCTGGTGCCCAGCGACTAGTTGGGGCAAGTTCCAACGAGCTCGCCGGAGGTGAGCCTAGCCAATGCGAGCCTCGGCCTCGCCAGATTTACGCGAGGCCAAGCCTCGCCAATGGCTAGGTGTGCCTCACCAGTCCACCAGTGAGGCTCGACCTTGGTCAAGCGGCGCAAGGTCAACCTCGCCCTAACCTAGTGAGGCCAAGCTCCGCCTCACTACAGGCTGGCGATTGAGGCCGGTGATGCTCCAACCTGTTGGAGAAATCTCGGTGAAAGTGTTTTGAAGTTGACAAAACGTATCTATCGTCTAGTTCCGAAAGTCTGCAGACTCTGTTAGTTAAAGTCGAAGACTTCCGGACAGCCAGACTCAAGACTCAAAGTCTATCCTCATTGTGTCTCTCTAATCCGTTGAAGAAAGGTTATCCAACCTGGATGTTTTGTTCAGGATTTAACCTTATCATCGGAGAAGATCTCGTGGCTGGAGAAGACGTATCGAATCCTTTGATTGATCAAGTTTGATTCAATGACTGAAGATTCGATGATTGTCTAAATATTATTGGAAGGTTCTACTTATGGAAACCGAGATCCTGATTGTATGGGCGAACAGGATTAATGGGCTATCAACACGTTCCTTTAATAGCTCGAACAATCTTCCTAATTGATTCCGTCCAACGGGTAGATTGGAGGAATTCCTTTGGTAAGTGCCAACGGGTATAATGGCATAAAGGAGTATATAAGGAAGACGTTCTTAGTTGTTCGAGGTGTGCGCGATAGAAGAATTCCAAAGTCTGAAGCTCCTATTTGTTTAGATAAATCCTTTGAGCAAATACTTGTATACAAAAGAGAGTCTATATTTGTGAGAGACCTTGAGAAGATGTGGTAGAATATCTACATTGTGGAATCAAGGTAAAGCTGTGCTGTAACTTCTCTTTTGATCATAGTGAAATCCAATCGGTGGGCTGTCAGTGCGGAAGAGTGGACGTAGGCTTGAAATAAGCCGAACCACTATAAATCCTGTGTTCCAATTTCTCTTTCTCTACCTCGATTGTATTTCAATTTGTTAAGAATTGCTTCCATATATCGATAAATTGTTTGTGCGCCTATTCACCCCCCCTCTAGGTGTTTATACTAGCAATATCACCAACGAGGTCGCCGACACTCATCTAGCTGATCGCTGGCTAAAAGGAAGAAGAAAAGGAAAGAGAAGAGAATTGAAAAAAAATGAAATTGATTCTAGAATTTATTCCCCGATAGCAAGAATCAACTTTTTTTCTACTTCTTGATTATATTTCAAATATATTCCCAAGAACAAAAAAAAATGATTTTTATTCCAAGAAACAAAAAATTTATCAAATGGATTTATATTCTTGTTTTACTCCTAGAAACAAAAGAAAACAATCAGTTATTCTTGAGAGTATTATTAAACAGGCCTAAAAGACTAGTTTGAATTATTGATCGATAAGGCAATACGCCTGATGACCTGTGCCCACAAATCTAATGAGTGAGACTGGTGTTTGGCCCATGTCGGAGAAAAAAAAGAGGTGCAAAAAAGATGTCATGACAACCGAATTAGTGCAAGTGAAGTATGATATCAGAAAGTCAAAGCACGTATTACACGGTTCGAGTTCATCAAATACAAATCGAGGTCCAAATATGTCCCTATACAAGTAAAAATAGGTTACTAAGTAAACGTTACTCTAAAGTGAAACCATTTAAAGTAATGTTAGGGGGCATATTTTGGTTCCCATTTTTACGACATCTCATTTAAATGACGCTTAATGTCAACATGACTAATGTTTAACTTGTTTACCACTTAAGCTCATGATTTTCCACTGAAGAAAATAATTCGATGATTTGAAAAAAGTAATTTCGCACTTTGGTGATGTCAATACCAAATTGAAGGAAAGTGGGCTGAAAGGTGATTGCTAGTGTGGCTTGTGAAGTTAGTTCTTAGAAGGAGAGACTTCTAAGCACACGCGAGCGAACAAATTGTGATGGTGCAGTTCGAACTAGTGAACTGGTGAAGTAGGTGAAATCCCGAAATAAAATAGGCCGAGTCGATTATACTGTGGCCGAAGAAGCGACACCGGCATTAGGACTTATTTTCAGAAAGTTAGCCCAAGGAATTTGGATAAAAATGATTAATCAAAATCATAGCTTATTGCAAGCTTGCAGCTTTATAACTCGTCTTAGTGGGAAACACAGGGCATCTTTCAGAACTAATAAATGAAAATTCCAAATAAAAACTTGGATGAGGTTATTTTTTTAAAAGAGAACTTAGAGTAGATATTATTTCAGTAAGAGCTTGAAGTGACTAAATTAGTATTAAATAAAAATTTGAACTTATTAGTCGTTCAAATATTTGCTGAGTGGTGAGCTAGGTAGCACGAACACGTTCAAAGGGCCTCCGTGTCGTGTCGGACACCCCAACACATGTCCGACACGCTCGGACACGGTTGGACACGCGGTCAACTCGTGTCGGAGTTTCTGACATGTGATCAACTCTTTCTAACACGCGCATTGGAGCGTGTCCGGAGGTTTGTGGGCGGATCTGCAGGTGCGAAAGGAAGAAAGTGATGGAGGGTGAGGGAGCTGAGGTGACACCGCGAGCGACAACGAGGAGGGCTCCGACTACCAACTGCAACACTGAGAAGCCTTCTCAATCGTCTTGGTTGGCTGCATCGCCGACTGCAACGCCAAGATGGAAAACGGAAAGGTCGCGATGGAGGGCTGGATGCGAGGCTACGACGGCAAAGGGGGAACGGAGGCAAGGCAGCAGTGAGAGAGGTGGAGACCGAACGAGGAAGAGGAGAAAGAAGGTGATCGCCAATTGCTAGGTTTTCAATTTTTGGAAGAAGAGCAAGGAGAGAGAGGATGTGTCGACGGCTTCTTGGGGAAAAAGAAAGCCTCGTGCAGTGCAGTGTGACTTTGGGAAGAGACGTGTGCAGGCGGTGGGTGGGGTGGGGAAATAAATGGATGGGACCATTTAATCCTAAAAATAAATAATAAATATTAAATAACTTTATTTTTTTGGCAAAATCTGTGAAAGATCTCTCTTTCTTTTCAAGACCATGAGAGAAACGGATCGAGAGCTTTTGCGTATGTCGAATAACTTTACTAATACATGTTATTAGTATAGATTTGTTATAGGCTTTATTTATTTATTTATTTATAAATTTGAATAAATTAATTTAAACATAATAATTAATCATGTATAAATAAAAATATTTATTTAATATTTAATGTGTCGAAACGTGTCGAAATTCTCTACTTTTTAG
Source organism: Eucalyptus grandis (assembly GCF_016545825.1). NCBI lineage: Eukaryota > Viridiplantae > Streptophyta > Magnoliopsida > Myrtales > Myrtaceae > Eucalyptus > Eucalyptus grandis. The sequence continues at coordinate 26,507,562 of NC_052612.1, forward strand.
AAATGACGTGTCACGTGTCCGTGTTGCCGTGTCCATGCTACCTAGGTGGTGAGCATGTGATATTTTCATGGGTTCAAATATGAGCATTTTTGTAATAGAAATGCAATGGAAATCAGTCACTAGACTCGCTCCACCCTTGGATTCACTCCACGTATGAGCATCAAAATCAACTTTGATTATTTTTATTTCTTAGAGTGAAGTCACGAGAAGTGAAGCTACCACGAAGGTGAATGAGAAAATACTCCCTTGCACTTTTGACTAAGCAAAAAAGACAACAAGAGTTATTGTCAAATCACATTAAATTCATAATGATCAGCGTAATTAGTACGCTTGCTTAATGCAGAAATCCTCTTTTGGACTAAATAATTTGAATGGAACACTAAGAAAATAATCTTTCTTAGCAACTCTCGTCAACAGTATCTAATGCTTTTGGAAAGGACTTCCACTTTGATTTGTCTGAGATTATCATCGCTAAGCATTCAATGAAAAGGGCCCTGCTCAAGCGGAAGATCCTTCGCCCTAGAGCATCAAAAACTAAGATACTAGCGCACCAAGAAATCACTTACAGGTGTTCTTATAGAATTTTTCTAATTTCTTTGATTTTATGCATCAAACCAATCGCATCACTTTCGACTAAATAAAAAGGCTTGGTCTATTTTCATGCTTGAGCAACGAAAGGAAAAGGTAATACTTATCCAATTTGTAACTGGAATGTCTAGTGCATAAAAAAAAAATGATGTACCAATTATTGGTGAAGACATACTCAAATCAAAACACATTTCTCAAATTAGCATTAGCATCTTCATCCTTGCATAACCAATACGTCTTGTGAAAAATAAGACCCTATTTGGTAACGTTTCTATTTCTCTTAATTTTTATTTTTTTTGTTTCCTGAAATAAAAAAAGAACATAAATCCATTTAGTAACGTCAATTAATTTTTCTATTCCCCAAGATAGAAAAGTGACCAGGAAATAGATTTTGAAAAAAAATAAGAAGTAGAAAAAAGTAACTTATTGTTCTATAAAATAATTTTTAAAAATGAATTCTTTTTTCTTTTCTTTTCTTCTTTTCTTCTTCTTTGCCGATCGCCACCTGCCGATTGGCTAACCATTGTTGCCGATCGACCGCCGACCGCCGACGTCGCCGATCGCCATCACCATCGCCGACACCCATCGTTGTCGCCACCGCCCGCCAACGCTACCGTCACCGCCGCCGGCCAATGGTGGTAGCAGGTAGCAACATCAGCAGTCATCAATGGCAAGCGGCAGTCATCAATCGATAGTGGCAGCGGTCACCTGGGTCGGTGGTCATCGATCAACAACGGCGACAGTAGCCGATTGGCGGTCAACAGCAATGATAAGAAAAAGTAAGAAAAAAGTTAAAAGAAATTCTACATTAGAAAAAAATTTGTAAATCGTACCAAACACATTCATATTGTTTTTCTATTCCGAGAATAGAAATCTTATATATTTACCAGACGCATTCTTTTACTGATAAATTGTTTGGGAAATGAAAATAAAAAAAGACTATTTCTGAAAATGAATCATTCTCCGGAACAAAAGCGTTATCAAATGTACCCTGATTTGCACATCAAAGCTATCCTCTCAAGTTAACTAATAGGCCCGCACTCTAAATTTGGATGTCTTCATTCCCATTATCTATTGATATATCTCTAGTAAGCGAATCATGAAAGGCATACCAAATAATCATGCGAATTTTAGCCACCAAAATCACGCTCGCGACATTTGCTTGCTGTTCGTGGTGTCGCGGTATTTTGGTACACATCATCCTCGTTTAGACAAAGTACTCTTTACTGTTAATAATTTCTTCTTGGAAATGAAGAGATAAAGAAGGATGAATAAATTAAAGCAAACGAATGTGAGGTGGCAAGCATCAAATGAGCCACATGTCAACTCTCTATAAAGCCCTCCACAGAGTACCAAAATACCGTGATGGTACCAGATGAATTCAGTAATTCAAGCCAAGAGAGAGTGCACAAACTTTATATAAAAGGATTTAGTATTTCTCATTTGATATGCAAGGAGATAAAAAAAAAAAAAAAAAACACTCGGAATCACTCCTAGATTGCAAGTTCTCTCAACATCATCCACCAGTCATACTATAACCCATGCAAAGTAAAAATCTCAACCTTTCGCTATCCTTTTATTGGAAAGAGGTGTCCAAGAGCTCCTACATGAGAACATCGCCGAAAGGCAGCTGTGCATGTACTAAATAATATAACTGAGACATCGAAGCAAAAGCTCCCATCTCACGAATCCTCTACACATCATTGCTATTCAAAGTTGTAAGGCTCCAGCTTTAATCGGAAGATAAAGCTAATATTGTAATATAGTGAGTTCACGATATTTGATTACTAATGACAAACACCTTCAGATGAATAAATGATTATCTTTACTAAGAAGTTCGGAAAAAAAGAGTGTTAACATGGAATAAAAGGTTCGACAAAAATGAAATAAAAAAAAGGAAAAAAGTACTCCCTAAATAGTTATTTGATCGTGGATAACTTATTAGTTTTTTTTTTTTGGTCGGTGGATAACTTATTAGTCGAGAAATTTTAAATGTGACATTAAAAGTATAAAATAAATATAAAATATAAAAAAAATAATTTAAGGAGTAAGATCAAAGTGACTTAGCTGAGGGGGTGATGACTCAATAATCTCTAGGCAAGATATGATGTGGAAAAATTTAGTTTGAAAAGTGAGGAAAAATTACTTTGGGATTTGCTTATCTAGAATCCCTTCTGAAAGAGAAAAAGTCAGATTTTTCATTATAAATAATCCAATAGGCACCACCCCATGTGGTGGCAGCGTTGATTCAGGCTTTGTCCTCCTCACGACAGGGATCGGTTCGAATCCCAAAGTCGTCATTTGTCGACTTACCCGTGGCGTCGAGTGGTGGTTCCTTAGCGTCACCCTAGAGTTTATCTGCCATTCTTGGCTATATGGAGTTTCCTGAATCACCAAAAAAAATTAAATAAATAATAATAATAATAATAATCCAATAGGCAATGTTTTGTGATTGACTTATGTGCACTGGTACTAGGAGCACGAGAGGATAGCTAGCTTTCTTTTCTATTTCTTTAATTAATAGAAAAGGCAAGTCAAGACGAGAAGCACTACGCAAAATGATTCTGCGCACCTTCTGCAAAATGTTACTTTTTATTAAATTAGTTGGTGGACAATATGCTTGCCGACTTTAGAGCATCAGAAACTATTGGTTGGTTTTTGTTTCTATTTCTTTTTGGACAGAATTTTTGTTTATATTTCTTAATCAATAGAAAACAGCAAGTCAAGTCGACATAGGAAAAGAAAGGAAGGACACACGTAAATTTTATGCAACTTCCGTGAAAATTACGCATGGAATAATTCACCTTTACTTTCTTTTCTATGGCTTTCTTTGATTATCACTACCGCGTGATTCGAGAAAGTCATGATAAAAAAGAATAAAGTGATATACACATGAGAGATAAAGCTGCAACCCAACCAGACACGGTAAGGGCGCGTTTGGTAACGTTTGTTTAAAAATTGTTCCAGAAACAGAAATAGAAAAAAGTGTTTCTGTTCTCGGGAACAATTTCGAACAAAAAACGCGTTTGGTAATCGTATAAAATTTCTGTTTCTGGAATAGAAAAAGAACAGAAACACGTTTGGTAACGGTAAAAATTCTGTTTCGGAATAGAAAAAGAACAGAAACACGTTTGGTTATGTACAAAATTTCTGTTCCAATTTTTTTCCAATTGTTTTATTTTTTATAAAATGTGAACTTGGTATTGAATTATCATTCTCATGAAATGCTTATCAATTTAATTTTGTTCATATTAAGTGAAAACAAACATTCTAAACTTGATCATATTTGCTTAGTCGGAATAAATATTTTAAGTTCGTACAAAATTTTCCCATTTGTTTTTTTTTTTTTTTAAAATAAAGTGTAAACTTGACTTTGAATTCTCATTATCATAAAATGTTCATCGATTTAATTTTGTTCATGGTGAGTAGAGTCAAACATTATGAACATAGTTATAAGTGCATACTGAAGAAAATTTTATAAATAAACTTTGTTCCAAATTGTTCTCACGTGCCTTTTTTTTTTCAATAAAGTGTAACCTTGGTATTGCATTATCACTCTAATGAAATGCTCATCAATTTAATTTTGTTCATGGTTGGTGAAGACAAACATTTTGAACATGATCATGTGCATACTTGAAACAAAATTTCATAAGTAAAAATCCCACCATAAGAGCTACCTAAAAGAAGAATACTTCATAGATCTTTACGTAGACCCTTTCATACATAACATCATAATAATGAAGTAATATAGTTCATTGTTCAACTTCATCACATTGTATTTGATAAGTGAATACTTAAAAACAAAATTACAAAAGTCTGAAACACAAAGTCATGAAATTTCAGGCATATTATGATCCCTCGCCATTTTATTTGCAATCCTTGTCCTAAGCATGTTAATTCCAGGTAAATCATGCAATGTATCATCCGCAACCTCCAATTCTGTAGGTCCGCATGGATATTCCGGATCTCCATATAAGGAAAAGTTTCTATCCATCGCATCTTGATCACGAATGTAATTGTGGAGAGCACAACAAGCAATTACAACAAGTGCTTGCTTCCGAATTGTAAATGGAGGCATCTGTCTCAAAATGGTGAATCGATTCTTTAATGCTCCAAATGACCTCTCAATTACATTTCTCAATGAAGAGTGCTTTTTTGTTGAACAATTCTCTTGCTGTCCTTGGTTGTCCCCCATTCCCTCTATACTCGCTTAGATGATACCGATCGCCTTTAAATGGAGTTAAAAATCCTGGAAGTGCTGCATAACCTGAATCTACCACGTAATATTTCCCTGTAACATGCTTATCAATTCAGTTTTGTTGTGATATTGAACCATAATATATAATCATAAAATTGTTTTCATAAACAAAGTACATACCAGGTGGTGGTCGGGGAAATTGCAGTTGAGGATTTTCGAGTCTTGCTGAAAGCACTCGACAATCGTTGCGATCCTTCCCATCCAGCATACACGAAAGTAAATTTCATATCAAAAGAGCAAATACACAGCACATTCTGGGTTGTTCTCCCACTCCTACCTCTAAATGGAATCTACGAGACACAGAACGGTAGCATCTATATGGGTGCCATCCATAGCACCTACGCAGCCTGTTAATATATTAACAATCAATATCATATAAGATTATCAACTACATGTATTTGACGGTATAAAATTAATATAAAAATCATACCTTGAAATAGCGTTTATGACTAGGATCAATAAGAATTTCTTGTGGAATGACGTCAAAGGACGGTGGTTTGATTATCTCCTTTGAAAATTTGATCATTGCTTTCAACACTCTATTGAAATACTTGCTGATCGTTTCTCCTGAATGTTGGAATCTCTCACATAAATCTCTATTTGAGTTATTGTGAGTAACCACACTTAAAAATATCCCAACTTGTTCATCTATTTGAACAAATCGACTATCTTTCAACCAACCCCTTACCCTCATTAAGTCACATAAATTCAGAAAACATGTCTCTCCATCCTAAATGCTTCATATATCCTATCCGAATGTCCATGAACAATCTCCTTATCCATTCTCCTCCCGATAATTGACTGTCCCTAATAGGTTCTTTCGTATGGAGGGATGTCTCCATCGCAGCTAAGCAGAGCCACGCTACCAATATGTTAATGTCATCACCCAAGGATTGTTCAACTGGTTGTACTTGCTCATTAGACACACTATTTGATCCCCCTTCCATAGTACCTATACAATCACAAAAATGACCAAAACATCAATATAGATTTTGAAAACACATCCTAATAATAATTAATAACATAATTCATAAAATTTCAATAAGATATTACAAGAGTCTCAACACTAATCATATTTGAATAAACTAAAGATTAATAGATAATATACGTCATACAGTCTAATGAAACTCCATGCAATTCATAATAAATTTCCAAATATCTACTAAAGAAATTGAAGAAGGCCAATCCTCCTTGCAGGTATGCATGTAATGAAAGCCTCCCTCCATTCACGATTGGCGCATGCTCGTTCAACTGCTTTATTGTAAACATCTTGCTCTAGCTCGGGCATATTGTTTAGAATCTGAACCGCAGTAGCTACGGAGAAAGGGTCAACAGGTGGTTGTGAAGTCCCCGAGCTCGCGAGCCATCACCGAGATGGACTTGGTGACTTAACTTTTAGAAAATCTTGTATGGCTCTACAAGTTTCATCAAAACTGGATTGGTTGCTCTTTCTTCTCCGCTTACTATTTGGAGTTCTATTCAATTTGTGCTTCCCACGAGCTGAAGTTCCAATATCGTCTCGTTGTAAAAAGTCTGTCATCACTATGGTATCCAATGAAATCATTTGCATTGCTACCATCATAGTCACCACCTCCACCGCACCGACACCATCCGCACCGCCACCACTATTGTCACCCGTACATTGTCATCACCATTGTCATCATCATCCGACAGATTGTCTTCTTGAGCACATCCTACGGCATAATTCCCAGTAGCATATGTACCACCAAAATAATACAAAGCTCAGGATACTGAGGAAGTCCATTCTTCCTGAATCTTGCCCACTCGACATTATCCTACAATTTTTACAATAATGACATTTCAGCAATATAATCATTCATTTCATAATTGACATCTGTAATGATATCAAAATGACCACAAAGTTAAGAAATACCTTGATATGAGATTCCCATACACTTGGATCGTCGACGGTAACTCTTTTGTTGACATTATCCCAACCAAATCCGGACCGAGAAATGAGTTTGTGAAAACTTCCATACTGTTGTTTCAGTTTGTTTACCTTGTTCCTCAGCTGAACCATGGTAAATTGGAATCCTGTCGTCTACCGAGTTCGACTGTACATTCCTCCACCCGACTTTGTTGAAAGTGGAAGAGGTGCGGTTTCCCTTTTGACCTCATCCACCAATAAACCGATAAGTATATTGGTTACTGAGACTCCGTCCACTTTGCATTGAATGAGTGTCTCTCGGATGCCATTGAATCTTCGACCGGTTGAGCATCACATGAGTTATGAATTAAATCATTAACATAAAACCGTAAGAACTACACGCCATATACAAAATTAGCATGGTAACCTATATGGATCCGTATACCCCATCCTATTTTGTGAATGGTCCAACTAAATTATTAGACCTCTAAGATTAAGAAAATGAAAAAAAAAAAAAAAAAAAGCCGAGAGGCCAACCTTAGCGTGCAGATGATTGTTTCCAAATTCAGCAAATTGCGATTTATGTGGCAAGGACTGGCAAATTCCGAACAAAGCAAGGGAAAAATAATGTCTTCGTGGATTGGCACCGGCAAGGCGGAACTTTGGATGGATCCACCGAAGTTCTCAAAGCATTAGTGTTCACCTGAGAATGAATCAACCAATTGAGGATGTACCTTAAGTAAAGAAAAATTCAAGACAAGCAATAAGACAACAACGAAACAACACCCTCCATTTTCTGCAAATCCATAACTTAAAGAGAAAAAATCGAAGCATTATAGTCATAAGATATCAAGGATCTCGCATAATGTATAATCCCCAACATTCCTACAAAAAAAAGTCGAACAACGTTCTTCTTATAGATTCACAAAGAATGTACTAAATGAACAAGTCGACAACGTTGTTCTTTGCACGTGCATTTTTTTTTAATTTTTCTGTTCTTTTCTATTCTTTCACTTTTATTTTTCTCCTCCCCTTTAGTCTACCCCTCTACACGTTCTCTTCTTCGGGCGTCATCTTCTTCCATTTGTCTTTCTCACTTTTAACACCCATTTTTTCCTTTTTCTTCCTCGACTTCCAATTGGATCAAAATGTGGCTGAGTCGCAAGGGTTCATAGAGACACACAGAAAATATTAATATTAGACCAAATCCAAGCAATATAGGGACAAAACGCAAATTGAGAACAACAGGAGATATTTGCCATAGAACAACAGGATCGCGGGACAACGGGATCGTGGGACAAAGATCAACAGAACAGCAACTCGTCATGGTGTCGAGGAACGCCAGCAAAGGCCAGATCTAACAACACCCATCAATACATCATATTCATGTATACGTTGGAATATTCCTCCTTCTTCTTAGTGAACCGATAGTTTTGTCATTTCAAAAAACAAGTAAATGCATAGACTGCCAGAACCAATCAATTGATAAACATCCTTTGATAGACGAATGAAGAAACCAAGGAAAACCAATCAACACAAGCACAAAAGAAAGAGTATTTACCTCTATATTGAGAGCCCAATGGTCAGTTCTTGGAAGACCCGGAAAGAGAATGAACCGGGATGAATATGCTACTGCTCATACATGGCAAAGCAGAACAAGAGAAGGGTTTGGTCAGATTTGAAGAGAGCAACTAGTGACGGTTAAATGACAGCTCCGTGCTCTCCGCTGCAAACCCCACACACGACTCACAATCAAACCGAACTCGCTCGAACTTGCTCGCTGGAGCCTGAGCAGCAGCGAGGCAGCAAGCATCGCTGCCCTGCTCGCTCGAGCCAAGCCTGAGCAGCAGCGACGCTCGCTGCCCTGCTCGCTCGAGCCGAGCCCGAGCCGAGCCCTAGCGGCGGGCGCCGACGCTCATTCCGCTACGCTCGTTCGAGCCGAGCTCGAGCAGCCAGCGACGCCGTCGCTCCGCTCGCTCGAGCCGAGCCCGAGCCGAGTCGAGCTCGAGCAAAGCGCCGACGCTCGCGCTCCGCTCGCTCGAGCCGAGCTTGAGCAGCGGCGACGGTGTTTTGCTCTCCGCTGGCTGCTCGCTCGCTCGAGCCGAGCTTGAGCAGCAGCGACGGTCGCTGCCCGCTCGCTCGAGCCGAGCCCGAGCTTGAGCGGCGGCGACGGTCGCTTGCCGCTTCGCTCGAGCCGAGCCCGAGCTTGAGCTAGCGGCGACGGTCGCTGCTCCGCTCACTCGAGCGGAGCCCGAGCAGCAGCGACGGTCGTGCTCGCTCGCCGCCCGGATCTCGAGCGAGCGGACGAGTTGCTGTCGCGGATACGGGCAGCAACGCTCACCCAGATCTGCGAGCCGCTCGAGCAAGCGGCTCGCAGATCTCGGGCAAGCGCCGCTCGAGCGAGCCCTAACACTCGAGCTCTCGCCGAAGTGAAGACAATCGGTGAAGGAGGAGAGGTGACGATGTTTACCACGGTGAAGGAGCAGCATTTGTCGAGACGAGAGGCGTCTTGTCGGCGCCGGAGAAGACGATGGAATTCTCTCGCTCCGCAGGAGGAGGCGCTCGTCGCTCGTCGCAGTCGCCGGAGGAGAAGCTCGTCGCAGTCGCGGAGGAGAAGCTCGCCGCTCGTGGGGGTCGCAGTCGCGGGAGGAAGCTCATCGCCGGGGGAGAGGAGGATCTGTTCGAGCACTATCCAAGAAATGAAAAAGGAACACCATTTTGTTCCTTTTTTGTTTTGATTTGTGTTTTAAACGAGAAACACAAAATTTGTGTTTCTCGTTTTTTGTTTTTTGTTCCGGGAACAAAAGAACAAAAAGAAACAAACGTGTCCAAACGCGTTTGTTTCTTTTTTGTTCCTGTGAACAAAAAACAGAAAAATTGTTTAAAAACAAAAAAAAAAAAGAATACAACCAAACAGGCCTAAGCATTCTGCGTAGCGATAAGCACGTCAACTTTCATCTCCTATAGTAGGCGCTTCTTCGAAATCTGAAAGGGCAGTTCTTTTTAGGAATCTCTCACGCTCTCTCTCAAAAGACACAATTTCCCATAAAAAAAAGAAAAAAAGTCAGGGTGTTCACGAGAAGGGAGGAAGAGGAGAGCACCATCTTCGGTGGACATTTTTTGGAAAAAAAGAAAAAGGGCATTCCCACCCTTTCTCCCGAACTCAACCAACCAGCCACCTCCACCATCCTCCCGCCGGCGATCGCTCTCGCTTCCCATTCCCGGAACCCTACCTTACTCCTTCACTGTCACCTACTTCTTTACTCTCACGAAAAAAAAAAAAAAAAAGAATCTTCGTCTTTCTCTACTCCTGAAACGGTCGCCATTAAAGCTCCACCCAAAACCTCGGAGCCACCGCCGATCGACGTCGTCCGCCACCTCCAGAACATCCTCCGCCAGCTGCCATTCGTCGTAGCGGTCCCTGACCTCGGTGGAGTCGACTCGAAGCCGGACACGAGTTTGGAGTCGCTATTCTCAACCTTCGCCGGCGACGATGGCCACGGAATCCAAGCGGTAGGGGCCCCATGATTGAATGCTCGTTCCTTCTTCTTTTTTTTGCCTCGTCCGCTTGATTTTAAAAGACCAAAGCAAGCTCGATTTCTTTAGTCCTCACTCGCGTCGGACCTGAATGAGTCGGTTTTTCTTAAGTTTGAACGTTGCTCGCTGATTTCTCGAGTTTAGGTTTTAGCTCGAGCTCCGAATAGGTCCATATTCGCTCTCCAACTCGCTGCCCACTACGTGTTTGAAGAAATGTCTGAACAGATTCAAATTTCTTCCGTTTGATGCAAGATATGGTATGGAAAAATTTAGTTTGAAAAGTGAGGGAAATTTATTTTGGGATTTGCTTTTGTAGAAAGCCCTTTGGAAAAAAAAAAAGGCAGATTTTTCATTATAAATAATATTCCAACAGGCGGTGTTTTGCGATTGACTCATGTATATTAGCACCAAGAGCATGGGAGTGTTGCTAGTTTTCTTTTCTATTTCTTTTATTAATGGAAAAGGCAAGTCAAGTCAAGAAGCACCTATATAGGATGGTTCCGTGCACCTTATGCAAAATTCTGCTTTCTGTTAAATTAGTTGGTGGAGTATATGCTTATCGACTCAGAGCGTCAGAAATGATCTGTTTTTTGTTTCTAATTCTTTATTAGTACAAAGTGATATCCACATAAGAGATAGAGCTGCAACCAGACCAGACACTAAGCATTCTGAGGAAGCACATCAAACTTCATCTCCTCTAATGGCTGCTTCTTCAGATCTGAAAGGAAATTATGACGTCTTCCTGAGTTTCCGAGGTACGGACGTTCGAAACAACTTTCTCAGTCATCTCTATGCGGCTCTTGATCAGAAAGGAATCTACACTTACATCGATAGCGAGGAGCTTCGTAAAGGCAAACAAATAACACCGGCGCTTATTAAGGCCATTGAGGACTCGCGCATCGCGATCATCATTTTCTCCAAGGACTATGCTTCCTCACCGTGGTGTTTGAAAGAGGTGGAGAAAATCATGGAGTGCAAGGAGCAAAGAGGACTCATAGTATTTCCGGTGTTTTACAAAGTGGAACCCAAAGAAGTGAGAACGCCAAGAGGGAGCTACCGAGAAGCTATGGTTAAGCATGAGAACAAGTTTGGGAGAGATTCAGAGGAAGTGAAGAGGTGGGAGAAGGCTCTCCTTGATGCGGGTAGCTTGTCTGGGTGGGAATTGAAGGATAAGTAAGTACTAAGTAGTGATTGATGTGACACTCCTTTGTTTTTTCTTTTTTATATGCTGAATCTCTTCTTCTTTTTCCACGAAAGTTAATTATCTTTGGAAATTGATGTATCTAGTACCTTTCCGGATTTTGTCGGAGATGAAGCGGAAGCAGATCTTATCAAGAGAATTGTGCAGGAGATCTCTATGCAGCTAGACCGAACACCGTTACACGTTGCCAAGCATCCGGTTGGAATACCTCGACAAGTGGTAAAGCTGAAATCAATGTTAAATCTTGAGTCTTGTGATGATGTTCTCATGATAGGATTATGGGGACAAGGAGGCATAGGAAAAACAACATTAGCCAAAGCCCTTTACAATGATATATTCAGAGGATTTGAGGCTTCATGTTTTTTGGCAAACGTTCGTGAAACTTCAAAAGATTCCAAGGATTTAGTTCATTTGCAAGAAAAATTGTTGTCCGAGATATTAGTGGAAAAAGAATTAACAGTGTTTAATGTTGATGGAGGTATTAATTTGATGCAACATAGACTTTGCCGCAAAAGAGTCCTCCTTGTTCTCGACGATGTCAATGACGTAAAACAATTAAATGCTTTAGCTGGAGGGCGTGAATGGTTTGGTAAAGGAAGCAGAATCATCATTACTACAAGAGATAACCATCTATTAACTGTTCATGAGATAGATGAAGATCATATCTATGAAGTTAACATTCTAGATGATTGGGAAGCTCTTGAACTTTTCAATAAACATGCTTTTCCTGGAAGTAAGGAAAAAGTGATGAGGAGGGATCTTGTGGATGGTGCTTTGCATTATGCTGATGGCCTTCCTTTAGCACTTGTGGTATTGGGCTCTTACCTATGTGGTAGAAGAGAACAGGAGTGGGCAAGCGCATTGAATAAACTTGATAAAAGTCCTGACAAAACCATCAATGATGTTCTCAAGTTAAGTTACGATGGATTAGAGGACTGTGAAAAGGAGATTTTCCTTGATATTGCATGTTTCTTCAAGGGGAAATCTATACAGTACATCATGGAAGTCCTTAACAGTTGCGACTTTGACACGACTATCGGAGTGCAAGTCCTTGTTGAGAAGTCCTTAATAACTAAAGAAATGGCGATAGTACATATGCATGACTTGATTCAGTTGATGGGCATGGATATTGTTAAACAAGAATGTCACGATGATCTTGGAAGACGCAGCAGATTATGGCTTTGTGAAGATGTTCGTGATGTTCTATCAGGGGATATGGTAAGTTTTGGTGGTTTAAACACTGATTTTACTCTCTTCTTCTCTGACTTCGTATGCTAATTGCAATGCAAGTTCTATAAATGTAGGGAACAGATTCAGTAAAAGCCATAGTTTTGGATTTACCCACGATAGAAGCAATATCCATAGGTCCTGATGCTTTCACCAACATGAGAAGATTGAGGTTGCTCATCATGATTAATGTGCATAGCTCTTTCCAAGGTCCCATCTATCTTCCTAACAACCTGAGATGGTTTCAATGGCCTGAATGTCCTTTTTCGATTCTCAAATTTCCCCCTGGCCCAAAGAAGTTAGTCAAACTTGATCTATGCAAAAGCAACATTCAAGTCGTGGTGGACCAATTCAAGGTGCGCATTCAAATGAATTGTCCTTATCTCTTACATATCTATATCTGTATGCGTATGATTATGATTATTTTTATGTTATGTCTTATTGAAAACTTTGAATGCAATAATTACTAACTCTGATGATGCTCGTTAATTGTGCTCAAGAATCATCTGCATCTATTAAATTGTTTATATATGATTAAAGCATTAAAAACAAGATGTTGATCTACTGCATGAACCAACATAAGTAGATTCTTCCCGTTTTAGGGGAGTATTAAGCACTTTCCTATGTGAATTTTAATGTCGACTCAAACAGAAGATACTCACTTAAAAAGTTCAATCTCATTTTCAAATGTTAGAAGTACTGAAATCATAAGAATAATGGACTTATACGGTTTGTAACTTTAATACCAAAAATTGGAACAAGAACTTATTGCTGACATAATTTAACAATTGAATGATGAACATGCTTAGTACTTTAATAAACATGAACTGAGGATTCAATTTGTATGCCTTTGAAATGATAGATACTGAAAATGCTATCAAAGATTATATATTTTACATAAGAGATGAGCTTACTAGATTCTTTTCAAAATTGTATATGAAAATAGAATGAGATTTTTTGTGCTCATTTGCTTTATCGTTGAAGCGAATGCACGCTAAGTACAGTTGATTGAACCTCCCGTTATTGTTTCTACGATAGAATGCAGCCGATAATGAAAAGAGATATATAGAAATCATGCAGTAAAGGATCTTTAAAGGAGTGAAGTCTTTACTGCAAGTCAGCCCAAAAAGTCTTGTCTATTTTTATTGTACCGACCTAACCAGAGATTTCTGGCAAGTACTTCTTTATTTTTAGGAGGAGGAATAAGCGGAACTCCAATAAAGTTATCTTCATCTTTACGGTCAAAATATTCATTTTCAAATATTACTGGGAGTTCTCCTTCTCCTTCCAATTATGTAACACGTTCCCTCCATTCCTTTCAATCAGGCCATTCGGTTGCGCCCTTACTCCATTTATTCCTAAGTGAGAAATCACAGGACGAAAAGCAACTCTCAGGGGAGATAGATTGACCAGCCATTCCTTCTCCCGCTATTTTAAATAAAAGCTTGTGGAGTACAATTCCATGGAAGAGTCTTACTTTATAGACGCACTAGCGCACCACATCTAGGACGCTGGTAGGGCATAATGGCTTTCACACATAACTAATAAGGCTTTCTAAAGAGAAGTAAGAGCTTGCTTTGCTAATTTAAATATATTTAAACTTAAATCTAATCTTAAGTTATGTATATATGTATTATATTTATATTCATATAAATACTACTGTACAAAGTAAAGGTGACCTTCCACAGGATTTCAATTTAATTCCTTCCCCAAAATGTCTGTATTACTTATTTTACAAATATTGTATTCATTGAGAGGTGCGTAATTAATCTATTTTATCTCTCACATGTTTCACAATCTAAATTTTAATCTTTTCTATCCCATAACAAATTTCTTATTGCAAATTTTAATCTTGAAATATCCTACATACATTCTATGTTTGTGTGTTGTGTGTTTACCAACAATTTCTTTCCATTAAATATTTCTAATTTAGTGGTTTTGTTCAATTTTTCAGATATCAATTTTTTTTCAAATCTTGTTCATACTCTTTTAGTTTTCTCTTCCTATGCCTCAAAAGAGACAAACTTCGTGGACTTTCAATTTTGCTGTCATGCTTGTCGGCCACATTGACGCCGGAATGTGTTGAGCGAACAAATAAATAGAGGGGTTTTTCAATCTTAATGAAGTGGAAAAACCCCACTATGGAAGAGACTACATACACTAGGTCTCCCTTAGCCAAATCACCACCTTTGTAGGCCAGTCCAAGGATGCAGCACTCTCTCGTTCACTCATGAATCCCCTGAAAGGACAGAGAGAAAGACAAAGAAAAGATAGAATGAAACTTCACTTAATAGATTAATTGTGTTTACTATGAGAGACCGAGGGGGCACTTATAAGCTAGGTTGCACCGACACGCGACACGACACGAGTGTCCGACACGACACGACACGTCGACACATCATTTCTAAAAAATAGAGAATTCCGACACGTTGCGACACGTTGTATATTAAATAAATATTTTATATATACATGATTAATTATTATATTTAAATTAATTTATTCAAATTCATAAATAAAAAACAATAAAAAAAAAAGAGCCTATAATAAATCTATACTAATAACATTAATAAATTTATTCATAAAAAATTGAAAAGACATTTTTTTAGTTTAACAAAAATTATCGATGAAATAAATAACTAATGAAATATTAGAGTCAAAATAAATTTATATTTTTCTATGATGCTCAAAATTTATTATTATTTAACATCTAGTGCTTTTATTTTTTGAAATAACTTTTTAACCTGTTTATTTATTTATTTTTTAGCCTTATTACGTATTAATAAAGTTATTTAATGTTTCATATTTCTTTTTACGATTTAAATGAGTCCCACCCATTTATTTCAGCACACGTTTTCTTCCCCCACCCCAACCCACCCCTGCGCTGTCACTTCCCCGCACCCGCGCCTGTCGCTTCCCGCACGAGGAGGCTTGCAGGCTTTCCTTCCCCTGCACAACGCTTTCTTTCCCCGAAGCCGTCGACGCCTCGTCTCTCTCCTTTCTCTTCTAGCCCAAAGGGCAAAAACCCTAGCAATCACCTTATTTTTCCTCTCCTTTGCTCGGTCCGACGTCTCCACCTCTCTCACCGCTGCCTCGCCTCCGTTCTTCCCTTTGCCGTCGAAGCCTCGCGTCCAACCCTCCATCGCAGTGTTGCGGTTTTTCATCTCGGCGTTGCAGTCGGCGGTCGCAGCCGACCAAGACGATCAAGAAGGCTTCTCGGCGCAGTCGGCGATCGCAGCCTTCTCCGGCGTTGCAATCGGTGGTCGCAGCTCTCCCTCGCGTGAGCGACGGCTACCTCACCCTTGCCTCCACCCTCCATCACCTTCTTCCTTCGCACCTGTAGATCCGCCATCCGGACACGCTCCGACGCGCGTGTCGGAAAGAGTTGACCACGTGTCGGAAACTCCGACACGCGTTGACCGCGTGTCCGAGCGTGTCCGAACGTGTCCGAGCATGTCGGACACGTGTCGGGGTGTCCGACACGACACGTAAGCCTTTTGAACGCGTCCGTGCTACCTAGCTTATAAGTAGGAGCCTACCGTACCTTTGAGTAATCTCCAAGTAAAGAAAAATGAACTTGAAATACAAAATTCAAACAAGCTACAATATTATCACATTGTAATCGAGACAGAAACAATCCTAAAAAGTATCAAGCAAGCTCACCGATCAAGAAATATATTTTATCCCTATTATTCTATTCACAAGAGAGAATCTTCAAATCTTGAAAATACTCCTCCTCGAGGCCAACTTCATAGTGATAGATCAGCAACATTGAAACTAGTGGAAACACCATTCTCTCCACAAAGCTCACTTTTGCGGGTATTATTATCGATGTGTTCCAAAACCAGAAAAGAACCGTCCGTGGCACCACGACTAAGGTGAAAAGCGCTCTTCTTAAATGAATCCAGACAATATCACCTTCTTTAAAAATAGCAGGCTTTTCTATTATTTTTGGTTGACTGGGATATTTGACATTTTTCTTTGAACTTCTCTTCCTCACTTCCTCATGTAACTTATTGATTGTCTTAGCTCTTTCTCCATATTAGTGATGGATAATGGTGTAAGATCCAAAGGACTTAAAAAGATGCATTCACTACACAACGTAAGGGGTTGTCTTTGGAATACCACGTGGGCACACAATTTCACTAATATAAAATTCAGCAACATATAACGGATCAAGGGTCTACTACATTAAACAAAATGTGTGATTCTCAAAAATCGATCAACCAAGCACCATGACCTAATAAGTGATGACACGGGAGATTCCCAAGCTTCCACCGCCATTATGGCAGGTTTGTATATCTTTGCATAAGATTGTAGGTCCATCAAATGCCACCTATGTTAGCTTAAATTCATGTCATGAATTAGCTGGTTTAAGGATTTGACCATGGTTCATGTGCTCCCACTTGAGGTCACACTCTCTCTCTAAATTACATTTATTGATTCTAAACATGTACATAGTAGAAGTGGCCACGCGAGTTAGCATTGGAATGATTTCTCTTGTGTGTTGCTTGATAGAGCTTACTGTGTGGTAAAATTACGAGTATTATTCTTTTTTTAATCTTCTCTTTTGGCCAAGGATGGCTTAATAAACTCATATTTAAAAAGGGAGTGGGAGTGCTCTATATACACCATATGATCAACTAATTTCTGATCACACGGGTCTTGAATGATGATCAAGTGTTTTTCATTTAATATTTTTATCTTCATTTTCTTTCCATCTCGATATTTCTTGCAGGACTTTAAAAATTTGAAGTTCCTTTGCTTCCGTGAATGTCTGTCCATGGTTTGTATGCCGAACCTCAATTTGACTCCAAATCTCGAGAAATTGGATCTCTATGGGTGCAAAAATTTGGAATATGCTCACCAATCAGTTGCATATCACGCCAAGTTGAGGTGGTTGAATCTAGAAGGGTGCTCTAACCTTCATCATCTCCCCGATGTACTCCAAACCAAGAATCTTCAACTTCTCAATCTTACTGGTTGCTCAAAGTTGGAAAGATTCCCTGATATTCCAAATAAAATGAAACGCCTGCAAGAACTTTCTTTAAAAGGGACTTCAATCAAGGAACTTCCTGCATCCATAGAAAATCTTGTCTCTTTGGTGAATTTGAGTTTAGTTAATTGCAAGAAAATGACAAACCTCCCATCTAGCATTTACAATTTGCCAGAACTTGTTTACTTGCTACTTGATGGTTGTTCAAAACTAATCAAGTTTCCAAAGGAGGAGGATTCGAGTGATCTGCCTAGCAAGACAAGATTTCCCAACCTACAGATCTTAACACTTGGCGGATGCAATCTACTAGAAGTAGAGTTCCTAGAGAAATATTCATGTTTTCCAAACTTAAGAGCTTTGGATTTGTCCGAAAATAATTTTGCTGAGCTTCCAATGTGCCCCCACCTACATGACTTACGTGAATCGGATGTTTCAGAATGCCAACAGCTACAAAAGATTGGCTCCGTTTCAATGAAATTGCGTGATTTGGCGGCAACGAATTGTGAATCTCTAAGCAAAATTCCCTCCGACGTATTGAGCATTGGCCGATTATCTGGTTTATGTCTCGGTTGTAAGGTTAGACTCTCTCTCCCTATCTCCCTCTCTGATTAATACGGAGTTGTGTATATATATTGCTAATTGTAGCTAAACTTGACTCATTAAAGCTCCTCTTTTTCGAGTGTCAAATTCGAAATAATATATTAACAACGTAAGGGATTGTCTTTGGAATGTAAGGGATTGTCTTTGGAATACCACGTGGGCACACAATTTCACTAATATAAAGTTCAGCAACATATAACGGATCAAGGGTCTACTACATTAAACAAAATGTGTGATTCTCAAAAATCGATCAACCAAGCACCATGACCTAATAAGTGATGACACGAGAGATTCCCAAGCTTCCACCGACATTATGGTAGGTTTGCATATCTCTGCATAAGATTGTAGGTCCATCAAATGCCACCTATGTTAGCTTATATTCATGTCATGAATTAGCTGGCAAAAGATTTGACCATGGCTCATGTGCTCCCACTTGAGGTCACACTCTCTCTCTAAATTACATTTATTGATTCTAAACATGTACATAGTAGAAGTGGCCACGCGAGTTAGCATTGGAATGATTTCTCTTGTCTGTCGCTTGATAGAGCTTACTGTGTGGTGAAATTACGAGTATTATTCTTTTTTTAATCTTCTCTTTTGGCCAAGGATGGCTTAATAAACTCATATTTAAAAAGGGAGTGGGAGTGCTCTATATACACCATATGATCAACTAATTTCTGATCACACGGGTCTTGAATGATGATCAAGTGTTTTTCATTAAATATTTTTATCTTCATTTTCTTTCCATCTCGATATTTCTTGCAGGACTTTAAAAATTTGAAGTTCCTTTGCTTCCATGAATGTCTGTCCATGGTTTGTATGCCGAACCTCGATTTGACTCCAAATCTCAAGGAGTTGGATCTCTATGGGTGTAAAAATTTGGAGTATGCTCACCAATCAGTTGCATGTCACGCCAAGTTGAGGAAGTTGAAGCTAGAAGGGTGCTCTAACCTTCATCATCTCCCCCGATGTACTCCAAACCAAGAATCTTCGACTTCTCAATCTTAGTGGTTGCTCAAAGTTGGAAAGATTCCCTGATATTCCAAATAAAATGAAACGCCTAAAAGAACTTTCTTTAGAAGGGACTTCAATCAAGGAACTTCCTGCATCCATAGAAAATCTTGTCTCTTTGGTGAATTTGAGTTTAGTTAATTGCAAGAAAATGACAAACCTCCCATCTAGCATTTACAGGTTGTCAAAACTTGATGACTTGGTACTTGATGGTTGTTCAAAACTAATCAGGTTTCCAAAGGAGGAGGAGGATTGAGTGATCTGCCTAGCAAGATGGGATTTCCCAACCTACGTGCCTTAAGCCTTGGTGGATGCAATCTACTAGAAGTAGAGTTCCTAAACAATCGGTCATGTTTTCCATGCTTATATTTTTTGAATTTGTCCAAAAATAATTTTGCTGAGCTTCCAACGTGCCTCCACCTACATGACTTACGTAAATTGAATGTTTCGGAATGCCGACAGCTACAAAAGATTGGCTCCGTTTCAATGAAATTGCTTTATTTGGATGCTAGGAATTGTGAATCTCTAAGCAAAATATCCTCCGACATATTGAGCATTGGCCGATTATCTCATCGATATCTCAGTAGTATGGTTAGACTCTCTCTCCCTCCCTCCCTCCCTCCCTCTCTGACTAATACGGAGTCGTGTATATATATTGCTAATTGTAGCTAAACTTTGACTCATTAAAGCTCCTCTTTTTCGAGTGTCAAATTCGAAATAATATATTAACAATTTACATCTACTACAGGAAAATGAATCCAATTGGCATGGCAAAATCATTCTATCTGGAGGAGAGATGCCACAATGGTTACTCCCAAATAAAGAGGGTTATATATCTTTCACAATTTCGAAGCATTTGTATTATCACATCAAGGTAGCTATCTGTGTTGTATGTCAAGTAAAGAAAAGGGAACGGAAAATTTTTACGCTCAGTTTATACATTGATGGCACATGCTGGCGTAGGACCTCCATATTATCCGGACCTCGTCAATTGCATTCGGATCATGTCTATTTTGATTTGCTGGATATGGACTTGCTATTCAATAGATCCCGTCATCCAAGACCCGATTTTGGTCCAAATGACTCGAGATCTTTCCAGTTAGGCATTAAAGCATCGGCTAGTGTTATTGTAAAAAAGTGCGGATTTGGATTATTCTGGGAAAATCGGGAGATTTGATTCGAGATGACGAGTTGCCAGATCAAGATTGTTCCATGAGGTTGGGCTTGGCTATCAAGAAACGACCGAGTAGGAAGAAATATCGGCCTCTCTCTCAGATATGGAAAATCAGGTCTCTCTCTTCCCACAACCCTCCCGGGGGTCCCCCCAACCTCTTCAGCGATTGTGGTGTGTGTGATTGATATGGGTGCTTTGTGTTTTTTATAATGCAAAACTGCAAATGCTTGTAAACAAGACAAGCTAATATATTGTGATTTTGCACCTATATATAACAGCGGCGCGTAGACCATGAAGATAATTATCAAACAAACTCAGAAGAAGACGACGATATTCGACCCAAAAAAAAACAAAGAAAAGACGACGATATGGATAACTCCCCACGCGCCGATATGATGGCTGACTTTTCAGTTGAGGTCTCTCTCTCCATCCCCCTCCCCTCTTCCTCCTCTCCCAACGATTACAATTTGCATGACACATCATGTGTAGCTGAAGGAGCGATGTAAGAATGATTATCTTGCCTGTGTGCCTGTGTACACCCCCCAAAGTAGATAGATGGTTTCAGGTAGACATAGATAAAGAAGGCTGGCTCACAAGAATAGGAACTATTCTCAGCGGTTCAATTCATTGATTCATCTATCTATTGGATTAGTAGCCCAAGCCCTTTCTTAAGTATGAATTCATGCTTTCGCTATGTCCTTAAAATTCCAACTTTAGTAGAGTCTGCAAGGCACGGGAGTCCCTTTTTTGCCCTTTGGTTGGTAATCACATCGGCAATAACGTGGTCTATCCCCTTAGTTCGGTTGGGGAGAAAAGGTTTTTTGTTGCCGGAAAATCCCTCTCCGTGGATTATTGAAGCCTCTGCTTTCAAAGATCAGGAGTTATTTACTTAGTTAAAAAAGGAACGGTCGTAAACCACTCCTTGCGGCTTCTCAGGCTTTGAGTCTGTGATCCTCCTACTAGTGTCCTGCAATGTGTTTTTATAATGCAAAAGCAGCAAATGCTAATATATTGTGATTTTGCACCTATATGTAACAGTCTTCGCCATACCAAAAAGATAATGAAAACTCAGAGGAAGACTGTACAAGTGAAACAGAAGAAGACTACAGCAGCGATGACTCCGCACTTCCCATTTTCTTGCATCCGGTCTCCTCTCTCTCCTCTCTCTCTCTCTCTCTCTCTCTCTCTCTCTCCGGGTGCGCGTGTATTCATAAGTGCATGTGTTGATTTGTTAGTGTATGTCGGGCGCATTGTGTTCGTATAATGCAAAAGCTGCAAATGCTAGTAAACAAAACAAGCTAATGTATTGTGATTTTGCACCTATATGTAATAGGAGTGTCTAGTCGAGGAAGATAATGAACCAACAAGTTCAGAGTCAGACGGTACAAGTGACACAGAAACGGACGACAATAGCTTGGATGACCTGCCCCCTTACCGTGTCCCACCCTTGCCTGACGTGTCGATGCCATGCTCTGACTTATCAGTTGAGGTCAGTCGCTCTCTCTCTCTCTCTCTCTCTCTCTCTCCACCCCACCGCGCTGCCCCTCGGGGGGCGGGGGGGCCCAGGGGTACGCGCGGATGCATAAGTGCATGTGTTGATTTGTTGGAGTGTACGTCAGGCGCACTGTGCTTGTATAACGCAAAAACTGAAAATTCTATACAAATAAGCAAATCTAACGTAGAGTGATTCTGCACCATGTGCTACGACAATACTCGCAACTGAAGTGAATGATTTCATGAGTATTACATATAAGGCAAGGAAAGATCGATATGTTTAATTATTACAAAAACTCTAGCTTTGGTTAAATTACCAGAAAAATTCTCAAATCAAACTCTTCTATTTTGACTAATTATCAACTTTGGTATGTCTAACAATTTACCGGTATAACAGAAGTGGCGCTATCATGAAATATCTCCTCACTACATGGATATTCTTCCCGGAGGAGATATGCCAGAGAAGTTCATCATTGTTGAAGGCAGTACCATATCTTTCATGGTTTCACAAGACTTTTATGATAAGTTCTTGGGATTAGCTCTCTGTGTCATTTTCGCAGTAGAAGATGGAGAAAAGGAAATATTTTTCGACATCGTGCCCCATCTTAACGGCCAAAGACGGAATGGGCTATCGGGATCTCTCGGTTCATTTAATTCGAATCACAGGTGGATTCAATATCTCAAACCGAATGTGCTATGGGGAGTATTGGAGGGAGCTATTGATTTTCTTGAATTTGGCGAGGATTGCTTACGATTTAGCCTCACACTCAGTGTATCGGGAGGAACCGTAAAAGAATTGGGATGTGCTGAGATGCAAGCAAATGGATGATGATTTGAAAGACAAGCAATTAGTGAATCCAGCTTCAATCTGTGAAATGGAGTTAATAGAATTCTTCCACCAATTTCTCCCACGCCGAATGGAAGCCGTGCGAATGAAAGCCATTGAAAACGAAGCCGAGCTAATGAAAGCCATTGAAAACGAAGCCGGGCTAATGCGAAGCAAAGCCCAGCGAATGCAAGCCAAGCAACGGGCGATGGAACGGTTTGCCGTGCGGGGTTCAGGTGGCTTGCAGCTCTGAAGGAAGCAATCATTAAGCCAGCGCAACAAACTGGGGGTTGGCATATGTTTCCTGATACCTCGGGACATTTATGTTTGTTGTTCAAGTAAAAGATGGCATTCGCTTCAATCTCTAATGTCAGATTTGGAAAATGGAGAGACGGTGACTTGGCACACAAGATACTTCAATTCAGTAGAACGTGGCCTCATGTTTGGCTCAAATATCTTTGGCATGTGTAGTTAAATCATATCAATAAATGAAATGTCAATATTTTTCATTACTCAGATTTGGTGAAGCTAACAAAAATACTTAATTGTATTGATTGGATAGATTTTAAGACTTCATTCACTTTTTGAAAGTCTTGGAACTTGATTATACTTTCACAACAAATTTTACGATTTCTAGAGTACTTGTTTATAAACAAATTGTATTCATATCTCATCTCCCCAAGCATGGTTTCCCTTTACTTGGGTAATTTCGATTTTTTTTTATGCAGTTTATAGATGAAGCAAAAAGGTTTGCGGAACTAATGTGTTTCTATACATATCCCTGTTATAGCAGTATGTACAACTTTGCTCATTGCCAAAAAATAATCTTTGTTATGCCCTTATGTTAATGTTAGTCGAAATAAATAACGAAATTTCTTGGTAAATATTCTAGAACAAGTGTAAATCACCCAAAATCCTCAAAATATGGTTATTAACTTTGCATCACGAACATCCCTTTCGTTATTGCTAATTTGTGAGCGTCATCATTATTCAATTCTCCATTGATACAATATTTCTCCTCTATATTTGTAAATAATAATATTTGTACATCATAAGTATTTTTCTGATAGTCATAAGTCCCGTTAAGTCCTCATTATCATCACTCCATCTCTAGTTAGTATCTTTCTTTTGAGGTTAGCAATTTGATTGTAGAGTTTATCTCTTGATGATCCTATCACTTAGGAATTATCCAATAGCATGGTAAATTCCTTCATCAAACCCATAAGTGACGGTATGGATTTTTAGTAACTACAAAGTGCATATCAACAGCGGTACTTGCTAGAGAGTCCTTGCAACTTTAGGTGATGATAAATAGCATTTCTTCAAAAGGAGTAGGTTTCCTAAAGTTCTCGCAAGCTTGGGAATTCTAGCATTTGAAAACTTTTCGAGGGGCCACCTCCTTGTTTGAGAAAATTATTTTATTCAGCAGTCAAATCGCTAATGACTAATGTGATGTGACCAGCCAATTAAATCGATCGTATAAAATGCCGATCCTCTTACTTGACGCTTAAATTTTGAAATTGATTTGCTTGCCACACCACACGTCCCTACCGCGTCGTATGACATCATGACCTTGTCCCTTGTACTGACACACCTCTTTTTTGTGGAGATTCTAAACTTGATTAGCACTCTTCGATATAAAACATATACATATGTACATACATACGTACGTAGGTATGTAGTATGTATGTATGTATATGTTTTCCAAGTAAACTATCCTTAATCTAGTACTAGCCCTTCTATACTCTGATTAGAATTACCCCGGCAGAGCCATTCTACAAAATCAATGGACCAAAGATTTGAAAACGACGCATCATGTATTTCCTATTAAACTTCTCAATTCATAATACAAAATGGTTGAACATAACCATAAGATAGACCTTAAACACATGGCTAACAACTATATCGATTATTTTAAATCAGAACCTTATCTAAGTATTTAATAAGAAAGTCTATTTATACTAGACACTTAATTAATAGCTAGGTACACTTATCTCATGGAAGGGACCTAGGTGTGGTCTCCTGGCTTTTACAGACCACCTTTTCGAGGACAATGAAGAAGCAGGTTGACCAATCTCGTTCAACAATGGCGCACGATGGGAAAAGTCCACTTACCGGCCTAGACATCCTCGGAACATCACGGCATAGGCCAAGCCGAAGACGCTTTCATCGCATTAAAGTTCTCGGGATGTCTACATTTTCCCATATCAGTGGGCAATTATGCCCTCCCATATGTTGGATCACCATTTGAATGAAAATGGGCCTCACAAGGCACACAATTCAATCTTGCAAAGTATCATGTGTTTTTGACTTCTTACATGGAATTAATGAATCTCCAGAGAGTTTTATAAGCTTAAAAAATCGCTGAACTCCCTGTGTTATTAGAGCAGCATCACCATGCAAGGTTCAATTAAGCTGTTAGATGAAGTAATGATCTTTTATTTCCCCATTTTGGGACAAGGTAGTATACAAGACTAATAAGGTACCAGCCTTTGAAGACAGAAGATAACCTCAGACTAACATGCGCTCTATGTTGCAGCTAATAGAGAATGAAAAGATTTATATTTGAGGCAAGCCAAGAAAAAAATAAGAACCTCATAAGTTGCTCCAGGAAGAAGCTCAAGTTATAGACTTCTTTCAGCATCAGTTTCCTGCCCACAATTCGACTCTCTCCCCACTCCCTCATGGATGCAATGACGAAGCCACGAGATTATTGTGATTCTTGAGAACTGGACAAGCCCCATCTGACACAATGCAATTCCACAAAAACAATAAGAAAAAAATTCAGGATTATTATGGGATTATTGGAAAATCTACCACTAAAACTTCGCAGGTGCTCTTAATCTTTATACACCATCCATTGGGAGTTTTGGAGACTTGATTCGTCTAAATGATGTTATGGTGATATATCAACTAATGAAAACCAACAAAAGATCTATACTACTTTTTTGCCAAAATAACCAAAGGTAATTGTCAGTAAAAGTTGTTTAATTTTAGAAATCTTCACCAATTTGAATGGAAGAACTAGCATATGTACTATCTGTGTCATCTCCAACTGCAGATGGATTGCATTTGGGTCCTTATAGATGGAACTTAAGTGCATTTTGGATCTTACCTGTCTTTTATCAATTATAAGAAGTGGTGTGCATAAATGCTTAGTGCCTTTTTGTCAAAGAAATAAAAGGAAAAAGAATGACATCTTCATGGGAACCCCAAACTACAGTTACAACAAAACCATCACTTTGGAATGGAATTTAGAAATTAAACCATCACTTTAAACCATCACTTTAGCCAAAGGACAGCAATAACTGAATTTCCTTATCTCCTTCCCCCTTTGACTTCTCGCCAAACTCACCTATGCCAATGCCAGCAAATCTACCAAGGTAGGTGTTATGTGCATGCGCAACAGTTATGTGTACAAAGAATCTCCAAATTACAATTGCTAGTATAAAATGCATCAAACTGGCAGACTATCCAAGAAAAGTAACACCATTGAAAATTTCGTACCTATAGATGTTTCTAAAGTTGGCAACAGGTGGAAAACTAGAAAGCGCACTTATCCCAAAGATCAAAAAAGAGATGCAAGCATCAAATTCATGCTAATGGAAGTAGAAAAAAAATTGTGTCTAATCAAATATTTGAAAGACAGCGTACTGATATCTGAAATTCAATAGATGACGCTGCACATACTTCAACAAAAGATCAGATACAAAGAGCCCCCATATCAGGTGGCCCTCCATCAGATCCACTGGAAAGTGCAGATGCGTCAGACCCTCTCTTGCCTCGCTTCTTTTCCTTTCTACCTTTTCTGGATTCAAGAGCTTGATTACTGCAAAACAACATTTAGACATAAAAAAGGAGAAATCTTCAGTGCTGTTTTTGTTCTTGTAAGTACAAATTTATATTACTCATGTATGAACATTTTTCCAAAGTGAACCCATTATTCGACAAAGCATAGGAGTGAGAAAATAGTCCAGACTTGAAGTTAAGTACGATACAATGTTGGATACATGAGCCATAATTTCAAGATACGTATGAACTCGAATCACACAGAAACAGGAAAGGTACTTCAACAAAAGACAAGCTTAAACTATAACTTGACATATAAAGCACTGAGAGAACGAGAAATACTTGGAAATTGCAGAGACTTTCCCTGTCCCTGACCCGCAACAGGACTTGTATTTCTTTTTTGAACCACATGGACAATTCTTGTTTCTTGGAATTTTCTGCATTTCAAGATAAAACAAGCAAATAAAAATGAAGGAGCGCATCACCAACAGTTCTCTCGTTTGAGCTAAAACCAAAATGGTAAAAGAGGTAACATAGTCAACTTTTGTGGAAACCTTGTCTTCTCGCTGGGCACTGCCATCATCATGAGTCTGTTTAGCGCTATTGCTAGGTGGATTTTCTTTATTGGCCTCTTCCACAGGTTCCTCTCTCTGTTCCTCAGAATTTCCACTGGCATCATCACCTAAACACCACAAAGAACTATGAAATAGTTTTGGGTGTAACATGTTTGACTACCCCAAAAATCTATGGTTGACAAGACAAAGCACGCTAATTCTACCAGTTGCATCAAAATGACTCCAAACAAGCTTCTCATGAAGCTCAACATGGTATCTCTGAAACTGCGAAGTTAAATTATTAAATAAAATCTAGAGAGATAAATACTGACCAGCCATTACCATGAGAAGCATCTGCATTGCAGGGAGACCCGACAGCTTCCTCTAAAAAATATTCAATACCTTTTTCTGCTATCAAATACTCTATGGCAGCATCAACATCCCCATACATTTGCAGCAATGTCTGTAAAAGTATCGCATGTCACACAGAAGCCACAGAAAGGTCTTATATTCTAATTCTAGACACCCAGCAAATGAGAGGAAAGCATTTAATGCAAACAAGCGAGCAGAAGAAGCAAGGACATAACCTGCTCAACTTTCTCAATGTTCTCACAACCACTTCCAGCCATGACTAGCTTGATGGATCCAGCATCAGTAATATCCTTACCAGCTCCTGATTTAGACTTCTTTGACCCAGCTTTTGCTTGGCGAGATGATGACGAGAGATTAGAATCAGCCTTTCAGCAAAAGAAATTATCAAATCACATACTTAAATTCACAATTTGTCCAACTTCCCTACTAACTTAGTAAATTAGAATTAAATTCCAGTAGCAACCTTGATTGTAATTGGCCTAGCTGGCCCATCTCCAGTGTCTTCCTTCAACCTCACACTGTTGTAATGTTCCTCATCATGATAAGATCTAATAAAGCAAAGCAAAATATATAAGTTCAAATAATGAAACACCATCAGTCCAAAAAGAACATAAGATTTTCCCTATCCACAAAACAATAATGGCACAACGCACATTTTTTATGCTTACTGGTTTCACATGATGACACTTATCGAAGATAGTAAAGTATGGAATATCATATATCCACTAAATTTCATGATACTCATGACAATCCAAGGTCACGATGGCTACCTAGACAGATCCAATCCATCTTAACTTAGAATATTAAGGGATGCCATTCATTGAAGGATTATGAATGGAAATTTCAATAAAAAAAATTATTGAAGAAACAAAAGCTAAAGTGACATTTTGGTCTCCTATCACGTATGCTTAGCCAGTAATTTATCCCCTCATGACCACACCAAAACATCTCTCGAACTAGCAAAAGAATTAAATCTAACAACACCGCATCTACACTCATATCTGCAACTTCCTTGCATGCCAAAATAATTTCACAAATCAGCAGTCTCCCTGAACAAGCTGCAGTACCTTCTCATGTAATGAGCCAGTTTGTTTGTACGACCTGTACTTATAACTTTCGTTTTTAAAAGAAAGATCTTGCAGCTCTTGTAATTTGACTTTTATGAAACTCGAAACACCTAAAACTTTTTAAAAATAAACAAGCTTGACCAGGAGAAATATATAATCTTTTCATAATCACTTAAAAATAAAAACATTGTTTTATTTTCAAATCTTTTGAGGGAAAGTAAAACGTAAGAAAAGGTCATTTATTTAAGTGTATACCAAACAGAGCCAGATCTCATCCCAGTATTTGAGCACTTGTTTAGCCAAAAAAGCATCACTCTCTATATTCAGAAAACTCACAAATGGATCATACGAGCACCAGGCTGATCAAAATTGCGTATGTACCACCGAGGTGACATGTTCTGCATCAAGTAAGGAGTGAGATAAATTATTCCATTTGGCGTCAACGAACAGATATTTGCATGCACAGCATGTATCAAAACTAATTAGTGCTGTGTAGATTCATCAAGGACATATAGAACACTCAAAAAGCCAGCAATTTTGTAACAAGTTTGATATATTAGTCTTCTTTGAATTAGGATTATATGCACCCGTCGGAACTCCTTGGGCTAAAAGGTGCAATATATCTCTGAAAAAATCTTTTGCACATCACTATCAATGGTCCTTCCACATGCTTTCGCCACAATAGACATCACGAGACATGCCAGATATCATTGCGGTTCAGATGAGTCAATTTTTCAGCCTAAAGAGTAACAAATTATAACCAGACAGAAAAGAACAAGCTATAACCATTATGAGAACAACATCCTAAGTGGTCTTTTGATCTAAACAATGATGGAGGAATAACTTCTCAGATAAAGGAGGGCCATATTGGGGAAGAAAGCCATTATATGATTAAGTGGAGAATGAGTCTGGAAACCAATAATCATGGGTTCTTCAATGGTCATGAATTCTAGGATGCATGCTTAAACAGCGAAACTTCAAATCCAGTAGCAAGGCTAACAATTGACGAGTCTAATGACATCCTCATTTAGTCTGGATGTTTCTCCTGAAGGAATGAAAAGACCGTAACCAACAAAACTTCATGTAGGTGATGGTTGATGACTTCATTGTCAGTCTTACCCGATGAATACAAATGTTACTCCGTGTAACAAGAGAAGCTGCTTGCAATTCCATATGACCAGCCCACGTGCCATCATTGTCCATGGTTTTGCAATACTCCTCAAATGGCGCATCATCCTCAATAAATGGTTCAAACATTTCACGATTTTTCTGTCATTAACAATTCCCATCTTAGATGCATATATCAGGTCCATTCTTCAGATGAGGATTTTATTTCCTTAAACACATCACTATCAGGAAAAACCAATAAAAATAAAGGATTCTGTTGAAACTTGAAACAAGCAAGACTATCAATTTGTGCCATTGCAAAACATTAAAGTTTTACCATGCATGGTAAAAAGTTTACTTATTCTACGTTAGTATCAATTCTCTAATTTTTTATTTTCTCAATTTCTCCTCCAAAAATATGTTGGTTTGCATAATAATGGCACCCTAAAGTAGCAACCACACATTCCTGTAGGCTAGAACAATGCGGGTAAGTATAAAGTCCAGCCTCCTCCTGCAGCTGTCGGTTTAGGCCAAGACACACCACCCATATCACGGTTAACACTCAGAAGGTTTTCCTCTCTAGTAAAATAAGAATGTCAAATTGCTCAGGTGATCCTTGTGTTGTTATAGCTCTATGCAACTGTGACTGAGCTGAATATCACCAGGAATAACCATTGGCAGCAGAAATGTATGCTTCAATGTATAATAACCATTTTAACTTGGTTTTTTCTTCCAAAGGCATGCTATTTTAGTGTCTATATAAGTGTGAGATCCATCAATACTTACAGAAAAGTTCAAGAACAAAATGAACCAAATAAAGTTGAGATTCAGATCACTGAGGACTAATACAAATGAGGACTATATCACCATGTAAACCCCCTAAACATAATTCCTACAGTTTGAAAAAGAGAAATCTGCATTCCACATACCAATATGTACTGAACAACCATACTACGGTACTTCCCATGTTCTTCTTCATTGCCTTCCAACTGATCTGCAAGGGCCCTAATTAACAAGAGTGGACAACTATGAAAATTCCAACCATAGCAAAGGCGTTTCTATAAACAAAAGCTCCATACAAGGCTGTAAGATTACCTGGACGATGGATAATTCAAATATGTGGAATGAAAACAGGAATGAGGCACATGGTTAGTTTCTCTAGGCGTTGTACAATAGCGATACAATAGTGATAGAAATTTACAAAGTTACTTAGTTGGATAACGGAAGAGTCAATCTAATATCTTCGAGACTAAGTTAAAAGAGCTACATTCCCTGACAAATAGAGCTCTGCTTCGAGATATATATCCAGATGCAGTGTCTCAAGCAGAATGATACATTGTACGAAATGCAATAATTTTTCCAACTGAGGAATTTCTAGTACATTGATGATAGTGTTCCAGAACCAGTGTACCATAAAACGCACTCTGTGTTGTGTTCTGACGATAGAGTCATAATGCAATGAGCATACAAAAATCTTCCAAAACAGAGAGGAATACTGTTATCTTACAAAACAAACCAATTCCTGGAAAAATTCAATAAAAAGTCATGAACAATACGGTGATCTTTTTCTAAGAAGGAAGACGGACCTGAAAAAGCAATTACCATCTGCAGTCACCTGGACAATTTTCAGGCCCAGAGCATCAAGCTGAGCTCGGAACTGCGTGTTATCCGCTTGCTTCCCCTGCTTTTTGACCTGTTCATCAACGCATACCACATTCACGTCCACTCAGATTCTGAGAACAACCACCAACGAACGCTTCAACCAAGAACTTAGCCAAAAGCACGTCCACCAAAGCTCAATTCAGAGGCCTCGACGCAACGAACAGACTATCGCAGCAATTGAA
Organism: Eucalyptus grandis; assembly: GCF_016545825.1. Classification (NCBI taxonomy): domain Eukaryota; kingdom Viridiplantae; phylum Streptophyta; class Magnoliopsida; order Myrtales; family Myrtaceae; genus Eucalyptus; species Eucalyptus grandis. Next base: position 26,539,092 of record NC_052612.1, read on the forward strand.
ACTTTCGAATTTCTTATCCGGTGACAAAATACGCCGCCTCTCGACGAAGAGCAAGCAATAGTCACGAGTGCCTAAATAGATGCGAGCTGCAACAACCATGAGAAGCGAAGAAGACAGCTTACGCCGGGTTGCTTCTTGGCGTTGGACTTGTGGTGCTGCTTTTGCACCATCGCTACGGAGGGAAGACGATCAATGCCGTCGGTGATGATCGAGCGAGGTAGAGATTCGCCGCCGGGAGACGGCGCTTTTGCACCATCGCTGCGGAGAGTCGCGGCGGTTCGAACCGGAGTGAGGATCGCCCAGCGAAGAAGATGGGGACGAATGCCGGATGGGCCGTGGGCTTTTCTCGTTCGGAGCCCAATCTGTTCTTCTGAAAAGGAAAGGATGGGCCGGGAAGCGAGCCCAATTCTACGCATATCTCTTACTTTTTTTTTTTTTTCCTTTTTTTCAATTAGATCATGATGCTTAGGGTCGATTACAATGTGGCCCTTATGCTGTCAATTTTTGCAACTAACCCCCTTTCTTTCTTTGTCCTTCGCGTCGTGAAATCGTCTCAAATGTGCAATTGATTGCTTCTAGGTTAGTCTGGTCGGAGGTCTGGACTCCGATACTCGTCTCGAATATGTCCAATCGACATTTTGTTCAACATACGTTGTTTTAAAAGGAATTTATTAGGGCACCTCAAGGACATTTGTTAAGCCACAATTTTTTGGAAAATTTATAGTTTCTAATCTATTATTTGTCCTCACGTCATGCACAATCAATAGTTGGAAAATCAAATTATCCCAAATTAAGTATGTCGAGCACTCATTAACATGATCGTTTTTACAAAATTTAGGTGTTAGTTTAACTTTTCTGATGGCGTTTTTAGGAGTACTTGAGAAGTAAATTCTCGAAAACACCAAGTCAATGTGAATGAGTGCACTCTTAAAATCACTTGAGGAGAAGGATAGATTGAGATTCATGAAAACCGATCCAAACTCTATCTTACCATTTAGAAGAAAAAGAAAAAAGCGTCAATTTTAAGTAATTATTGGGATTCTGTTGGCTTGCTCAAGTCATGGCCACATCAAATGAGTTGTGTGACAATGACCTGCATAGCCATTATGGTATCACCCTGCACGTCAAATGCACTCATTAGCAATAACTCCTTTGAAATATATTTCGCACATTTAAAATTCATTTAAAATCTTGAAAAAAAAATCTCAAAATCAATATCCTTATTATACAACTACTTCAAATTAATTTTAATCTTAAAATAATCTTAGAATTGGTAGCCCTTGACATATTAATATCATCTCGCGGAAAATTCCATACTCCCGACCCAAATCTACCCCATCAGCATTTAAGTTCAATATCCCATTAAAATGCACATAAAATCTAATGCAGAGAATGACGAATTCAATATGGAAAATCCACCTATGTTAACATATTTGCCTTTTAATGGGATAAAGGGGGACAAATATTGGTCAAGGATACCAACTTGAGTTTTTTTCATGAGCCAAAAATTAATTTTCAGATGTATGAGACTCTTTTTGGGAGGATAAAAATAGCTGTCGACGAATGTGTCGTGAGGATGCTGGTTTGAAATTTTAGTGGCACCATCAGTCATCGACAAAAACTTTTTATTTTTTATGAGGTAAATGAAAAATAGTTGTCAACGAATGGGTTGAGAATACTGATTTGAAATTTTTAGTGGCATCGTCAGTCATTTGACAAAAAGCCCTTATTAATTGAGCGACGCAACGAGGCTATCTCAATCAACTAAAGCGAGGTTAAAGCGGGGGCGTCACTGACCCAAAAGTCGCGCTGAATTAAAGCGGACAAAAGACCGCTGAACATCATGATTGGTGTATGATCATCGCGTCCATCTCGACACCTTTCACGTTCTCCATTTAATTCCGGGGCGGTGGTTGTGGTGTGGGGATTGCTTCACGAGTGCGCCACCTTACCACAGCGAATTATTAAGATAAGTAAAGCTTGCACATCCCTAACTCCCATTTTGGACCGACCTATCTATTCAAATCGACATATCGTAAACAACCGACTGAATAAAACAGAGAAAAATAAATGATGAGGAGGAGGAGGCTAATTTATGGGAGATCTTTAGTCGAATGGTGGTCCTCTTTTTGCAATTCGGGGTGGTTGACAGCCATCCCAGCTTTATAAATAATTGAACATGTATGGAACGAATCGAACGATGACCAGCGATGCTTTGCCACAAAATGTTCGAAATTGAAAATATTAAAAAATTAGAATAAGGATTCAGTGCCCGTTCTTTGATCATGCCGCCTTTTTTTTTATTACATTCGATGAATCGATAGTAGTTTATAGTGGGTATTGTCCTTTCGAGTTTTTTTTTGGTCTTCTTAATTCACAGGTACGAAGTAGGTAGGCGCTAGAGAACGACCACACGTGACGTGAAGTGAAGGACATTGACGGTCCATCCATTGAATTATTGATTCTCTTAGGGACAAATTGGTCAAGAGTTGGCAGCGACCACAATGTCGAGTGTGGACTGTACTACAAATAATTCAGTGTGTGCTTTTTATTTAATTATGATCAAAGTGGCGTCACTAATTAGAAACTTTTGAGCTGGACTCAATGATAGGATGAGCGGGTGAAATACAAGAAGAAACATGAGTTGTGAGCATCCCTCGTTTAGTTAAAGTGTCAAAGAAAAAAATAGAGGTGGAATTGGAGCTATTATTATTTTTAGTAATTATTCATCGGCTCATGCTAACGAGTTTGAAGGTACCTTTTCAAAATGATTTTGTTAACGAGTATCTTGCAACCAATTAAAGGAATTTTGCAGTTTTGAATGCACTGATATGCACATTTAATGCTTGGAAATTGCATTATTCCAAATCAAGTATTGTTAATAAATGAGCACTCATTAACAAGATCCTCAAGTATCTATTATGTTAACATATTGAGTTATGTGATAAATTTTATATATAATTTACTTATGCATTTATATGTCAATGAGTTATTTAATATAGTAATTCTTTTAGATGAATTTTAATATATGAGGAACAAAAAGGGGTGTTCTCGGTTGAGCATTCACAGCCCTAGTAATTGAAATTGAGATTCCTAGGATATCTTATTTTTATCCTATCTTAATAAATAAACTTAGACTTCACTTAGATAGATCGATCTAATCCTACCATTGATTGCACTTAAATTGTGATGGACCCTATACTAACTATAGTTCATAGTGCTCCCTTTAATCAATGTGACACATTTAAAAAAAAAAAAAAAAACAAGTATTTAGTTACTAATGAATTTACACTTCATTATATGTATTTGTATTTTTTCTTCCCTCTATCCATCTAAATGAATCTAGTTGTATATATGATTCATGAGAAATTCTCTTTTCATTACAACATGGGTCACATCATTCGGCAAAGATTTGATTATTGCTAATTTTTTCCCACCGATCGAAACTTGATTCTTCAAAAATGCCACCTAAATGCAATGACTATAGACATCATATAATCAAAAGAATCATAGATCATTGATTCACAAGCATATCATTTTCCATTTGTGTCTAGCTATCAGGAAATATATTGTCATGTCAATCATCGATTCCATTCAATGTCTACTTGTAGTCTTGTAAGATTAATTAGCATAGTTTGATTAAATTAAACTTTACAAATATATTACCATCTACTCTTTCAGCAAAAATGCTTTGACCAATCCATGCAAGCGCAATTGCATTTTGAATTTGTCAATTTCATAAGGTCTTTTCCTTCATGAGTGTGGCCAAAACAGTCCGAAGACCTTCTATTCTTTTCACTACTACAAGGCGCAATTTCGTGTATTTTTTGTTAGATATATATAAGTTGACTATAAGGTAACTAACCATCGAATGTGCACGTTATTCATCCGTCGGAAATTTTATTTTTTTTGCCCCCACTACTTAAATTTCGTATTTTCGCATCAAAATGATAGTTTAATTTCATCAACAGTCAAGATCAGACACTATCCCAGAAACGTCGCCGTCCTTTTCTCCCGTGAGTGGTCATGGTCCGTCGACAAGCACCCGCGTTCTTCCGGTCCGTTGGATCAAAGCGAAAGCGAACGATAGCGATCGAGTGAGAGAGAGAGAGTCAACCAACCAACAACACAAGAAGCCCCAACAGAACTTTAACAAAGTTTCCATTGACTACTCCACTTCAGCGCAAGGACCACCCGCACGCGCGTGCGCAACAGTTAATCCCACGCGCCATTTGTTTTCAGTGCTATAATCATATTTTATTGTTGCCAAATACAAATTACCCATTGACCATGACGGTTAATACTACAAAAAAAAAACTTTAAAATGATTAATTTGTAAAAAATCATTTTAAATTAATTTTTTGATCAAAGATTTCAAATTTGTATAGTTGAAATTATAATATATTTGTGATTTTTTATCATATTATATTATTAATTCTAATATAAATTAATTGAAATCAAATTAAGATTTTTAATTGTCAACAATTTTTTTTTTTTTTGGATCAATATGTCAATATCAATCCTAATCATAACTCTCTCGAAGCGGAGAAACTCTTTTAAGCAAACATGTGTCCATGGACCAGAAGCAAATGGCGACACTTTCTCGTAAGCGTAGAAAAATTCACATGTGGGCCCCACACCGAATCTGGCCAACCGGTCCCAGTGCGGACGGTAATCTCGCCCGGAGAGGCCACCGTCGCCTGGTCGGTCCGTACGTGGACCGTTCGACCCTAAAAGCTGGAACCGCGGCCGGGTCGGGACCGCCGGTGGTCCCCCGAGCGCTGTCCAAATTGTCCCAAAAAGAGGCCGTACTCGCGTCTCCTGTGATCCTCCCGTCACTCTCACTTTCCCACTCTCTCTCTCTCTCTCTCTAGTTGCAGTTCAGTCAGCTCCACGTCACCTCCCCTCTCTCTCTCTCTTTCGGGGTTTCTGGTTTTCGCTTTAGTTGAGTTCTTACTCCACAGCTACTCCTCGGCGGCGACGTGGAGTCGATTGTCTGCAATCGCTTGCGGTGATTGTCGGTGAGATCGCGCCATCCGCTTCCTACGGCGACGTATTATTAAATTCGGAACCGGGCTTCTCCTCATTCTCCGGATCGCGATCTCTTCTTCTCCTCCTCCTCCTCGCTTCCCCCGAGCTCCATGCTTCCCGCTCCTCCCACTACCGCCGCCGCCGCCGCCGCCGCCGCCGCCTGATCGATCCCGTAAGTTCCCGCAGCTCCCTCTCTAGATGCTCGCGTTGACCTCGCACGGTCTCCGGTCCCACGTGTAGTGTTTAGAGTGTCGCGAGAGGATTCGCATTGGCTGCCCGGAGGCCGTGCTTTGCGACGCGGTGCGGTCGGGACGATGATTGATGTCTGTGTTTTTCTTTTTCTTTTTCTTTTTTTTTTTTTTTTGGTTTTGGAAGTCGCGTTTACGATTGACTTTGTCGTTGCATGCGACCGTTACGGCGCTGTCTAAAGTCAACCTTGTTAGTCGCGGCGCTCGGATTTTTTTTTGAATTTGGAGCTCCGGTGGAACTCGTCCTTCGCTCGGTTCTGCATCTCGATGTTTGATTCATACGGTTTGGCCGGAGGTGCCTGATTCAGAAACTTTTATTGCTGCAAATCGGTTCATCCCGGCCTGACTGGTACACATAATGTGCGTGTAGTATGGCTTCAAATTTCAGCTTCTTCATGCTCAACTTAATGTTAAATTCTACATGTGGTTCTATCTCATCTAATTCGGCATTTTCGGCTCCCTGTTCTATTTCCTGTCCGTTTCTATCCCGCATCGATTGCTAGCTTCCTTAATAGCAAGTTAAGCTTTTAGGCTGGAATGTCTTTGCTGTTGAGTCAAGGAGTTCCGCGATTATGAAAACTCGAGATGCTCTGGCTTGGTACCTGACGTGAATTCTACGATGGGCAAGGAGGTTCTGCTGTAATCAGTTGAGCGTCCATTTCCAATTTAAGTAGTTTCTTTTTTACCCTTTGATGAAGTACAAAGTTTCGTTCTGATGCTTTTTTGACCAATTTACCATCACAACCCTTGCTTCGGTATGTACATGGTCGAGAGCGGGACATAATGGTGTCCCAATGCGATACTGTATAATTAATTCCTATGTGCAGACAGACGCTGAAATGAACATTTGACGACAATTTATAACAAGGGTATTTTACATATTAAAATGCCCCATAATGTTCAATCGAGGATGAATTGATGCATAAGAATCTATAGTGCACAAATGCAAAAGCCTTTTTTTTCCTATTGTTCTGAACTTTATTTGAAGTGATTTTAGTATTTAGCAATTCATCCGTGCCTTTTTTCTATCTTCTTTTTAGGCAATGCATTGTTTACGACGCATAATTCTATGTGGTTGCTTTAAGTATTTCGTTTGACAGATCCGTGATATACTTTCACATGAAGCTGTGAATTGTCGTTGGTTGCACACAACAAGCTAGAGACTTTATGTCTGATTCAGCTGTATTTCCTGGATTAGAATTGACTGATTGTAGCTTCTGACTTCATGCAGATTTTTTTCTTCTTTTTGCACTTGCCTTTACACATAACTTGTCTTGTTTGATGTGCTTTCAGATATACATTTTTGTGAAGTGATGGATCATAAAGCATGGCTTTGGAAAAAGAAATCTGCAGAGAAGACCATTGCAAATGATAAAGTCGAGCTTCCCCTAAAGGCAAACGAGGAGCAGCAGGTAATTGTTGTAATTTCCTGATGATGTTATTTGCACCCCCCTATGGCTAGTCACATAATGAGCAATGGACCCTTTTTTCAAACGGAGGTTTGCTTGGTGCAATCCTAAGGAGGCAGGGATGGGGTATTCATGTCTAATGGGTACTTAAAGCAGAGTGGAGGCAACTGTCGAGACCATCTTTCATATCTTGCCCCTCACGATGTGAGAAACTTACAATAAAAAATAGTTGGCCAAACTACACAAAATAGAAGTCTGGGTACATTGTCATTTTTTTGGTTTGTTTGCGTACAGAATTCTGTATCACATGCATCTGAGTTGTCAGATTCTTATTTTTTAATGAGATAAGGGGTGGCAATGCTTGATAATATCGCCATTAAGGTTATTTACAAGTTTAACTGCTTTCTAGTGTTCATCATTTAATCAAGTGAATGACCTGCGTCTCGTGTACGACTACAGCTTGGTAGTCCCACTAAACAAAGACCTCCTTACCTGCTGCTTTACTCTAAACTTTTAAGTCCGGCTTCTAAATGAAAGGGAAAAGGGTCAGCAATTGGTTTGTGAATGACGATGAACTTGTACAGGACAGACCAGAAAGTTGTGTTCTTCTTCAGGAACCGCATCTTGAGGAAATTGCATAAACGATCTGTTAATCTGTTGTGCAAGGTCTTCCTTCAATGGAAAAATGTTATAACCTTAGGAGAACATACAGCATGTCTTTTATATAGGTGCAAACCATGCTGGAAATCACTTTCCAGATATAACTCAACAATAAGTGGATGAGTATAATCAAACTCATAGCTATATAGCATGCATCTGAAAGTGAATTTTACGCAGAGATAGACAAGTAATTTGTTGTAGTGTGATCTCTGTGAATTGTTGAAGCCCTCAGACAGTAGTTTTAAACTTAGTAGCTGCTCCCCCTGCCCCTCCTCTCTCTCTCTCTCTCTCTCTCTCTCTCTCACACACACACACACACACACATGTATAGGTCTGTGGTACAATTGTGGGTGCATATGCTAGATGTGTGTAAATTATATATCCTTGATCAATGCGTGAAAATTAATTTCACCCGACAGGTAGAGGCAGCTTCAACTGATAAAGCAGAGTTGGAGAAAGAATTGAAACATTTGACTGATAAGCTTTCTTATGTTCTTTCCGAATGTAATACCAAAGATGAGCTTGTAAAGAAACATGAAAAGATGGCCCAAGAAACTATTGCAGGTAATTCCTTTCCCTTCTCGACTATTTTATATGACAGAATATCTGCTTGGATATTTCTATTCCTCCTGTTCATTTTTAACTCTCCACTTACAATCTACTCATTGTTAAATTCATTATCTGAATAGGATGGGAGCAAATGGAAACTGAAGTGGTTTCTCTAAAAAATAGCCTAGAGGAATCGTTGAAGGAGAGACTAGCTGCTGAAGAGAGACTCACACATCTTGATGCGGCTCTGAAAGAATGTATGCGGCAACTGCATTTTGTCAGAGAAGAGCAGGAGAAAAGAATTCACGATGCTGTTATGAAGACATCAAAGGAGTTTGAAAAGTCCCAAGTAGTTTTGGAGGGGAAATTAGAAGAAACAAATAAAAGGCTTGCCAAGATGGGCATTGAGAATACTCATTTCAGTAAATCTCTAGCATCCAAGGAAAAATTGGTTGAAGACTTAAATAAACAGCGAAAGCGGGCTGAGGTAGATATTGGTAGCCTAATGGCTAGATTTGAATCCACTGAGAAAGATAATGCTTCTCTCAAATATGAGGTCCGTGTTCTTGAGAAGGAGCTTGAGATTCGGAATGAGGAGAGAGAGTTCAACCGTAGGACAGCTGATGTGTCTCACAAGCAACACCTAGAGAGTGTGAAGAAAATCGCGAAGTTAGAATCAGAATGTCAGAGGTTGCGTCTATTAGTTCGAAAAAGGTTACCGGGACCGGCAGCCGTAGCTAAAATGAAAAATGAAGTTGACATGCTTGGAAGGGATTCAGCCCTGACGAGGAAAATAAATACTGGGCAAATAGGTTCCATGTCTGACTTTGCGGTTGAGAATTATCCTGAGACACCTAGTAGGAGAATCAGCATTCTCACAGAGCAGTTAATTGTCATGGAGGAAGAGAGCAAAGCTCTCAAAGAAGCTCTAAGTAAGAAAGAAAGGGAACTCCATATCTCTAGGGTCCTGAATGCTCACACGGGCTCCAAATTATCGCAGATTGATTCGCAGGTTGAAGGAACACTACAAGGTCAGAAGGGTGTGGAGGTGACAAGGACCATTCATTTGTCACATGAACCATCTCTGGCATCAGTATCTGATATTGGCAGTGATGATAAAGTAAGTTGTGCTGAATCATGGGCAACAGCTCTAATTTCAGAGTTGGAGAATTTCCGTAATGAGAAACAGAGGCGGTCCTTATCCTCCAAAACAATTGGAGCTTCCGACATCAGCTTAATGGACGACTTTGTTGAAATGGAGAAGTTAGCTATTGTCTCTGCAGATGATACATCAAAAAATTATGACACACTTTCTCGGCAAGCTAGTGCACTTGCTCACTCCCCAGAGACAAATGGTAAATCTGGCTTCTGTCCGGTAGACCATGAAGCCAATTCCAATGGTACAATCCTCTTTGATGTCCCTGAATGGCTTCAAAAGATATTGAAAGTGATTCTGGAGCAACATCATTCCACTGGAAGACACCTGGGTGAAATACTCGAGCATGTTAGAATTGCTTTGGCACATGTGCTTCGTCAAAACCCCGGAAAGTTTGGAGATACAAAGGAAAGGGCAAGTAGCAATGAGAATAACTTATCTAAGCCTCCTCATAGTTCTTCGAGGTTGGGGTTATCTCATAAAATTGTTCGCCCTGATTTGTCGTCAATGGAAAAGAGCAATCAGAAAGTAAAGCCAGATTTGAGCAAATCAATGTCTAGAATAATTGAGCTTATGGAGAGTATTAGTCTTCCTCATCAAAACTACGAGGATCCAGATATTTCTTTGAAGAAAGAAAGGAATATTTCTTCTAATAAGAGTTCAGAAACACCCACAGGCTACATGGTTCGTGTTTTTCAATGGAAAACTTCTGAACTCGCTGATGTCTTAGAGCACTTTCTCCGTACATGTTATGATCTTTTGAATGAAAAAGCTGATGTCTCTAATTTTTTTAAAGAATTAGCTTCAGCTTTGGAATGGGTTCTGAACCATTGTTTTTCCCTTCAAGATGTTTCAAGCATGAGGGAAGAGATTATGCAAAATATAGATTGGGATGAATCGCGAAGTGAAGGTGAAGTAGAAGCAGGAATTATATGTCAGCTATCCGATGCCGATAAATTGCATAATCCCATCAAACAACTCTGTATCTCTAGTAAATTTGCAAGTGGCGGTGACAATATGGCTCAGCTGGGAGAACTCCAATCTGATCAGAAAGAAGAAGAAACAAAATTGGAGGAAAACCTGGAAAACAGAGACTATGCAAAGGAAGGATTGGAAGGTCAGCTTCAGTCTGCTATTGGTGAAAATAAATCTTTGATAAATCAACTTGAAGCATCCAAAGAAACTATTGAGAGCGTGCATATGGAAGTGAACGGCTTAAAAGAATCAAAGGGTTTGGTTGAGGACCAGATTGTAAATCACAAGTTGAGTTATGAAGATCTTGATAGACAGCTTGCCATGGCCAAAGTTGAAGTAAATGAGGCTCATCAGCAGTTCTCTCCACTAGAAGTGGAACTGGAGAACAAAAGCAGCTGCTGTGATGAACTGGAGGCCACATGTCTTGACTTGCAATTGCAGCTGGAAAGGTAATTATGATTTCTTGCCCCGATGATCATATCCTTGCTTGAATATAGTCTGTAATGGACATTCCTAATTACTTGTATTTCTGAATCTCACGGACATGTCCATGTCATTTCCAGTATGAAGAAGGATGAGAGTCTGAAAAATGATGTCATTCAGGAAGGAAAGCAGCTACGAACTGTAAGTCACCGTCAATTTTTGCTTTCTCAAATCCTGAAAGTAGATACCATTGCCGAATCTTTTTGTCTGGATGTGAAGCAGTCGCTTAAGAGGAACTTTTCGATGGCTTGATAGTTTCTCTTCCATCCTGTCTCATAAGAAGTACACCATCATTACCTAATCGTCCCATGCATTTTTTCAGGGATACACATTTTTTCTTCTTTTTCCTTTTAATCACGCATTCTTTGAATCATTACATTGCACATTAATGAAGTGATTTGGAATAAAAATGGCATTAAGAAGGCTCATTACATTCCCTCTTTTGCAAAAAGTTGTTGAGGATAGACTTCACTTTTCAATGTCCATTCTCATGGTCTGGAACTTTGTTCCTAAGTAATAAAAGTGTAGAATGTTATACAGAGGGAGTCGAACTTGTGATCTAGATATGAACATGAATTGTGATGGAGTTAGGGGCCCTTTATTCTGGAGCAGCATTAAATGATCTTGTATTCTTCTAAAAGCTGTTAGTTCAGAGTAATTGAGGCGAGGAACATTTTCTTTGGGACAAGAAACTCAGATCCTTTGTTAACTGATGCAAGAGTATTTGTTGCAGAACTGGGAGATCGCAGCTGCTTCTGAAAGATTAGCAGAGTGCCAAGAAACCATTTTGAACTTGGGCAAGCAGTTGAAAGCTTTGGCTCCAGCAAAAGATGCTGCTCTTTTTGATAAGATCATCCCTACTCCAACAGATGCAAACTCCAGCGTTGCCACCAATGGCACCATGACAATTATTCAAGAGTCACCCAAGAACAAGAGTATGGCCCGTCGAACTTCTCTGTTGGACAAAATGCTTGCAGAGGATAATGCCGATGTTACGAACCTAGAATCCTCTGACATGAAAGGAGAGAACAACGATTGTTCTATCCTCCCGGGTAGATTGAAGGAGCCTTCAGAAAAGCTTCTCAGTTCGAATGGAACTAAAATGACAGACGACCACGAAGCAGTTGGTTCTTTATCCATCACGCCAGTGAAAAAACGGGGAGTTGGAGTCTGTGGAGAAAGCTTCTGTGGAGAAAGAAGAGAGTTAACAGCAAGAAACCATCTCTTCCATTCGACCATTGAAAACCATGCTAGTCCAGCAGAAAGTTGCTTTCCTCTTTCTCATGACTAACAGAGGAGTAAATAAGAACGCTTTCGCAGAGAGCCACTGGGTTTGTTTGCACTACTTGTGTACATAGCGCAAGCTCCTATAGTTAACACGTGGAAGTTCACACGGTTCTTGAGAAAACGGCTCGTCATTTGTTCTAGTGTAAGCTAAGCTGCCATGGGTTGTATATTCACTTCTCCTCCCAGTTTTGTAGTGATGAATAAATGTCTATTGAGGTGGGTATTTCCTATAAATCAGCGCTTCTTTTTTAACCCTTAAATGCCTAGAGAATTGTCGGAGTGTCACGAAACATATGAAACTTTGTAGATGTGGCTTTTTTATGTGGATCTGCAAAAGCCGTGAGAGCCAAATCTCTTCTCAATTGCGGTTTGACAGAAAGTATCTTCAGATGGCTGAATAAGAGGATAACGATGCATGAGCGAACATCAGCAAATAAATATGTAGTTTGAGGACTCGACTGCCCAAAAAAGAAGTCCAGAAATTGCACAAATTGAAAAAGTTCAAAGGCCTCCCATGTCATTAATTGGGTCACCATCGTCACTGAACTGTAATTTCTAACAAAGGTTGCTACACAATCGCTATGACAAAAAGATGAGCAATTACAACAGATCTTTCTACTCCTAGCAAGATTTGTCATGGTTCTGAGCAAAGTGCCTCTAAATTCATACCAGCCAGCTGTGGGAAACAATCCACTCTAGGAGGAAATGTAGTTGATGTGGCAGCGGCAAAAGACCAAAGTTCAAGAACCTGAGTACTTTTCTCTTCTGTATTGAGGATGGTAATGACAGAACACACTAAATCAAACTATGTGTCAGATGAGTAATCCCTGGCTTTATGCTCACTCTTGATATAGTACGAATTGCGCAATATCGTGAAGTCCAGCCTCTTCGTAACATTTCCCAATCCTATCAACAGAATCATCCCAAGTCCCCTTCACTGAAGCTAAGTCCATTAGAAAAGCAGCTTCATCCAATGCAATCTGTGAGTTCAAAGCAGAAGTCTTTTGGCATATAATTGATGGCAAAGAACAATTCCTAGTTTTATGTATAAGCCAGGACCGCAATTCAACCTTCCGAATAAACATGCGTATACCTATTGATAAAATGGAGATTGACAGATAATCTCAGAAATAGTACCTGCACAGGTGGCTTTCCCTTCATCAGGTCCTCTTCCCTACCCCTTTCTGTGATTTTCTCTTTAATGCGTTCAATTTGCTCATCCTCCCATTCTGCTATTTCAGCAACATCCTGCAAAGAAGTCGAAAAGAATCAACCTACCAGTGGAAGGTGGGAATAGCATGCAGAATGGTATTAAAAGAAGAGCATACCTCATATTTACAACCCAGAGTCCACCATGGCAGTTTTAGAGCCCCTCTTGCAGCGTCTTTGGCTTCGAGGCCACGGCCAACCCTTAGAAAATGAACATAAGGCTTCTCTGAGCAAGTGGTCACCTCTCAAACCATTTAGGAAAGTTTAATGAAGAGAAGTGGTGGAAAGAGATTATTCACGAACTTCAGTAAAAGCACTGCATTGAAAACAAAAGGCCGTGCAAATCCTGGAAAGTTTTCCTTCTTCGTGTAGAACTCTGCAGTGACTAGTGCTGAAACCTTTGACAAATAATTACAGATGAGAAAGCCTTTGGATTTAGCTAAAAAAGTTCTCATAGAAAACTGTAATAGATGATGCTCACATGGTCTCCTTTCTCAAAGTGGTTCATTGCCTTGCGTTCCAGGATATCCGGAAATAAACCAACCTGAAATTGATCTGTTCATCATACCTTTTCACAGAGCTCACTTATAGCAATTAAGCTAATAAGTACCTTTTTGAGGAGATAGATATCACGGCTTGTGATTTTAGACTTAGTGTAATCTCCCTCTTTATAAAGTCTTCCTCTAGCACCAGCTGAAGCATTAAGTAGCTTGCTGGTTGCATCCTGAGAACCAAGGTCGTCATCTTCAAGGAGAACTCTATGAATAAACTGATCTACCTGAACTTTGAAACAAAAGAACAACCATGATTTCTGGAATATGTTATCCACCACCTGCATGTATGTAGCTATAGACAATATATGCACATGAGTGTTTTACGCCTGTGTATTGGTGTATATGCATATAAATTCATATGAGAGAGAGAGAGAGAGAGAGAGAGTGAGACGTAACCTCCGAGTAGAAGCTCAAACAAGAATATGGGCAGTCGCAGCACTTAAATTGGGAAAACTAATATGCCAATAATCTGGCAGATATATGCATGGACCATGCCAACAATCTGGAAGAGAGATATAGACATAATTGGGTTTGCAACAGTTTGCATGTGCGAGTGTGATGCTTGTAAAAACAAATCTAGCTATGCCTATGTCCATATGCTCAACTTACAGTTTTAGCTAATAGGTACACTCCATGCTTGTCAACCTCAACCACCGGCATCTCCATACTGTACACAATACAATATAGTAATGCAACCATAATTATCCATAAAAAGAAAGCATCATCGATATTGGTTTCTCACCCAGATGGAGCTGTAGGCCATCGAAGCAGTGCAGTAGTAGCCCCTATTGCAAGCAAAGTCATAAGTGAAACTGTATTTGCCACTGAGGAAACATAACTCTTTGAGATGTTTCATATATACCTGAGCAACTTTTTGCTAAAGGAATGGCGAGGGGAACCATCCCTTTCCTGTTTCCAGGAGAAATTATTGATTCACCTATGGTAAACAAAATGTGCAGCGAACTTCGTTAGGACTAGATCAGCCACTTCACACAGACAACGAATACCAAGTCATGTCATTAGAAAAATGTATTATTTAAAGAGATATTTTCAGTAAAAGATATTTCTTTTAGCTAATGTCATCGATAGTCCTATAAGGTACATTGGTCAAATATAAGTGCAAATTTTATTAGCTTTCAAACTGCTTCATATGTCAGAAGTCATGCAAACAGTAAATTATTATGTGGTACTTGAGATGAAGATAATCCCTTAGGAGCCTAAAAAAACTTAACTGCAAGAAACTCTATAATTAAAATCCAAATTATAATTGGACGTCAACAGGAACTTCAGGAAGTAACAAGGACATGTTTGTCGGGATGAGTTCTTAGCCAGCTGGATTACTAGCCAAAGAGGGTTGCCAGTTAGGTAGGCACTCTAAAATTCAGCAATTCATCTTCTGCTGGTAAGGTGTTCTTCATATACTATGTTATCTTCTGCCATGTCTGTCAACTTTCCTAACCTAAAAGTAATGAAGTAAATCCTTATGGCCTACAATACACAATCAACAAGACAATTGCCCCGTTTAAATAAGTCAAGCCCTTTTTCCCTGGATCTATAGGTTTGTGCAGATTGTGCTTAGTCTGATCCCACCATTCTGGCCTGCTCCATTGTTAGTCATCCAAAAAAATTATCCGTCTCCAGATGAATGCCCCTCTTTTTTTCTGGTATGCCACAAAGTCTTCATTTCAGAGACAAACTAGAAAATGACAGCCCAAGCTAACTTAACTGCTCTATAACTTTCTCTTAGCACACAAGACATGGTGCTGTTGGTGGCTTTGGCTTCAGATATTCTCAATATGCTGATAGCCTATGTCAGGTAGTCACAAGTAAGATAGATGTGTAACTAACCACTAAAACTAAGCCAAGGCCCGGCAATGGAGCTACCTTAACTGCCCGTATAACTTTCTCTGAATAAATCACCTTAGAAGGGAAGAAACCAAATAAACATATATAAGTTCATTCACCTTGAGGTTTTCCTTACTTCGTATAGCAGTGTTGTTGCTGACAAACTAATGCATATCAACATATTTCCAAAGCGGCCATGTTTCAGAAAGAAATCTTCATATTCCTAAAGCATATGTAACAAGTTCCTTCGGGACACTAGCATTCTCCTCATTTTATTGAAGATTTAACTTATATACTTAGGTCAATTAATTTATTCTTCATACATCAAAGTGTGCATACAACACTTAATAGTAAATCCATTTGAAAATTTCAGGCCACCAAAAATGTAAAAGCTGAAAAGTTCTTACCATAAAATCAATGCATGATACAAAAATAATGAAACTGGATTTTGTAAAATAAAATAGATACAAACGGCAAGCTTACCACAAAAGTTTGATGCCTACAAACTTTCATAAAGAATGCTAGTACTATACTAGAGATGTGACTTAGAAATTTCGGAAATTTGCGAAAGGTCTTTCGGTACGTACCCTATGAGCTTAGAGTGGGATAGAATACAAGTTTACTTATAAAATTGACTGCATAAAAGCATCTTGATGAAGTCATAGGCTAAATGTATATGAAACACAAATCAACACTCAAAACCAAATATTACAGCTCGATTCCGAACTGAACCAGCTGTAAGCTTCAGTTCGTTTTATGTTCACAACAAGAAATCCCGAGCAAGCCATACTGCATAATGTCTGCTCTGATGCTAAAAACACAAATCTTGTCGACCAACAACAACGACGCGATCACGACTCACAGGTAGTCAAAAGCCCGAATCTTTATCCAATCCCCGTTAGTTTAGCTGACTCGTATTGAAAAGGGATAAATGCAGTCTCAAGAAGAGAGACCTTTCACTCCAGAGATCCAAAATGACCCAACTCACCACTGCACTCGATCCAATTCAATTCGTCGCATACAACAGTCAAGAAAACAATAGAAAGCAAGAACCCTAAATTGCATTTGAGCCGCATTACGGGTTCACTGACCTCTCTCCTCGAGAATTTGCAGCAGGTCAGGCAACAGCTTGGGAGGCCGAATCGCAGCCACGTCTCTGATGAAGCCCATGTGATCTGAGCGACCGCAACAACATCCGAACTTTACTTAAGCAACGAATCGCATCACGACGCACTGAATCGGAACGACCGAGAACGAACGAAACGGAACAACTCTACGAAACCACACTGACGCCAGCACACGAGTTACGAACCGGCATAGGCGGCTGGAATGGGCGCTGCGTCGTCTGAAGCTGGAGAAGAAACGGAGGAGAAGCGGCGGCGGAGCACCGATGCTCCGCCGCCGCGGAGGAGGAGCGGCAGAGGGCGGCGGCGGGAGGCGGCGCGTGAAGCTCTGCACAGCATTTTTTTCGGCTAGTGTTCTTTGTTGCTGGTGGGGCTTGTTTTGGAGAGCTTTTCAGGTGGGTTCGGTCGGTAATTTACATGTTTCGGATTAGACCCTTCAGAAGTTTCGAGGTTTCAATTAAGCCCTCCAGAATTATTTGTGAAAGAATTTACAAGTACCAGAAATAATCCATTTCTAATGCTGATGCGAGTGTTTTGTCGGAATTTCTCCCATCATGAAATACCTTCGACTGAAAGTCGTTCTTTAGCTTTTAATGGGAAGAGATAGGTTCCGTAGTGACTCCGAACAGAAAATATTCCGGGGATAAAAAATAACTATAAACCTTTACTCCATATTTTGAACCTAACTGTATGTACAAATTATGTCAGAATTTAATTGACGGTAGAGTTTGAAAGTATAGCCACTTCCACGATAACACACGTAAACAAACTGTGTTGGAATTAAATTGACAACAAAGTTTGAGAACACTATAATTTAATCGACAATGCAACGTCCATGATAGATGTATACACTGGAGGCTAATCAACAACAAAAATTGCAAAGATACAGTTAAGGAAAAATAAGGTGCAATGTTAGAAAGTAAAGATAATTAAAATATAAATTTTTGATTGATTTGTGGGGGTCTCCAAAAGTACGATGTTATTTAAAACCTATAATTGATAGTAATCAATAGAGTTTTTTTTTTTTTTATTTAAAACCTACAAATGACACGGGAGGTAAACCCCGGGGGCAAGTCACCCCGCGAAGCCAGATCGAACTCCTCCCCTTTATTAATGGAGGTTTTACAAACTGGTGAGTGGTTATAGTTTTTAAGTTGTTATAAAAAAAAGTTACAAGAAGTTATAAAAGAGTTCTTACAAAGAGAAATTACAAAAAGAGGTTACAAATTATTACTTAAAAAAAAAATTCTTAGTGATTACGAGAAATTACAAAAGGTGATTACAAATAGAGATCACAATTAGTTATCGAACAATTATCAATGTAGACTCATCTATGTCGATGATTTCTTCGACACCATTATCTTGATGGTTGTATTCAAGATTGTCGACTCCATTTTTGTCGATTCATTCACGCTGTGGATCACGTGTCAATGATAACTAAAAATCTAGACATTTAATGATGCAAACACAGAGTTAATCCACGTTCTAAACATTTCAATCATCTGCTGTCATGATAATATAAAATCATCTGCTGAACTGTTTTTTTTTTTTTTCCTTCTAAATTTTCTAACACGAGGGGCGTCCTTCCTTTGACATAGTGAAAGTTCTCGAGGCACTTAGGGAAAAAAAGAAACACACATGGCTATTCGAGAGCTACATGCCCCGATTCGCGACCTAAATCTCTATGGTCGTTGGTGCGAAACATGCGCATTGCGGAGGCGATTCGAACTTTAGACGACGCGAAAAATAACTAGTGACGCCTCTTAAACGGAACACCTTTTAACAGGCAAGCAAGGTACAATCCATGGAAATGCAGAGCTCGGGGAGGATGCGAATTGCGCCCGATTGACAAGTGAACTCTTGCTGCGAGAAGATGAAGAATGGATTGAGATTTCCAGAACTTGTCCTGTTACATTAGAGGCACCATATTTTCAGGTCAATAATCAGTGATTGGAGTTGCTGCTTTAGTGAGTTACTTGTTCAAGTTTACGGAATTGGGTCGCAGTTCATCTCATTTTTTTATTGTGCCTCTCAGTTTTTGTTTATATTCATTTTGTAAGTTGTGTATTGAACAAAGAAGTTGACAATTATGGAGAGGTCGAAGAACGCGCGATGCTAGAAGGTGGCAAGTCCATAGATACTAAGAGATAGTTATGGAATGCAAGGTCGACATTGAACGAAGAGGGCCGGCACTATTGGGTCATGAGAAAGGACTATTGGAATTTACTTGCCTGTACCCTCATGTCATGGAATGGTCGCTAGAATATATATGGTAGATTGAACATCTATAAAAAAGTTTAGTAGCATGTTCTTCGCTTTTGTTTATCTACTTTTGGTTTGGGATCAAGTTGGTGATCCAACCAAGGATTACCGGTGTTCAGTTGCAATTTTATATGAAATATGCGCAAAGCTTCAAATAGAATCATACGTGAAATCTTCATTTGTGCTTGTTTCAATCGATTCTACTCAACTTTTGGTTATCATAAACTTATCATAAGAGCTTAGTGTATCAATGCTTGATCAAGATTTCTCTATGGATTATTGAAAAGTGTTTAGCCATGTCCATTTCTCGCTACATTTAGAAATTGAGCGAGTCTTTGGTGTATCAAAAGGAATTTGAAGATTCTAACAATTTGCTAATACATCCCTTTTGCATTATCCTCAATGTGAAAATATAAGTGTTTTTTTTTTTTCAATTTTGGACAAACTAAAGTTACAAAACTTAATCGGCACCTCATAAGGACTTTTCAAATGTATGTTTACCAAATAAGATTGCCCTCAAATGGCATCCCAAGGCATATTTTCAATTACATAATTTACTAAATAGTATTTACATTTCACCAAACTCTTTAGTTCTTGCATTTTCTCAATGATATTCTCTTAAAGTTGAATCAAACGGGCCATGCACAAAGTGTGCATGAATGGGATCGCGGATGGATGTGGTTAAAGTACTCTGTGCGTGAATAAAAAGTAAATGGATTGCGAAAATTTTAAGTGTATTGAGATTGAAATACAAGAAAGGAGAGTCATACGATGTTGGGATTTTAAAATTACGTGAAAGGTGTCAAAGCCTTTTTTTTTTTTTTTTTTTTCGAAGGCTCTTCTTCCTTGGAATTCTATTTTATCTGGGATTAGTCGACCGAGCTTATCATCTTCGCTTCTCATTTACTCAATTTTATCGTGCATGCCTCCATCTCTGTCCCGGCTTCAAAAAGATAGTAACTCGAGGATATTTCCTCTGTAAACTTGGCCATTAACTTTGTTCATCCGAGGTTAACATGGACACGAAGAACAGTGTTTCCGCTCGATTTATCGGCAGCGTTTATCGCGTATCTGATGCATCACCCGTACACCAACTCTTTTTTTTTCATGCGCATCGATTGATATCTACGACGAAATATGATTTCGTGTTAACCGCGAATTGAGTTCGATGGTATTGTGAAGGCGTGGTTTGTGAGTACTTTTTTAGAAAAGAAAATACACTATTGAATCTCTTGACATCCCATTTAATAGCCTTTTACCGTTTTAATATGGTCATCGTGGTTGGTGTGATTGGCAGAAGGGGTTAGAGGCTTTTTCAATTTTTAAAACCAAAGGTCAGCCGTTCAAATCTCATTGCGTGCAAATCTGTTTTGGAGCAATATCACTTGTATTAGAGGTGAACGATTATAAGTTTTAATTCCATACATGTTTCATCTAGAACTTAGAATCTATCTATTGAAACAAATTCCTTATTTTTTTAGAATCTATAACTCATCATGTATACCCTAGAACTTGAAATCTACTTTGTCATAAATTCCAAGGTCCATCCGGGTTCTACTTGTATTATTAATTGAACAATTGCAGTTAAACATCACATTTTATTACTATCAAAATCAACTAATCACAACTTACATTTAGACATACGAAAAATATTAAATGTTAACAAAATAAAAGTCTCGATTATAAAATGAAACTCAAACTAGTAGTTCCAGATTATACACTTATCATTAGACTCCATGAAATAACGTAGGATTGCATAAAGACACAAATTAAGAAAAAAAATAATAAAAAAACTTGCTTTAGGTTCTAAGTTCTAAGTTCCAAGTTTCACCTATTTAGAATTTAAAATTTATCAGTCAAAACAGGTTGTATAATTTTTAAATTTGGAACATATCCTAAATATCTTGAATTAAGAACCATACTAGTGGAAATTTAAAACTGAATAGGTTTCCACAGGTTAGGTTCTACCCTAGAGATAGAGGCATGGACTTAAATGGTTTGTGGGCTTGTAGAGTGTTTTGTAGATTTCTAGGCAATCAGACCTCCTCATCAGTATCCCTCAATTATGAAAAGAGCACCACAATGTCTAAATTCAAAGCCTCTCTCATAATTAGGAAGGTCTTATTAGTTTTCGTTTTTTGTTCTTTTGTTTTCCAACACATAAAAAGAATAGAAACATGTTTGTATACATCAATTAATTTTTCTATTCCCTAAAATAAAAAAGTAGTTAGGGACTAGATTTTGAACGAAAAAAAAATATATTTTTTTTGTTTCTAGTAACAAAAGAGAAATAGGACCATTTTACAAAAATAAGCTCGGCGTAATCTAATGCTCCTGTTTACATAATCCACACAAGGTCCAAATGAGACTCACATCCCAATCCCAACCAGCTGTTTTGACATGATCTAAGTCCCCCATTTTTCGAAATAAAAGAATAAAAATCAAAACTTAGGATAAAATTATAAATTAGATTTTGAGTAGTTTTCCTATATTCTAGCGTTAATTCTAGTCTAGAATTAGTTTAGCATAAAAAAAATTGTGAAGATCTTTGATGAAAATTGGATTTAAAATTGGATAAGTTCTTAGGGATTTACCATTTAGATTTTTTAACACTTTTTTTTTCAGAGACAATATTATGTCGTGACAGCTTGGCCACTTTATTGAGAGAAGACGTCTTTTTCCCTTAAGATTCTATTGTGGGCATCTTTTAAAGTCATAAGCAATTCTTTTTTAATAGAAAATCAGATTGCTTTGAATGAGTATTTTGCATTATCATTCGTCTTATGTATAGTAGGACAATAATCCAATGCTTCATGGATTTCCGATGTAATTTACTTTAAGGTTTGATGAATTTATACAAATAAGTGCACCAAATTTAAGATCACCTACATCCTAAGTTATTTTGTCACTGCAAGAAAACCACATGATCCCTAGGAGTGAGCATGGCAATCCCAACTTAAAACCAGGAGTCCCATGGAGTGAGCATGACAGTCCCACCTCGAAACTAGGAGTTGTCCACCAAGGACCAATTCTAAAAAATTGGAGCCGAACCTATTCGTTGGTTTCATGGATCCATCCGAGAATCGAACCGCTAGTCCAAACCGATTCTTAGGTGGGTCCATGGAATCGATCTCCAATCCCTATAAATATTAATATCATGGTGAACCTAGTTTTTATTTAGAGTACCAAAACTTGTTTGACCTTATATTCGGGTTGAATCATGAGCCATTAATTTTGATTAAGGATCAAATATACTATATTCATTAGCTAAAACCTTAATTTCTTCAAAGGTTATGGTTTAATTCTCTTAGGGTTTTTTTCGACACCGAAAACATATGGAGAAGAATTAGACTCCACCTTAAAAGTCATAATCTCCATAGAAGTTAAAACATTAATTGTTTGATCTATCTTTTTTCCACATCAACTTCATTTAATCATGGAAATAGCTAAGGAGAGACCTAATTATACTCATAAAATGAGCCATTGGCTCTTAATTTCGTATCATGATGATAAAGCGTTGCAACATTTCTAAACATCTCCAATCAATTCTCTTATTCCTCTTTGTTCGTTTATTTTATTATGATTGATAAAACAAGTAAATGGATTATTATAATGAAAAAGAAAACAAGGAGTTAATCATATTACACACCCAATAATATTCAATTATTACAAATACACGTATATATTTGGTTGAAAAACTACAAAATAATTAAGTAATTAAGAAATAATTTATTTTTTAAAATATACATTTCGATTTGCTCTAGGTGAGTAAATGGATGAATTAATATTTAGAATTGAAAATCAGACCGATACTCACTGATTTCATTAAATTAGAATTGAGAATTGGATTGATCAATCAGACCAACCCTCATAAGAATTGCCAATTTCAGTCTAATCTCGTATGATTTCGAGCAATCTAATTGGCTTTTCATTCTTTTGCACATCCCCCTCCGGCAAGAAATACCGGCCAAGGTCATCGATTGGGGCTATGGCGGACCAATTTGAAGATTCCAAGATTCCAAGGACATGTGGCAGGACTTGAAAAGTCAAAACAATTATTTCCCCTCAAATTCGGACAAATACGTTTGTCCAATCGGATCTTGTCCATATTGACAAGAGAGACAGGGCTCCCGGTGGGTTAGCTCACCCGTACGTCGAAAAGTTAAGGTGAAGACGTCGACGTCCCAACAGTCCCCACCTATTCAAATCTCAAAAACCCTCAAACGCTCCCCCAATTTTCAAAATCCCTCCGCCACGTCACCTTTTCCCCCAAAAAAATATTTATATTTCCCCCACTTTTTATCTTAATCTCTCTCTCTCTCACTTTTTTTTTTTTTCCCTGGTCCTGGTCAATGCCATCTTTTGCCCTTTACAATCTCCGGCACGTTTCTCAAAACCCCGCCTATTCCCCAAAAAATTAATTATTTTTTAAATCAATAATTAAATTTTCCGTAGTCGATAAAATGCTCAGAAAAAATAAAAAAATCCGAATCCATCTCATCACAAAGCGCGCCCCGGGTGCGTGTGCTGGGTGCTTTCACGGTGGACTCGTTAGGGTTTCCCCGCCCGACCCGCCCGCCCGCCCGATTCTCCCGCCTCCCGCCCGCCGCCGCCCGCCGCCGTGCATGAGCCCGGGCCCCGGGTCGGATCTCATCCCCATCGCCGGATCCGCGCCGCTCCAGCTCCCCGGCGATGGCGTCGAAGGCGGCGTCCTCGCCGTCCGCCTCCGCGAACAGATTGGACGCCCCGGCGGATCCGTCGGTACGCCGCGCCCCCTTACCTGATGGTCTCCGCGGATTGCTTGGGGAAACGGGACGTGCCGGATTGCGCGGTCGTCCCCATTCTCGGACCCGCGCACCGGCGATCTGGCTTTTACCTCTTCCGTTTCTTAATTTGGTCGGGATTAGCTGAGCCGGCCTGCGTTGACTCGATTGCGGAGTCGGAATTCGCGGTTTTTTGCGATGGTTTTGGGCTTATTAGTAGAATGTAGGTCGTTAGGAGAAGAGATGATGGCTGCATTGTCGTGGAAAATCATCTCCTTGAGGTTTCGAAAATTGGTTCTTTTTGTTTGTCCTTTTTTTTTTTTTTTGGATGAGTGAAACCGATTCTTATTGGACAAGCTGCGTTGACCAATGATTACCCGTGTCATGGTGATGATCACGTATGAACAGGTGTGAATGTGATCAATTCGGGTTCTTTTCCACGGTTTCTCCAAGTCTGTAAGAACGAGATACTGGAGTAGTAGGAAAACTCTCTGATAATTCTAGTGGACTATCTAGGTGGTGGACTTGTTATTGCGTCCTGTCTTTTGCGTTGTCTTCTCTGCTTCGACCTCGATACTGCATTCTCGATGTAGTTTAGAAGGCCTGGTGGTTGAGGCCCTACCATGAGGGCTTTGGGTTGAATTAAGCTCTTAAGCCTGCAAGAGCAACCTGTAAATAGTGGGAAACAAAAACATTTTTGTTCTGGGTGTAGCTGGTATGCCTGGCAAGTTAATTCCTTAAGGACTGCTTTGTTTGTTAAGGACAAAATTTCCTGTACAGATGAAGTCTTGCAGCTGGAGACTTATTTGCATGTCATTCACTTTTGTATTCTTTAGTTTTCTTTGTTTCGTTTGGGGTGTGTATGTTTGTACCCTCCTCCACAATTGTTATATGGGTGCTTACTTCCACATTATGATTATAAGACATTAATGATGGGAGGGTAATTAATCTCGCTGTGTTTTCCTATTTGTGTTGATAATATATATGGAGCTGAGAATGTATTTACCCACAAGCCATTTACATTGAGCATTGCATGAAATTTGGTTTTCTGCAGGCTCCAAGGCCACTTGAAACAGTCCCGGCTGTCAAGGAGATAGCAAATGTTATTGATGGTTTCAAGAAAGAAGTTGCTGCTGATCGGGCTGTTATTATAAGGGTACGCTGTGGTAGTATTTTTCTTCTTGATAATGTTAGTTCATTATGTTCTTAAGAAAACCAAGATGAACTCCACATAATTTCTATTCCTATTTTTGTTTTCCAGAAAAGAATTGAAGAAAACAGACGGGAGCTGGCAGGTGTTACAGAAAAAATATTTAATTCGTCTAAGCAAAGAAATGATCCTACATGCGACAACATCACTGGTAATAGTGTAGACTTACTGACAAAGAGGCAAGCAGATGCCCTTGGCATGCAAAATGGTATTGATGCAAACAATGGCGATAGAGATAGCAATGACTACCTGGAGGATGCTCATGCTTCTACGGCAGTTCTTCTTGGATCTAGTATCCCTGTGAAGAATGCTGTTCGCCCGATCAAGCTTCCAGAAGTGAAAAGATTACCCCCTTACACAACATGGATTTTTCTGGACAGGTTAGTGAGATTGTGATTTCTCTTCCCTATCTAGGATCTCTTTCTGTCTGATTTTTCCACCCTGCGTGTGCAAAAACTCTATGGCTTTTTACCACTTCCTAAGTTTAATAATAAGGCCTTTGCTCTCTGGGTTCTCCTCAATTGATTCTGTATTAGAAGAAAGTGATTGAAAGGGTGGGCTAAGTCTGAACATCAACTGGCATCATTTCATAAGATACTATAGTCACCCCCTCTTTGGAGAAGTTGCTAAAATTAGTTGTTGGCTTGTTTTCTGGAGTATTTTGTTTATCCTTTTTACTCTAGTGCAGAAATCAGAGAATGACTGAGGATCAGTCAGTCGTGGGTCGAAGAAGAATATATTATGATCAGAATGGCGGGGAAGCACTTATTTGCAGTGACAGTGAAGAGGAGGCAATTGATGAAGAAGAGGACAAGCGAGAGTTTGTGGATTCTGAAGATTTTATTCTTCGGTTGGTATAACTGATTTTTTTCTATGTCATCTTCATGTGTGTTCATATTTAGTTATCTAATTGTTCTGGAGTTCTTGTTTTGGCTAGTCAGGGAATTATTCTCCCTGTGATGCAGGGCCTAGACTTCACGCATTGACCTTCATCTGATTCCCATACATAGAAACCTCTTGCACTGGGATGCCCTGTCTGGCCTTGTTGTCTGGTTGGACAAGTTTCCTAGGATGTGTCTTTTCTCTATATAATTGTTAGATTTAATTTTCAAGGGACTAAGAAAATCTTTCCAAGGTGCATACTTGGATCTACTTAGACCGAGTGTCTTAGGTTTCAATTCTATGAAGTACCCTCATTTTATGTTCAAAGGCATCGTAGCAAAATTTGCTAAAGCATCTTCATTTGGTTTTTATTACAAATCTCAGTCTGTCTTTCTGGACTCTTTTTTTCTTCATTCAAAGTGTTTTGTCACCTTTCCTTTTCGTGTTCCCGTTCTGACAATGTTTAGGGAAGACTAAGAGCCTTATTGGGTCGACTGTGCCTTTTGGTCATAACTTTTTATATTAGTGGTGGGATTCTAGCTTAGGTGTGGCTTTAATTCTATAAAGGATCTTGGAAACGTGAATTTCAATTTGTCCTATGATTTATTATGGATGACTGTCATATTTGCCACTTCAAATATTTTTGGACATGGAGATAAACATGAAAGTTTCTTTGTTTTGGGCCTAATTCCATAAGTGAGAGCTAAAGAAATGGGATTTCCACTTCTTGGTTGCTGGCTTCTCCAACTATTGGGCTTCCAGCTGGCTTCTCCCACCTCACACATTAAGCATGAGTAGTTTTTTCTGATGGAAGACGACCTATTGTCAGGTTTCCTGGTTGTGCCTTTGAAGCGGTTTTGGAATCTTTTCAGTTTCTACTTCTGTGCCAATTTCAACTGTTGATGCTAGAATGAACTTCCCTAGTATCTGCTCATCACAATTTACATCGATCGTCCTTTCATCAACTGGCATTTGCATCTAATCAGCATTGCCTATGTTAGGAAGGATTCTTTTGCTGCATTTTAAATATTTGGAATCGTAGTCTTCTTTCTGCCAACAGATATGATATTGGAAAAATATCGGAGATTGTAATCTTCTTCTGATTTTCTAAATTTGCCAGCATGACCATCAAAGAACTTGGTTTATCTGATTCAGTTTTGGAATCATTGGCAAATTGTTTATCTAGAAGCCCTTCTGAACTCAAGGTATGAGCATAAATAATATAAACAATTCACTGTGCTCTGATGTTTCTTGATAGATTGGTTTTCTACATTCATTATGCTTCTCTTTTTTGTGATTATGAAAAGAACTGGTCATTGTGTAAACTATGGTCCAGCCGTTGCCCATTTGCTTTCTGCTGGCTTTACAGAGAAATGAAACACCATCAAACATCTTATACAGGCAAGATATGAAGTCCTTATTAAGGAAGAGAAGGATGTGGGTGGCTCTAAGAATGGGGATAATGAAGAAACCTCTCAGACAATGAGTTCTTTTCTCGATAAAGATCTTGATGCTGCTCTAGATTCTTTTGATAACCTGTTTTGTCGTAGATGTCTTGTAAGTGATCTCTCTTGCATTTTTTCATATCTTTCTGCGTTCTATTTCATTCTATTGCTCAGGATGTCTCTTTATTATTTATGTATTTGCAGGTTTTTGATTGCAGATTGCATGGATGTTCTCAGGATCTTGTGTTACCCGTAAGAAGTCACTTGGAACTACTTTTTCTGAATCTTATATAATCTTTTTACCAGTATTCTTAGTTTAAACAAAATTACATCTTAGTCATCATTGTCAAACTTCTTTATCAGGTGGATAAACAACCTCCATGGAGCCATACTGATGAAGAAAATGTACCATGTGGTCCTCGTTGTTACAGATCGGTATGTATTTAGTGTGCCAATGCTTTGTATCTAGCACGATGAGGGGAAAATAGTCTAGTTGTTCATCGTATTTTTTTTCCTCTTTCAGGCTTTGAAGTTAGTAAAAGGTGCAACAGTGAGTTCTCCTGGGTCTGGTGATCCTGAAGATAAATCAAATCCTTCATCTAATGGCTCCAAGTCTCATGTTCTAACTAGGAAGAAATCTGCCAGCTCATCTGATAGGTCACGGTTGAAACAATGTCAGAGTGAAAGTGCATCATCTAATGCAAAAAATGCCTCAGAAAGCAGCGATTCAGAGACAGGACCCAGGCAGGATGGTTCAGCACGTGTTTTGTCTCCTCGCAAGACTAAAAGTGCCGGAAAAGGTGGACTTCGTAAGAGGAACAGCAAGCGAGTTGCTGAGCGAGTTCTAGTTTGCTTGCGTAAACGGCAGAAGATGATGGCTTCTGATTCAGAT
Source organism: Eucalyptus grandis (assembly GCF_016545825.1). Classification (NCBI taxonomy): domain Eukaryota; kingdom Viridiplantae; phylum Streptophyta; class Magnoliopsida; order Myrtales; family Myrtaceae; genus Eucalyptus; species Eucalyptus grandis. Next base: position 26,567,076 of record NC_052612.1, read on the forward strand.
TCTATTGCAAGTGGAAGCCTTCTATCAGGAGAGATGAAACTGAGATCCAAATTGCAGAAAGAGAATGAGGATGCTACTTCTTCTTCACAAAAGAAATTAAAGTGTCCAGTGATTGGCAGGCCAAGAAGGAAGGATGTAACTATTGAGGAAAGTCACAACTTAGTACAGGGTGAAGTTCCCGATGCTCCATCAAGTGAAATGACTATCGATCCACCTCCAGCTAATAATAATGATACCTCAAGAAAAGAAGAGTTTGTCGACGAAAATACGTGTAAACAAGAACTAAGTGAGGATAGATCATGGAAAGCTCTTGAGAAAGGCCTTTATGAGAAAGGGTTGGAGATTTTTGGTAGGAACAGGTCTGTAGATGTTATGCTATTATTGGCCTTTTTGATATCCACCACCTTTTCATCCTTTTTTTTGTCCTTTTCACTAGAGCTGCTACTCTGCTAAGCGTGGTATATAGGCTGGTGGAAACTATAGGTAGTTTGAGAGACGTTTTCTGCAGCCATTCTGTTGATTGCTCACTGAAGCATATTGTTGCCTTCTCCCTTTTGCTATGCAGCTGTTTGATTGCTAGGAATCTCTTGAATGGTTTGAAGACATGTCAGGAGATTTTTCAGTACATGAATTGTTCTGAGAACAAGCTAATATGTCAAGGTGGTGATGCTGCAAATTATCTCGGTGAAGGCTATCCTAAGTTTGACAGTAATGGAAATGTGGTTGGTATCTTTCATTTGATTGCCTTGTTTCGTTAGGATTTTCCATCGCTTTGCATGTATTCTGCTTCTTGCATAGAACCTTGACTGGCATAAGTTTTTTGCAGGTCCATATTGAACCAAGAAGAAGATCAAGATTTTTGCGTAGGAGAGGCAGAGTGCGTCGTCTGAAATATACTTGGAAGTCTGCTGCCTATCATTCAATCAGGAAAAGGATAACTGAGAGAAAGGATCAGCCATGCCGGCAATATAACCCATGTAACTGCCAAACTGCATGTGGCAAGCAGTGCTCCTGTCTTTTAAATGGAACCTGCTGTGAGAAGTACTGTGGGTGAGTCCATTACTACCGATTTTATTATTTTCATTTCTTTATATTTCTTATCAGAAATGTTATTCGGGGGAGATAACAGCACGATATAGGGAAAAAGATTGAGTATAATGAGTGTAGAATGCAAGTTCTCATGGAATTAATATCTTGCTTTTCTGGAACAATAGATAGATGTTTTGTTAGATAATTCTTTTGTTATAGGCCTATGTTGGATTCATACTATCAACTGGTTTGAAACAGATGTCCAAAGAGTTGCAAGAATCGATTCAGAGGCTGTCATTGTGCCAAAAATCAATGTCGGAGCCGGCAATGTCCATGTTTTGCAGCTGACAGGGAATGCGATCCAGATGTTTGCCGAAATTGTTGGGTCAGGTGTGTGTCTGAATTTAGATGCTTTTGCGTTGTTGGTTTTCGTGGTTTCTTTCTATACTGCTTATGTGGTTTGGAGAAAGGGAATCTTAAGGCCTGTTTTGTATGGAAAAGTTTTCAAAATCTTGAGTTTTCAGTTCACCTTAGAGTGAAAACAGTGCAGAAGATGTGCTTGGCAGAATTTTGAAAAACAATTTATAAATGACAATAGGGAAACTGATTCCAAATTGGAAACCATAGAGGCTATCCTTGTTTTCATTCCATTTGAAAATGAAAACAGTCCAGAAAATGTGTTTGGCGCAACTTTGGCAAAAGGTTTGAATGAAAATAAAAGAAACTATTATAAAAAATTGAAGCTGTAAAGTGCAAACAACTTTTTGTTGTTTTGATTGTTTCACTTACTGAACATGCTTCTCAAGAAAATAGAAAGCTGTTTCCATTTTCAATTTTTAGGGAAATGAAAACTAAAAAGTGATCTTCAAAGCAAACAGGCTCTTATGCCGTAGAAGACTTTACATAACAATGGTTTTGGCTTTATTCAAGCGCAATGAATTATAATAATCTGGTTTTGCCAGGACCTCAATATGCAAATTATCATGTTAACCATTGAAGATTTACTGTTTCTGGTCCTTTTAATGTCTAGTGAAGCCTCTAGACAAATACATGCTGGAGTATTCAGAATCATCTGTTTACGTGTGTTGCCTGCTGTCATGCTGCTACTAATGCTGGTTCAGTAGAGTTGCAGCCTACTATAATATTCTCTATTTCCATAAGGTATTTAAATAACAATTGTCTGTTTTCTCTGGTGTATGACCCCCTTGGAGTTGTGGGAGAACAAGAACATTTGTTAGTTCCAAATGAGTTGTCTTTGCAACAGTATCCGTCTTTCTTTTCCATGAAAATTTCTGGTCACTTGGGATTATTTATGAAAGGGAAAGCAAATGCTTGGCGAGATCAACCATTATCTACAGTAACTTGATGTTGGAAGCAAGTTTCATTTGTCATAATAGCATACACAGTGATTCTTTAATCCATGCCAATATTATACTTTCTGTTTTGCAGTTGTGGTGATGGAACTCTTGGCGTGCCTAATCAAAGAGGTGATAATTATGAATGTAGGAACATGAAGCTGCTTCTTAAGCAACAACAAAGGGTAAATGGCAAAAATCTCTCTCTCTCTCTCCCTCTCTCTCTCACACACACACACATGCGCACGCTTGCACAATTTCTGAACAATAGGAAACAAAGGAGAATGCCCTAAGGAGATGGGAAAGGAGGTTGCTGTAACCCTCTTTCTAAGATTCTAGTATGAGAAAAAAACTAAAGATAAAATAGGTCTTAAACAAAAACTCGCAGTTGCGGTGAACTTTCATGGTAGCATATGTGCACCCACAATAAGTAGGTCAGCATTCCCATGCTTGGGAGGCGGTGACTAGTTCGTGCTTTATTTGAGCATTATCAACTAAAATGTCTGTTGAGGAACAATAAAGAGGGCATTTCAGCACTTCGTGAAATGGAAAGCTCATGCCATTGCCATGATATCGGATAACAATTCTGAGAACTAGAGGTGGTAACCAGTGTGTTGTAATTGGGCGTTACGTTGTCAGCACACTGGCAGTGGGACTAGGCATAGAAGCTACCAGAGTTTGATCGTAACGTTTCATGAAATGCACTAAGCTTGACTTCTGTATACTTGCAGGTTTTGCTTGGGAGATCTGATGTATCTGGTTGGGGAGCTTTCTTAAAGGTAAGTGTCGAATAGCAGCATCATCGTCAAACTTCAGGGTGTCTTATTGTATTTCTTGGGCTACATTGCAGAATAGTGTCAGCAAACACGAATATCTTGGCGAATATACTGGGGAGCTAATTTCACACAGGGAAGCTGATAAGCGGGGAAAGATTTATGACCGTGAAAACTCATCATTTCTTTTCAATTTGAATGATCAGGTTCCTTAACTTGTTCTACTTTTGAATTTGATGAGACTTAGCTAAATTTCCTCTTTATTATACATTATCATGAACTGTATTACTTCACCACATGCAGTTTGTTCTTGATGCTTATCGAAAGGGTGACAAATTGAAGTTTGCTAATCACTCTCCTGATCCTAATTGCTATGCTAAGGTACCTTCTTTTACTGTCTTTGCCGTTGGAGCTCTTTGTACGAAAATCTTGCATAACCTGGAAAGACTGGCTCCTCTTTTTTGGTGGTGGACTAGAGATAACTGGCTCACATTTTGAAGAGTTCTGCATTATTTCCTTTGTCAAGTTGCTTCTGGAAATTGTTGCAGGTTATAATGGTGGCAGGGGACCATAGGGTGGGGATATTTGCCAAGGAACGAATCAATGCTGGGGAGGAGCTATTTTATGACTATCGTTATGAACCGGACCGAGCACCTGCCTGGGCAAGGAAGCCCGAGGCTGCCGGTTCTAAAAAGGAGGAAGGTGCTCCTTCAAATGGTCGGGCAAAGAAGCTTGCATAAAAAATCATTTGTTACTTGCAAGTCCAAATTTTTGTCATTCTTTTACAGGTAGAAGTGTTATTCTTATTGTCCATGGAGGAAAGGAAGGATGATTCTCGATTATTTTGTTGGAGTGGCCATTGCCAGCTCCGTAGTTAACAGTGATTCTTTCCCTGATTTATGTCTCCGCGAGTAGAGACGACCTCGAGAAGTCATTCTTACAAGTTAAGTATTATGATCTCACTCAGCCAGTGAAGCTAAGCTGTTGCCACTTCAACATTGGTGAGAAATGAGATTCAGTCCTGACTTCGGAGGGAAGAAGAACAGGAGAAGAACAGGAACAAGAAAGGGAAAAAGTACATACATCTGACTGAGAAATGGGCGAACTCGACATTCGTTTAGGGATTTGCAATCTCGCTAACAACTCCTTGGGATGTCATTCTGTCGATGTCTTTTGTAGGGATCATTGCTGTTAATGGAAGGATTTATTTTTTGATTAGTTGAATTGCCCTGCATTGTTTTCAGAATTTCAACAGTCTAAACGACCCTCACTTTCGTATCCTTTTCTTTCTTCTCCTCTTAATATCAGGTTCCCTACTTAAGCATATACCTTGATTTGCCATAATTGAGAGTGCTTCATTGACGCGGCAAAAGTACTCTTTTGTGACCATTGGTTTAGGATCCTGTACCGTGCAATGCATCCTGAAGTCCAGTAGTGAATTGTATGACTAAATCAAGTCATTGACAAAGTCATTTCTAGTCTAGTTCGTCGAATTTCTATCCGGAATCTGAATGTACTTTGGATTTATCTGGTAACATGCTAAACAATACATATTTTTATTTTTTGGTTCTTGCAAAAAAAAAAAAAAAAACAGAAATTCATTTGATAATATTTTTGTTTCTGAGAATAAATTTCTTATCGGAAATAAATTTGGAATAAAATTAAGAAATAAAAAAAGATGTTTCTTTATTTTCGAAAACAATTATGGAATTAAGTATTATCTTTTCTTTTCTTTTCATTTTCTTCTTCTTCATTCTCTAGCTGATTGCTAGAGCCTCGTCGACCCTATGTGAAGCTGAGGTCAAGCTAATGAGGCTTGGCCTCACTTAGCCATGATGAGGCTTTTGCCAACAAGGCTCCCCTAGGGCCTAGCTAGTCGCCAACTATGGTCGAGGCCGACAAACGACTAAAGGAGGAAGAGGAAGAAGAAAATGGAAAAGAATAATAAAATTATTTAAAAATTAAAAGAAATTATAAGTCATAAAAAATTTGAGGATCATATTAAACATATTTACATTCCAATAATATAAATTTTGTTTAGTTATCAAATGCTTTCAAATACTCAATTCATTTGGGTAATAAAATAAGAGAAAAAATCATTTTAAGCAAAAATTATTCCTAAAAACAATATAATTACCAAACGCACCCTTGAAGCATCTTTGTCGAGTTTTGACAAAGAAGATGATGATGAAAATGGGAAATGACTGGTGGTGTTTAAATCGAAATATAGTCATACCATTCTCTGGACAAAGCAAAGACTATCATCGTGGACTCAAATCTCCTCCATACAAGATGAGGATTAAAGCAGGCTATTGCTGCTTTCAGAATTGAAAATGTCGTGAACTCTATCAAGTTTTCCAGATATTCCAGTGCTACGACGAGCCAAACGATAATAATACTCCTCCCCAGTCCCAACCATCAAGCTTCAGCATGTATCACGCAAGGCATTTCTTACAAATCAAAGCAAAGTTCGTCACAAGTAATCTCATAAAAGCTATAAATTAAACTATAGTTTGTTCCCCAAGCTAATGCTTTCATTGGACAAGTTTCAAATTGTGACCGGCCATGGCCAAACAATATTAATTAAATCTTTTAAATTAGGAATGCTTGAAGTTCTGGCTCTTCACCGATTAGACGCTTTCGATGGGATTTAGCTTGTATTAGGGTTAGCTCCTAGTCTTTTGTTACTTCTTAATGAAGCCTTTCTTAAACCTAAAGCAAAAAAGAGTAATTGGCACATTTTCTGGCCCAATGATTTTCACTATTTTTTTTTTCTTTACATTAATACCAAACTACAGTTAAGTCTTAATTTGCTCATCATGACTCAAGCATAGAGTGGTTCATGTCATTTGACAGAAAATAACAACAAATAGCTACCCCTTGAACTGAACTCAAACTCAGATCGATTTGATTCATGGCTTATCAAGCACAGAAGAAGTTTCTTGGGAGGTTAGTCTTCTTATCAAGAAAGCCCAGGCCTACTTAGTTTTATTCAAATCTTGAAATGGTTCATAGCAACCGAGAGGCAATTAAAGTGGCGGATTGGACTATAAAAGCCCAATAAAAGAAAATTCATTCAAATTGGGTTTCATATTCTCCTCAAACCCTTTGGATTTTGTTATGTTCTAAATCAGCATTTATGTTTACTCATCCTTTATCGTCATGAAACGAGAACTATGTTACGAATCAAAAAGAAAAAAATGAAATTGATGGCTTTGAGTTTGGACAAATGGACCAAGAGAGAGCAGTCCCAACCAGATCCTCCATTAAGAACCGCAACCGAGCTACCCCGCCATGTGCGTGGCAGTCAAGCTTTAACCTTGCCTAAACGACAAAAAGAAAAAGAACGAAAAAGAAAAGAAACCACCATCTAAATGTTACCTTTAATGCGTAGCGGCATGTATTTACTTGGTTTTCGACTATAGATTGATGTTCGATGTTCAAGAAAATATGACAAGAACCCACCCATGGGTTTTCGACCACAAAATATTCTAAATTATGACAATGGCGATAGTAATATCTGAAATATTTTTTTTTTCGTGTCACCAATATCTCAATTTTTTTATCAATGTGATAATGGCACAAAAAAGTTTGAGATATTGATATCAGAGTGGGTGTAGTTATGATTTTTTTTTTTTTCATATAAGCAATGGGTAGTTTTATTATACCAGTGTAAGTTTGAAGGTTTCGTGATACAAAATAAAATTAAGGGTATTGATGTTGCAACGACCATAATTTATGATTTTTTGTGCTATATTTCATAATTAAGCATACTATACAAATCTCACTTTCACGTATAAATATGAGCTTAATTCCTTAAAAAAAAACCCAACTTTGAATCTAACTCCAATTCTACTGTGAATATATTTTTGTCTAAAAAAATCACAAATTTCACTATAATCCCAAATCAAACCTCACATCCAAAAATCATGCTTAGTTATCAATATCAATGCCAGATAGAGGTTCATTATCAAATGCTCCATCTTCACCAAAACCCTCACCTTCGTATAGAATAGCAACAATCTCTTGATATTAATAATTTTAAAGAAACTAATGATCATTTTTGGACGCCATATACATATAGGCCCCGTTAAGTTCAATATTCTAAATGGTCTTTGGAGCTCTAAAGTTTCTTGACCAAATGCAAATAACATTTGGTTCTTTTTTGCTCAACTTTAAGGAAATATAATTACATTTCCAAAGGACTCTGAGGGCTTTTAGCCTAAAGTAGGTCCAGAGATCTTTTGGGAAATTGCATTTTTGGAATTAAAGTTTTGACCCCTCATTCACTGTTCATCTTCTCCATGGTTTGCATGGAGAAACTAAATGGAGGCCAATGACTACCGACCAAGCGGTTGCATGCCTTAGCAACCATTGCATGAGGGTTGTTTGACCTTAGCAACTGCTAGAGTCGTTTGGGTCGCGCAACCTCAAGCGAGACCTTGGACAAGGCTATCCAACAACTAGATATGGGCATGGCTGCCAATGGCCATTTTGGTTGTCAGTGGCTAAACTCCATAAAAAATTAAAAATCTTTTTTTTTTTTTTAAATATAGCAAAATATTTTATAAAATGTAATTTTTACCAAACGGCATTTAAGCCAAAGCTATTTTCCAATGCACTTTAAAATTATAATTCATCAAATGTTATTTGTATTTCCAAAAACCCCTTTAACTTAAGATATTTACCTTTTCCTAAGAACATTTCCCCATAACCGAACTAAACAGGGACATAGGATTAGAGTGAAAGTTATTGATTTTTCTAGACAAACAAAAGATATTAAAATAGATTTGAGTTGGATCTAGAGTTGACAGATTTTTTTTTTTTTTAAGGAAATAAGCCTATAAATATAATGCTACCATATCATCTAGAGAAAAGAATTTGCAAAGAAAAAATAACAAATCACGGTTCTCTTTGGAAAAGGATGGAATTCCGACAAGCCACTTCGTCAACCATCTTCTAAATAAAGCTGCAAAAGTGATATGTCAACCTAAAAGAGAGAGAAAAGAGGAGAGGCTAATTGCACCATCTAGTCATCTACATCCAACTTTTCTATAATTGCTTACGAAAAAATGGGTTCAGGGTTTCATGAACTTTTGCCTCAATAATTCCACATGGTCCCCATACATTTTTCTTACTAGTTAGGTGATCCCTCAATTGCTTTAATATGTTGATTAGATTCTTGAACTTTCATAAGAATCAATTCAGTCCTTAAACTATTAATTATTCCTGAAACCTGCTAACATGGAATTCAAAGCATTGATTTTTGAATCACTTGGGCAAAACTTGAGATGTGATGCAATTGCCACTCTAAGTCCCAAATCACGAGAGAAAGATTTCATATGATACGAATCTCGTAGGCAATTATATCAGATCTAGTTATCAATTAGTTTTAATTTTTTCCACCACTATCTAGCTTCGACACATTGATGATCTCTCTATGAGTCTCACTTAAACTTCTATTTTGCAAGATGTCAATTATTTTACCTATAATTAGTGTTTTTCTTACATTCTCCACTCATCTTGCCTCCAACTATGGTCCCTTTTATTTATTAGATGCTCGTCTTATTCGATGCCATTTGTTTTAATAAATTTAAGATTACAAATTAGCATAGGAACACTGAGAGATTCTACAATTTGCGCAACGCTTCTTATTAGGCATTTCCTTAGAATTTTTTGTCATTTTCTTCTATTACTATGTCATTGGCTACTTCCAAATCTTCTCTAAACAAATTTTCCGCACTAAATCCAAAATTCAAGGAGCCTAAAAAGTTCAGGTTTTACTATTTCCTTTCTTCTACCTGATGATTCTATAATCAAACCTTTTCAATCTTGTCCACATTTCCAGAACCTAAAAAGTTAAAGATTTTATTATATTCTTTTATTGTCCTTACATTAACGAGATATGACCATCAATGCTCATTTACGAATCTTCATAGCATTTTACTCTAGCTTAATAAAACAATATAGGATCCTAATGCAGACTTTGGTTTATGGCGTTTTACTGAAAATCTGATAAAAGAGCAATCTTTAAAGGGTGGGAGAGAGAGAGAGAGAGAGAGAGAGAGAGAGAGAGAATCAAAGGGGAGAGAGAAGCCCGCGATTAGCACCCAAAAACCTGACATGTCATCATCTTCCGACAGTGTGAACACTTTTGCCTTTTTCTTTTACTTTGCTTTGTTACCTGGGACTCTTGTTTTTCCTTCTTGCTTGATCTTCTACATCTCCCTCTCCCTCTGTCTCTGTGTCTGTCTGTCTCTCTCTCTGCTGGTTTCTTCTTGAGCTCCGCACTCAAGGCAAGTGCCATGTTGGCGTGTCTTGCGGAGCTATGCAGAGCCTCTGCCATTAACTACTCCTTCTGGGTTCTCTTGATCTTGCCGTTCTTGATCGCAAGTTCCTCTGCTTGCTCCAATGGGGGTTGCCAGGTTTAGCTTGCATTGTCTGAAAACAGCTCGTTTAGCTCAGGATCTGTTGTGGGTCGTCCTAGTTTTGTTCTGAATTTCGGGGGAACTTGCAGGTTCTAGACGCCTGTGCAGCTGCTTCGGATTGTGGTCCAGGTTTGTACTGTGGGAATTGCCCTTCCCTTGGCCACAACCAGCCAATCTGCACCAGAGGCCAGGCCGCAGTTCCCACTTCCGTCGTAAGCTCTCTTTTTCGCCTTTTTTGTTTTGTGTGTGTTTGATTTAAGGCTAGTTGTGGGCTAATATAGGCTAAACACTCCAAAATGGATGCTGGAGAAATTGCTCTTCAATGGACTCGCTTACAAAATGTGGTGTTTACATTTTGGTTTTGGGGAGTAGAAAACCGTGTCCCACGTAGTTATATACGTATCCTAACACTGTTGTTTTTGGGGGTGGTGACGACGGGCAAAATTGAATTAAGTCGTTATGATTCAAGCAGAGGGCATATGATTTATAGATGCCACAACAAGGATGCGGATGATTAGGTGGTTTTTCCAACTCCGGCATTTTCTTTGGGGAATACAATTTGAACTTAGGCAAAATCAAGCTTTTCCCTTGTGGAACTAACGACAATGTGTCTTCTTGCTCCCCTGTTGACGGTCCCTGGTGGGATGATGATGAACTCATTTGTGCAATTTTGGTGCATAGATTGGGGGGTTGCCTTTCAACAAGTACACGTGGCTGGTGACGCATAATTCATTCTCCATAGTGGATGCACCGCCTTTGCCTGGGGTGCAGAGGGTGACGCTCTACAATCAAGAAGATACTGTGACTAATCAGTTGAGGGTGGGTTCCTATTAGATTCTTCCTTAAGTTTGCTCCTGTCGATTTCTTGATACTGTCACATGCTTCTTATACAGGACCAGGAATTAACTCTCTTGTTACCTCTAGTTTTGCATAGTCACTAGTGCACGTATTCATGTATCAAGTATTATTTAGTGTCAGAACTTTATCTTTTGCTGCTTTTTTTCTGCTGTCTTTCTTTCACAATCATTATCTTTTCAAGCCCCCCTGAGCAGGGTCGGAGGGAGGGGTGTTCGCCACTGGAAGCAAAATGTTGAGAATGTTAAAATTGAGGGGTTTCTTGGTTTCTTCTAGGAATCTGTGGTGATCAAACACGATAGTTTTGACATTCTGTTTGTCGTTATCCTTTTGTTACTTATGGATTTTGTTTGATGTTTTGGCTAGAATGGAGTGAGGGGACTGATGCTGGATATGTATGATTTCGAAAATGATATCTGGCTCTGCCATTCGTTTCGGGGACAATGCTTCAACTTCACTGCCTTTGTAAGCAATTCTTTTTCTCTTGTTTATCAATTGCATTACCGGTGTAATTGTCTTCTTGATGAAGTTTTAATTTGCCGAATTGGATTTCTGGCAGCAACCTGCAGTTAATACTTTAAGAGAAGTGGAAGCATTCTTGAGTGAAAACCCAACAGAGATTGTGACGATTATTATTGAGGACTATGTGCATACTCCAAAAGGACTGACAAATCTGTTTACAAATGCTGGTTTAGACAAGTACTGGTTTCCTGTCTCAAAGATGCCGAAAAAGGGAGAAGACTGGCCCACTGTGGCCGAGATGGTGCAGAATAATTACCGACTTTTAGTTTTCACATCTGTTGCTGCAAAAGAGGCAGAAGAAGGAGTTGCTTATCAATGGAAGTATATGGTGGAAAATGAGTGTGAGTTCTTGTAGACCTTATTTGTAGTAATTCTTTATCTTTTTCTGCAGTGATTGATTAGTTTCTTGTAATCGCATAATGATTCTCTTCTTCTCAGCTGGAGATCCCGGGGTTGCAAAAGGCTCGTGCCCCAACAGAAAAGAATCGAAACCACTAAGTTCAAAGAGTGTGTCTCTTTACCTGGAGAATTACTTTCCAACATACCCTGTGCAAGTTGATGCCTGCAAAGAGCATTCAACGCCTCTTGCTGAGATGGTTACTACCTGTTATAAAGCTGCGGGGAACAGAATGCCCAACTTCCTTGCAGTTAACTTCTACATGGTACCATATTTGAACTTTGCCCATACTGTATTTGAATCAGATTGTGCTCTAGAAGCTTGAGATCCTCACTTAGATGGTCCTAATTGAGAGTAAAATTTAATGAGTGATACAGAGAAATGATGGAGGAGGTGTTTTTGATGCCCTGGATAGAATGAATGGCCCAACCCTCTGCGGCTGTAGTACTATTGCTGCTTGCCAGGTTTGTTTCTCTTTCATGATTTAAATGAATTATCTATATCTAATTGACCTGCAACTAAAAAGGAATTCTCCTTTGTCCAAATGATAATGATTCTTTAGACTTTCTGTCAGTCTCTGAATTATTGAATGTATAGTTTTACTATGATCTGTGTCTTCCCTGTTGAGTTATGACTAGTTTTCTATCCGACCTTGTTTTCTCCAACTCTGGTTAGTATTTCAAGAAACTGTCTTTATAATGTCTTGAATGCACATCTGCATTGCGCATCATTATGGCAATGTTTCAGTGAGTCATTTCTTTCCCTCAATTTCTGTAATAGCTCTTACAAGTTCTGCACCTCGGTGAATTGTTACCTCATGGAATGTGGATCAACTGTGACATTGCTTGCTGGATCTAAATTGATTCTGGGAATGCAGATTATTTCAGATTCTTCTCTTTCCTCTTTTGCCTCCTCTCCCGCTTATCATAATACCTGATGTCAAGACAAATTTACCTAATAGAATGCGAGTAAGAATGAAAATTTTGGTTCAGATAATAAAAGAAAGCGAGCAGTATTATTCTATTGATATGTCAGTGTCTGATCATGGAGTTATTTTTGAAAGAAGATACTTTTGTGATGATCTTTGCAGGCTGGAGCACCCTATGGGTCTTGCAAAAATATTAGTACGCCTACTAGAAGTCCGACCACGAATGCTGCTGGAAGCTTTTCTGGATCTGTTCAGTTTACAAATTCTGCAACAACTGTCCATGCCACAAGTTATTTGATCATTCCCACGTTATATGTTTCACTTCTTGTTTTTCTGCTTGGAAAGTTGCAGCCGCAAGTGGCTAGATAATTAGGCTAAAAAGTCAGTATTGTTTTACCTGGAGGGCTTGAGCTTCTGCTTTGAGTAGGCAAAGTCTTCCAGAACAGTGCTGTTAAACTCCATCCATATTATCCATCCATATTATATTGGTTTGATGATCTGGAAACATGGTAGATTTATAGATTGTATATGGGGGAAGATACTTTCAAGTTTGGTTTTGAGGCTAAACACATGGCATGTGTCAAAAGCTGCAGTAGTTAGTAGCTGAGGACAACCAGGAGCGCCTAAGAGTTAGGTATGCAGTTTTTCTTCACTCTAAATCTGTGAAATGTTTGCTTTTCAAGTTTTAGAAAGACTTATTATAGTGGCTTGCTAGATTCTAGGCCTTCTAATTCAGTTTGGTGGCTTTACCTCTGCTTTATCAATTAATGCCAATGGTCTTGGCACTTGTTAAGAATACTTAATAACAAACTTTTTTATTTCAATGCATTAAGTACATATACCACGAGGGAGCTAGTGTATTAGAAACTGCAATTTTTCCTTAAATGGTTTATGGGCACTTGCTAACAAGATCTTGAGGAGCTAGGAAGAGGTCTAATAGGCTTACCATATGACCAGCGGTTCATTATTGCAGCTAATTTCTGGTTGTGTTCTGAGTGAAAATGTCGTGAGTGTGCATGTAATCTGTTTTTCACATGATCAGTGCTTCTTTGACTTGCTCTGGCTAATGGTGCACATGATGTTTTATGCTTTTGCAGGTATGTTTTATGCTCTTTCATTCAAGCTAAGAGTAGGGAAGCATGATTTAATACATTCACGGGATGCTACAATTGTTCGTGAGGTCTTTTGATTATTGTATTACGTTAGTTTTAACTCAATTATCTGCTTGGTTACAGTCTCAGATACGGGGACCATGATTCATATTTCCGAAGTGCTGAAATCCTACATTACACTGCATCAGTTTGCATGCTGCAGATGTATCCTGTGTCATTCCTCACATATTATGTAGAAATTTCTTGGTCCTTATCCTCAGCATAGATTATGTCGGATTAAGCTTGTTTTACCTTGGAAGCTGGATTTTTAACAGGAATAAACCAGCATTGGCTGACTAACCTCTTGTAATGGTCTATAATTTTACTTTATATAACTTGGAGGTTCTGCATAAATGTGCTTGATATAGAAGAGCTGGAACTATACGAGTCATTTACATATTATGAGTCACTGGAAGCATTTAAATCTTGCGTTGTTGGTGGTATGATTGATCGAAATAGTCAAGAGTAAGTGCTAGGAACTTAGTGTATAAACTCCCATGCCCATTACTTGCATGACAAAGTTGTGTTCAAGGCAATGCTTGCAGCGTTGTCCTTTACTGTTTGCATCTGTCAAAGGGCTGTTAGTTCTGCTAGATAGATCTGAAGTCGAGGCATATAATTACTGCATAAATGGATTAGACATATATCTGGGTTTTTAAATCAGAACTTGTGGGAAGGTTTTCCTTTTGCTGGACAGCCCTCTGGTACTGGTATCTGCTGACTTTGATGAATGCTGAAGTTCTTGATCATCTTCGATAGAATCATAACCATAATACATAGGAAAAGTCGTGTAAAGTGTAAGCCATTCATCGCAGCGGCCACTAAATTGTAAGTTACTCTTACTCAACTGGTTTTCCATCAACTTCATATTAATGGTAAACCCATGTGGCCAATTTGCCGATCTTGTCAGTATGAGGCACTTCATCCGATCATGAACTTGCAATAAACATTGTTAATGCCATGTTGAAGGGGTTCGGTTTCCAAAGAAAATTATATGTGAATTCATGTGCAAACATTTATATATCGTGAAAGATTCAGTGGTTTAAAATCAAAAGTACAGTCCAGTACAAACGTCGCAACATTATTCAAAAAGCAAAAGGTAAAACGATACAAGACAATGGGGGGAGACTTTTTACGACAAAGCAATACTATATGCTCGCAGAAAGTCTTTGGTTTTCCATAGCTCTCCAGCGACATGAGCAAGCAAAAATATGTTATTTTGCCAAAAAAAAAGGAAGTGCCAAGTACGAGAGAATCGTTTTTAGAGTACATGCACCTAAGTGTGGGTAAGTTCATCGTCTCATAAATGGAATTTTAACTTGTTTTAGGTCTCGTTTTGTACAAGTCATAAAGTTTAGATTACAAAGCTGTAACACAATTGATAAACTAGTCTTTTCACGTTACCTGGGCAGGGCTTGGAAATGATATGATCAAGACACGAAAGAAGATGAGTGTCCAAAATGCTCACAAGCGTAAGCATCAGGAGATCAGCAATGAAATTTAGAGAAAGTGACATAAACCTTGACTTCCCATGGCAAAACCCACGCCTACAAAGATTGCACAGAAACGTTTTTATCGTCAAATACGATCGGTCAGTTTTGGCAAGACCTTCACACAAGAACGTTTCTAAGCCGAACATCATCATCCAGGCCTCGCCTGCCAATGCTAAAGCCATCTCAGCAGGTCTCAAGGCTGCATACCCGTTGACAAGTTGAAGAGCAAAGACAAACACTACTCGACATGTTGGTCCAATGATTTCAGCAGTCTCGACTTAAAATGAACATGAACATGCTACTGCTGTAGCAGTGGCCAGAGATCATCGCAGAATTCAACCACAGAGTAGTTTACTTGGAAATCCTTTTATTACTGAAGAGATGAATAAATCCACATACACATCTTATTGCTGCTGATGAACCTAAGTTCACCAGGGCTCATCAGTTTCTTCTTTACAATTGTATAAATCTATACAAAAGCAATTACGACACAGCAGGAAGAATCATGTACAGCTTTGCCGACACAGCAGGAAGAATCATGTACAGCTTTGCCGGCCAAAAGAGACCATCGTAACACTTTGAGAATAGTTGTATTTGTTTTATTTCATCTGAAGACCTGGATTTATGGTGAGCAGATTGACGAAACAATCTAAAGGAACTCTTGTTCCCCGGACATTGATTGATTCGAGTTTGCGACATCTATTTACAAGGAAAAGAAGCCCGTTCTGAGTCACATGACGGCAGCTCCATAGGGAAATGCTCTGCAAGGAAAAGAACTTACACAACGTAATTAAAAGCATCAACATGTACAAGCAACAAGAACTTCAAGAACTATCAAATACTGGAAATTAAACAGCTGTTATAAAGGAGAGGAAAGATTATCATAGTCATTCACGAACATAGAAGTAAACACCCAGAGCAACTCACCTTCAGATGTGGACAGCTATTGGCAATCGCATATAATGATTCATCGGTGATGAATGTGCTGCCGATATTCAGATGTTGCAAAGCAGTAGCTCTTGCAATCTGCAGAAATGGCTCGATCAGGAAGCTAAATTTACATACATATGAAGTGGACAACGCTACAGAACACATCCACGAGGGAGCACGTGTTGAGACAAAAAATCAGGTGTATGGATCGCGATTGTTTTATAGAATGATGCTCAGTGACAAACTGTTGCGACACTTCATCAATCTAAAGAGTAGGTCTCTCAGGATATACCAACTACCATATGTCAGATGATGGGGAAAGCACACAAGAAGTTCTAAGCCTCGTGCATCAAAAGGACTCGCTGGACACACTTTTTTTTCCAAAAATTAGGACTGGATTGTGAGAGAACTTCAGGCTCAGTTATCCCATAGACAAGTGGCATGCGAATAAAACAGATAATCATCAACAGAGCAAAGTACATTGACAATTTCAAGTTCTTGCACTGATTTCTATCAGACTGCAGAATATGACTAACGCCGAGGAACACTAGTATCAGAACTCTGAATGAAGAAACGACCATTAACACCCAGAAATCGCTCCAACCACAGAACAAGACTAAAGCCTGCACACATAACATCTGCAGAAGCGAACCATCACTTCGAAACGACAAACATACCAGCTTAGCAACACCTTGGTCGGTGACCCCTGTCATCCCCAACAGAGAGATGGACGTAAGCTTCCCCGCGCATTTCATCATTGAAATTCTGGACAGCCCTTCATCGGTAATATGGCAGCCCCAACAAATCTTTGAACTGCGGACAATTTCAGTCAGCAAAAGTTCAGGAATCCATAGAGACACATCATAAGCTAACCATCAAACAATTCTTAAGTAACTAATCCTCCATGTACCCATCTCCAAATTCAAGAAGAATTCTAACAAACTGTCAACAGCCCTCCATCAATCATGCTGCACGGTAAACAGAGAGACAGACAGAGACAGAGACAGAGGGAGTACATGTCGAGTTCACGGAGGGCGTATGCGCGGCGAACGACGCGGGAGGTGGAATCGTCGTCCATCTTCAGCCCCGCGAAGCTGAGCCTCTCCCTCCGCCCCAGCGACAGCTTCACCGCGCGCTTCCATTTCCTGCACACCCCGCTCGCCCTGCGAGGAAATTTCGGATTTTGATCACAACCCACGTCTCAGAATCATCAAAACCACACGGAACCGCAGACAAAACGACTTCTTTTCCCCGGAACCAGGAAGCAAGAATGGGAACTCCCCGCGGTCAAGAACACGTACCTCGCCAAATCCGCGAAGGACGGGATCATGAAGAAGACATGCGCCAGCACGTCGACGGGCAGGCGGTCGATCTCCGCTTCCTGCTCCTCCACCTCCTCCTCCTCCTCCCTCCTCATCCCCGTGGCGAGACGACGGAGACGCTAGAGAGAGAAAGGGAGATGGAAATGGAGCTTCTTGGTAGAGAGAGAAAGTGTCGTCGTCGCCGTCTTTCTTTATATCAGGCGGAGGGGACGGCGGAGGGAGGGAAAGATGTGGTCATTATATTGTCATGGTAACACGAGGCCCGGAGAATCTCCATTTTTCTTTTTACGTACTATTTATTTTATTTTATTAGTTTTACTTTATTTTTTATTCATGTGGGGAAGGAACCCAAATCCCAATTGGTCTCTTTTTTACGGAATTCCCACGCTTCGAATCCCAATTTACCTCTCTTCTCCTTTTTTAATTATTATTTTTTTCTCCTTGGTCAGATTTTTCCTTTTTCTTGATTTTTTTAATCCTTTTTCCAGTCTCGGATTCAACCCGGTTGCATCTTGCGTGACGGCCGGAAGAATCTGGAGGCTGTCCCGAGCCGGATCGACGTGGAGGGCCACGTGTCGGGTCAAGAAGAAGCCGCCGCTTCTCTTTTCGTGAATTTTAGATTAAGGGGGAGAATCCAGCTGGGAATCACGCTTGCTTTTCGGGGTTTTTCTTTTTTCCTGACCGGCAAAAGCCGGTTGCTCTTTTTTATTATTTTTTTCTTAAAGCCGGTTGCTTGTCGAGGGTCCAAGAGCGTTGCGATTCCAGCCCGAAAATTTGTTATGGAAGTTTGGTCGAGTCCTGAGAGCATCAATTTGTATGATTTGAGTTTCGAAATATGGCGAATTGGTATGATCAAGTCTCTCTACGTAAGCTTCATCATTTGATTAATAGGAAGACATTTTGATGTTCAAGAAGAAGGAGAGAGAGAGGGGATTAGCAGTTTTTCTTTCTTTCTTTCTTTATACTTTTTGATCTAATTTGATTAAACTTAGGAGAAAAGCGGGGTCATTATTATAATGACCATGCAAAGAAAAAAAAACAGTTATAACAAAAATTATTACATCATTTCTTGTTACTCAATTTAGATGAAACATATGAAATTACTTGATATCACGAATTGGATAAATTATAAGATTTGATTGCATGAGCTAAAAATTTTAGAAGTTAATTACATTTTCGCAACAAATTTTAATATCCTAATTACATTTATCCCATCTTCTTCTTTGAAGCTTTAGCCCTTTGGAGGCTTGCAAAAGACTAGATAAAAATTTCAAAACAAAAATAGCTACTCAATAGATTAGAGTTTATGAGAAAATCAGTACTTCATTTGTTTTGAACAATGAAAAAAAGTTGTTTGTTCATTTGTGTAGATGATATAAGCATCTACTTTTCAAATTATTTATTTTCTATAAAACAAACGGAACCCAAAACACATTGAGAAAGATGAGGAATATGGGGGTGATTCCATACTCATTAGATTTCATGAACATCACCTCGCCTAAGTGGGGAAATAAGCCAATGAGGATAAAAGGAAAAAATACATTGCAATTCAACTCATTATATTGACTCTTCAACTTTAGAGGAGCCCAAAAGTCCTTTTTCTCTCTTCTCTCTCTTTTCATCATCTACTTCAATCTTCGAACATAAGGGAGAGTTTGAGCTAGTCTCACCCTCCCCTCACTTTTTTTAATCATCTTCTTACATTTTTTTCTCTCTGAATTTAGATTTGGAGTTCTCTTCTCCCTATCTAATTCTCGATTTGAGAGTTTGAACTCTCTCGATCTAGTTCTAGATTTATGTGTTATCCTCTCCGATCTAGATTTATGAGTGTTTTTGGAGATTAGATGCCCCTCTGCACAGTTCATGTATAGATTCTTTTGTCTCCAATCTCAATGATAATCACAGAAGTTTTGACATCTCGTTGAATTATGACAATTTGCTCCACCACATGTTAGATCTTTGTTTATTTAATATATTTTTATAGTTTCCATACGACAATGGCACAAAGCAAGTCCAATCTAAGTGCGCACAACCAACTGGTAACGTCATAATTATTTAATAAGGAATTTTCGATGTGTGCTTATCACTAATAAAGACATGAGATCCAATGATCGACCGTCAATTTTGTTAGATGGATCTGTTTATGTAGAACAATTTTGTGTTTGACTTTGCAATTACTCCGTCAATCCTCCTTGTGTTCTAGATTTGACTTATTTTTCAGTATTAATACCCTGTTTCGATTTGTTTTATCATGAAAATTATGTACTTATGCATCCTTTTGAGTAATGAATATAATTTTATTTTGACCAAAAAATAATGATATTAAAGCATGCATCACTTTTCCTATTTCAATCACCAACTTGAATTTGAGATCGAGATCCAGACATATTGAAATTGGTTCATTTCGCTGCAAGTCAATTAAAATTTTCGTGATGGCTTTTCAATAAACAAGTCGTAATCAGTCATAAAAAAACCTCATTTTGTCATTGCATAATCCATGTTTATCGTAAAACATTGGATTTAGTCACGGGAATCGATTGACTAATATCCAAGCACTAGCTGATAGGTTCCTGTTTTTCCACCCGCTCGATTTGAAAATTTCGGATGGGGAAACTTCAAAATTACTCTCGTGGTTTTTCAAGACTTTTGTGCCCAGTCTTTTGTAAGTTGATTAAAATATTCACAATAGCTTTTTAATAAGCTAGTCGTAGCAAGTCGTGGAACTTCTAAATCTGTCGTGGCGTGTCCTAATTGCATTCATCATTTTCTCGTGTGTCTATGGGAATTCCCGCAATAGCTTTTTGATGAACAAGTCGTTCCATTTCTTATTCGGTTGTGCCACAATTTTCTTTCGTCTAATCGGCTATTTTTCCACCAACTTAATTGGAAATTTGTTGGACCGAATTTATTATGGTCGATGAAAGTTGGAGTAATTATATTAAAAAAATACTCATGATTTTTAAAGCTTTCATAATGACTTTTCAATTACCTTACTTGTAACATCTAGATTTGTTGTTTCCTATTTCAATTTGGTCCTAACATAATAAATTTGGCCTCAAAGATCGATCATCAACGGATGTCCAAGCATCCAACCATCAATCGCCGATTCCTATTTTGGTTGCCCATATTGAAGTCACGATGGGTCATGACAATTGGGGAAGTTCGAAATACTCATGATGCTTGAGGTGCTTGAGGTTGTAGAATAACAAATTTTGGCCTTGAAGACCATTTGAGTAATATATTGAAACTGGTCCCTTGATCAACCAACACACACCGACGACCAATCTTGGAAGACAAGCGCGAGACATGAATGACACGTCAAAATGCAATACCATGAGAAAATTATCAAACAGAGCCTGCTGGGACATGTATTAGCCTGCCAAAGATTAAAACTTCGCATTACGAATGCGAAAAACTACTTCAAACGCAGAACATCGATCATCCATAATCATGAATGTTGTCCAATCCAATTGCCTAATTTTGGATTATAGAAAGGTGCTAGGAAAGGCTGTGCTGAATTAGACAGCTAAACGAGAATGAAAGCAAGCTTGGTGGAAGAAGATACAAATACGAATATATATAGAAGGGCATCTGGATTTACGTATCGGAACCATACTGATTCAGGATTTTTGGATATGTACAAATGCTTATAGTTCGAAAATGAGATTATACAATGAATAGATCCTTCATTTGCACCCAACCATAGGCACACCGGTCTCGAATCCTTTGAATAGTTGATGCTGCCAAATCGACCAAAGGCCTAACTCTGACCAGCTCCTTCTCTACTTGGGCTTTCATGCGAGAGTCGACCTAAACAACGTCACAAGGAGATAATACCTTTTATCAGATCAGGGTCATCGCATATTCTAAGGGAAGTTGGGAGAGAGAGTGAGCGGTCACCAACCTTCTCAATGCAGTATACTGTATCCAATACATGGCAGAAATACGAAAGCTGCCTGTACAAATCTGCCTCCGGATACTGGCAAATGCACACGAGAATATTAGGAGGCTGAGCTTGCATTGCGATATTTAATTAAACAAAGAAGTGAGAAGTTATAAATAGACCTTTCGTATCAGACGCCCATTGCAGCGAGGATATTCTGGACAAACGGTTCCTCTCTCGCTGTCTCCTATTACTCGTAAGCTCAGGCTGCATGTTGAGTGCTTGCAAGTTTCATCATCACACTGGAATTATAAGCCACCCAAAAATAATAATAGAAATGTTAGTTGATGTCGTAGTAATCCTTTTTTTCTTTTCAACTAATTGTTATAAGAAATTACCATCATCAAGCCCTTGTAATACTGGGAAATGAAACCATCAGCTTGTCTTTTAACCTGGCAAAAGCATACTTCTGTTAGAGATGGCCATGTAAATAACACCTGCTATGAGCAACATGGACCTACAACCAGCGTGACAAGGCAAATAAAATGTCCCATGCTGGAGGGAAATAAGTATAACCAGAGAAGCACAGCTAATAACATGGCACGGGCACAGTTTGTCTCCCTCTTTCTTTTGTTGGGCAAATTCTCAGTTCTAACACTAGATGATATATGGACATCACATGTCAACTCATACCAAAGCAGGTGATTTAGACCTCTTATCTGGGGCTTCTCTAGCAATTCAAATGCCCCTTTATATGTTGCATAACCAACAGCCCAAATAGATTTGAAGTCCAGTATCTGTACCGTGTTATAAAGTAACAATGAATATGCAAATAGACTTCAAATCTTCTGGATGGACGGTAAGAGACCACTTCCATAATCATGTGATAAAGGAATATAAAGAAGAATCGGTTTGTCTATCCTTAGACTGACAGTAGGACTTGCACTTCGTAAGTGAAGATACATATGCCTATTGCCTAAAGTAAAAACATATTACTTTGCTTATCCCTTCTATTTCAGAAGGATCATCCCAGAGATCGACAGAAGTAGTTCATGGCCATCTTACCTTTAAAAATGAAAGAGAGAAAAAAAGAAAAAGGAAAGGGTTCCTGAGAGGCCTTAAACCTGTTTAGAAAATCTCTTTCTTATGGCAGCAACTTTGTGATAAAGGAAAAGTACCTGATTAGCTATCATTGCAGAAGTCAATCTACTGGCTTCTCCTGCCGGACATTTAGCACAACTCAATGTGCACCAAAAATTAATAGAAGATTGCTCCACTTGATCAGGGGTTGTACGTTCATTAATGGATGTACAAATGGAAGTAAAGATGGCTGGGCAATCAAATGTACTAGAGCAGCTGGGGCATGACAAGATCAAAGGCTTACAGTCCCGATATCTGTGACAAAAATACACAGTTGATGAGACAAGAATGCAAAAAGTTAAGTTACACAGGATAAGAAACAGCTGCAGCCAAAAATAATGGGGATAATTTCCAATAGACGTTGAGTGGGAGAAACAGAAAAGAGGTGCATACAATTGGCAAAAACAAACAATATTTCTGCATCCCTTACAACACGTTTCATTTTTCACAGAAACTAATTCTCTAGACTTATTCACGCATTTTGCTAAGTTATCTTTCTTATGCTGCTCATTATGGAAAGAAGATGAAGGAACCAAAGAAAGTCACCTTTCTTCATCATTTATGGCTGACAAGAGGGGACCAGCAGTATCATTGGTTGTGGCTTCACTAAATTTGCTTTGGAACTGGAAACGTAGTTTCTGTCAGGAATACAATTAAAATGGATTTGTCTAATTGATGTTTGCAAAGGAGGGTTTCTTGTACCTTAGAGGAGTCCAGACCTAGACAATCAGCTAAACGCCCGGGACTCGTACCCTGAATTGGAGCACATAGACGGGACACCACCGGATGTATCTACGTAAAACAAAAGAGAAAAAATGAGCTACATTCCATTCAGTAAGTTCTCGTTGTTCAAAATGCAAAGGCAGAGTTTCCAGCAGAAAATGAAACCTGCTGCGACAAGTAGTAATCAATATCAATCATCCATTTTCCATCGTCTTTTTTCAGTTCGTCAGGATGTCTCGCACGCTGAGCTATCCCTGTTGAGCTATTCAATTCGACAGCCTGTACAGAGGAGAATTGGGTGAACATCCTAATCCTAACAATTAAAGCATCATATGATTTTTACCTCAGATGTAAATGCTCCTTAGATACCTGTTCACAGCAAATTATGTAAGGAATAGTATCCCCCACAGAGCAGCCAGTAGAATACCCACTTTGCTTCAGTCTCAATGCAACCTAAGAAATGCCAATCCATTCAAATTCATAGATAGATAGATAGATAGATAGATAGATAGATACGTATATATAAATATATAACACTATCCAATAAGACTAGAAAGTCGCCAATTTATGACTGGTTAATGAATTTACCTGAACATGTGGTTGGTTCTTGGCATCTGGGTAGGCTTCAGGAGGTTTAGTCAGTGTCTTTGTAATGACATACTTCTCAAGTGCTACTTGACCACTTCTCATATCCTCCTGCACCTGTTGAATATGCAGACACAAAATCAAAACTCGACATTGTAAAGATGCATATTCCCGTAACATAAGTTCAAAAACCAAACTAACATATAGATTGATGGGGTGACTTAGAACGAAAGTACAAATAATGATGTCTCTTAGCAAATTTTTGTGTTGTCTTTTCAGATAATTTTCCTCCCTAGTACTAGTTATAGTTTACCTACTTTGTCTTGTGTCAATGCCTATAGCCTTTGAAGCTCATTATGACAAGCATTTGACAACTCAAACACACACTGTAGACCGGTAAATCAACTGTAAATATGCATGACCTAAAAATGGCTTTTAAATGTTAGGATTCACAATGTTTCATTAATGAGATAGATCCACATTAAAACAGATTTTGCAGCATTTTGGGAGAGATTCTAATTCCTGTCATAATTCTGGTCATAGGCACATGGAAGGATTAATTAGTGAAGATTGAATACCAGATATCAAATTCACTTTTCTACTCCGTCTTCAGTACAAGAAGTAAAATTGGCAAAGTTAGAGACAATAGTTATGACTTGCCTTGATGAGGGAGTTATGTATTGATTCGATGACATCCTCACATGACCTGTGATTAGAACAAATTGCAGCAAAATGAGCCACCGGGGGGTAATAGCAAAAAGTCTAGAGAATGATATCTATAAAGATAATGCATAAGCTTTTGGCATACCCTCCTGACAGAATTTGACTCAAGCAGAAATCTCCTAATTCCTTTGATAATAAGCTCCAGTCTCTGCGAACCATATCAAGCCCCTTCCTTTCAATGACCTACACCAGGCAAAGTTTCATTTACATATTCTAATTATATACTTAAAGATTAAAAGTCAGTTTTAACTGGCTACCTCATATGGAGTTCCATCTTTGAATTGCACTTTGACAGCTGCATATTTCTTTTTCTTGAGAAGCAACATTCTCTTGTACAAACCATCAAGGTCTATTTCTAAGCACCTATATTTTTTGTTAACCTGAATGAACATTAAAAGCAATAACTCAGGACAGTTAAAAAGAAATAACTTGCACAAAACATCCGCATCCTACTCAGAACTTTCTGACAAGAGATGTGCTTCAAGTCATCCAAATTTATGTTTGCAACACTCAGTGTTCCCCACCACCACCCTTTATGTGTGTGTCTGGGTGGGTGTGTGGTGGGACAGTGGGGCACATCAATCGTCCTAATCTAGCACTTGATGGCATTTCAGTGCAAAACCAGGTTTTCTTTGAATTTAGCCCTCAAAAAGCACATCAAAGGACTCTAAATTACTATTTGTTTCACACAATAATGATTTGTTTTTATTAATACCAGATCCTAGAACATGTAATGGGGGTTCATGACCTCACCTCTTGTATGACTTTCCCTGCAGTTGCTTTTGCTTTGCTGATATCATCGAGTCCACTGTATATCATTATTGAATCTGTATCACCATAAATTACCTGCCACAATATAAGGCCAACAGTTCCTTTTAATGAATATTTGCAGCAGTCAAGTAAGACTAACACTGGTCTTGATAATCAGTCATAAGAGATAACCTCTAAGTTCAGATTATTCTGGACAAGATCGACGGTACTTTGCAGAATCTCCCTTCCCTGCAATAACCTCACACTTTTAGCTTCAAAATTATTCATTAGATTAATTAATGGTTCTCCACTTGATTGAATTGTTTTTAATTACACAACATGAAACAAGAGCTATCCTTACCTGTAGCGTTATAAGTTCTGCAAGAGGCTTTGCATAAAATCTCGAATTAGAAAATCCAAGACATCCATACATGCTGCATTTAATAGGAATATTACTTTAGGACAAAGAAAAGTGGCACAAGTTGAGAAGCAGCAGGCCCTTAGGCATAATCCTGAAAGCAAGAGAGAAGGAAAAAATGCAATACCTGTTGGCTGTTAACTTGAGTGCTTGCTGTTGAATGTCAAACTGCTGGACCTTGAGACCAGTGGCTTTTTTCATCCATTGCTTTACCAACTTCCTCCTTTCAACCAAATTTTTAAGCAACTGCAAAAGAGTTTCAAACAGATAGATATATTGCCTTGCTTTTTCACGGGAAAGAAGCAAAGATCTCACAAGACTTCCAATAGAAATTCTATTCCAAGTGAAAATTCGGAAATAAAGAAAAGAAAACAAACAAAGAACACATCACTGAAAACTTGTTGATATTATTTGAGTCGATCATCTATCAAGGATGAGATATAAATCAACATTAGTATTCAAAATTACGAAGAAACTGAATAATGCATTTTGAAGTATCATCATTCAATGGGAGTTGCATAGAGCCAGTTTTTCTGAAAAAAGACAGGAGGACCAGAGCCAAATTTAGAGTGGAAGAAAGGCATGGGATTAAATGACAAACGGTCATTTCCTGTGCTTCGTAAACATAAGATGATGTCCTGTTCAGTTCAGTAAGATTCTATAAACAAAAATGGATGTCAAAGAACGATCAAGAAGTAGTTATGCATAAAATTGGAATTTGATGGTTTTTCTTTTGTTCTGCTATGATCCTTTATCACCTCAAACTGTCAGTACTATTATACAAGAGGCTTTGCCACTTCCCCACAGAATATCACAAAGCATAAGCAAGAAGTCGTCAGTCTATGGAAAATTAGTAGGTTATAATGCCAGTACACCTTCAATGTCATGAATTTATTATGGTAATAGTAATCTAGACAATTATGTAAAGAAGAGTAATGAACAAACGAGTACTGATTGCATACATCTTCAGCAGTATTTGTTCTTCTAATGGGGATCCCTACCAAGACAAAGCAGCAGAAGAAAGCCGAGAGGAACCAAACTTCATCTTAATTAACATTAGAACAGACATCCTGTCATTCAGACATCTCAACACAATAATTGAATATCATCTACATCAATATAAGTATACCTCGGGTAAAACTCCTGTTGTTTTACTGGATGGCAAATGGGGTATAGATCCATCAGTTGGTCTTTCTACCGTGGTAAAACAAATATTATACTCCTGTAATATAGCAGAAGTCAATATTCCTAGATTAGGCAAATGATGTGGTATATAGACTTTTGCAGCTTCACATCGCCGGAGAAAAGATTGAAACCCAGATGACCATGGAGGGAGAAAGAGCTTTGGAATTAGTAGTGTCATTAACCTGAATGATAGAAGGGTAAAGACTATTGAAGTCCAGAAGCAATATGTACTTGTCATATAGACCTTTCTTTGGCTCCAAGACTAGCCCACCAGAGTATCCAGGACCTTTTTTACCCTTCACATGCTCATCATTCTGAGGTTCTTCAGTATCTACTCCATCCACATTTTGGTCTTCAACGCCATGATTGCTTTTCCGTTTCACTAATCTTGTTTCCTTTGAACGAAATGAATTTTTGTCGGGAACAATATATTTCTTTGCATGAAATGCATGCAACAGTAAATATTCTACTCTCTGAGCCCTGGCACCCTGAGGAGGAAAATGACAAATAGAAGGATTGATATTTATGTTCTGTCTCCACTGGAACTCTGTGAAAAGCCAGAACACAGTGAAACTAGAAAAGTTTGCTACTCACTTGCAGAGTCTTCCCCCAGAGGTTTCCGCTTATGTTGGTTAGTTGGCGTGTGAGAGGAAGAACGCTCAAATGAAACATGAGTTCCAATGACAACCATGCATCCGTTTCACCACACTCAACCTGGAGCATGATAACATGGAAGAATCACCACAAAACTATTTGAAAATGCCTTTAAGAAAGAAGCTCTACCCTACAGCATGTTTCTGCTACTGTAAAGGTTCTTCTTGCTTCTAATGCTACTAAAGAGCCTCTCTTCCTCTCATGCCAATATAAAATTGTACCTTATCAAGTTCATTCAGGTTGTATTCTAAATTACAATAACCAATACAAAACAGTCTGCATTAATACGTAATTTCCCTGACCTATTAGACATCCGAGATGACAACGCCAAATAAATAGTTGCACATAACCAGTCAAATTAATCGTGAACAGCTAACACAGGATTCCTACCTAAAACCCTCCATATTCTCAGCTGCAGATACGCAATCCAATTAATTAAGAACAGCTGGCACTGACCCAGAAGATACTGTCTAACAAATGCTAATACTTGTAGAAGGCAGTATCTCAAAGGATATCCGTTTCCCCCCTATTTCAATGCATATTATTTATATTCAAGTTAAGAAGACTCAAATAGTGATCCACTGTGAGTACTATATTAAGAGCCAATCAAATAATTCAAGCAAATGATCAGAACCTACAAGTTGCATGAGAGACTCTGAACTTTGGAACATTCTTGGGACGTCATTAGGTGCAATCTCCTTACGATCTTTGTTGAGCTGAGTCTTTGCAAGTTGTGTCAAGGAATAACTGATCTGAGAGGATTAAGTTGGCATGAGACCCAATGTCTATCAGAATAAAGTAATTCAATCCTTGCATGCATTCAAAATCAGGTGGTCTACCTCTTTCAGTAGGTCCCGAGAACACAAATACGTGTCACATAGAAGCCGACCAGCAATACATAACATGATCCCCGGACTTGCTCCAGATCCAAATAATGTGCTTCCTTTTGTAAGCTTAGGCATTACTGAGCGCTTCAGACGACCAATTTTGGACCACATAATGCTGGGAACTCTGCATGCCTGCATGATAATATAAATGGATGTCACAAAAATAGTCTGAGTCAATGAATATACAAATCATATCAATCATACACAAATGTAACTGAGGAAATTCCAGAGCCACTTTAGGAGGCCTTGTTTTCCTCATTGGACACTTGAGTTATGTGGCTCCAATATCAGGTCCTATCGATACATTCAATTAAAAAATCAGACGTCCCTTATCCAATTAGATCTTATTTCTTCATTGCAGTGTGGCAGTTTTCTGCTGCACAAATTCAGCTAGCTTTCATATTACATGGTTTGGAAACAGCCATAATCAGTCCTGTTAACTGTAATTTCTCTTTCTTTTTTTCCTTAAACACTAATTTTTTAATTGGCGGATAAGCCACAACTTTCATGTCTCATCTTTTTGTGCATTGGTTAAAGACATGCAAAAGTTGCAGACAGAATTCAAACCTGGGCTCTATGGAGAAGCACATCCAGGTCAAATCCAGAAATGTTATGTCCAACAAGAACATCACTATCCAGCTTGTGTAATTCAGTCATCAGACAGTTTAAAAGAGCTCTTTCACTGCAAGGAATTTTTTGAATTTCATTGAAGAAAGTAGGAAAAATATCTGAATATCACTGAAGTTCCCAACATCGTAATGAAGAAACACAATATTGGAGAATAAAAGACCTGCTTTCGTAGCCTATTATCTTTGCTCCTGCCTTTGAGTTCTTCTCATCAGCCTCCTTGGTGAATCCCATTGGAAATATGCCACCATCAGGCTTACGCAAAACAGTAAAATATCTCAGCATATCAGGTCTTTTCCACTCTGAGGCCAACATGGGAGTATCAATCTGTATATACATACAGCTTGTCAATGGTAGCTTATCTGAAAATCAACTGTAAAACCATTTGCAATTTACTGGACTGTAAATTGAAGGGCCAACTATACTAGCAGTAAAAGGGCCCATCACCACTGGTGATCAATCCTGCGTCAAAGTTTTGATATGGGATTCTTTCAGAAATGAAAGTCTGGAAGTCAGAGACTCAGTGTTCTAAGCAACCCTCAAGAGCAAAACAGTTAGAAATCATAGTCGCTTTATGAGTCTGAAATTAGATTCATTTGTTAAAGGATGTGTTCGAGTTTGAACTGCAACACTTAGCAATAGATTATCTTTCTACAAAAAGCATGCCATATATGCACACCCAAACTCATAGAAGCCACTAATTTAACTTTTGTTAAGCCATCAGTAATTTAACTTTTGTTAAGCCATCTGATGTCTAAATTATTACCACATGGCACTTCATAGGCAGTTTTAAGTTCTTCCCAAGATGAGATCAAAGCATGTACTTAACGGATTTGGATATGGAAGACCTCAAACAAGAGTCTCGTAATCTTAGAGTGTCAATTGAGCTATCCCAAGTCAGTTAGAAGGTGAGCTGAACATCAAGGATGAAAATATACTCCTGAACATCGGCCATTGACAAGACGAATAACTTTAAAATATGGTGAAAAACCATAATGGGAAATAATAATGCCAGCAAAGGGTGAGATAAAACCTTGGCCTTCTGACAGCAGATGATAGATGCTGAGACAATTTCATGAGCATTCTGCTTCTCATTCATAATTGTTTTCAAGTTGATTGCTGTAACCACCATGGGTGGAATCTCTATCATATATTTTGAAGACAATGGCATGCCTATGCCTTTGGGAGAGTTAACAGTAAACTCAAATTTGCACCAGCTCACCTGTGTAAGCAACCAAGGATTACATTGTGAGCAGCTAAGAAAGCGTCTCAATGGAAGAAGACAATACAAATTAACCTCACCCGCTGAGCAGCTGGAGAAGAAGAAAAATGAGATACAGACAACCATGAAGGTCCTTTTATCTTCCTCTTAACTAGAAAAAGCTCCAAAGCACTGCACAACATTATAAAGTTCATTTTCCTTTTCTTCAGATGGATAAATATACATTGAAGCAGTAGTGGATATTGAAAAGTTAAAATGAATAGAATCCCAGCAAGAGACACAACAGAAGAGAGAATCTGGGAGAGAGTCCGAAGCAGCAATCTGACGGAAAATTTTGAATAATTATTATTTTTTTTTTTTTTGGATGACCTAGGGAACCCCGTAAGCCGACAGCCGACGGGCAAACCCCGGAGCGATGCTAGCGGAGGATCCACCACCCCGACGTCGCGCTTAAGATCCCGTGCAGCCAGCAGGATTCGAACTCCTCTCCTCCTCGCAAAGGATCATGGGAGCCTTATCCAACTGGGCCACCGCATGCGGTGGTTTAAATTATTAATTTTGTTATTGTGGAAATGGAGAAAAGGCAGTTGCAACAGAGAGTTTGTCCATCGGAACATGAGAATATAAATGAGATCAGGCAAACAAATTTTCATGCAGTCCCATGGGCACTGCAAACAAAACATATTGACTATGAACTGTTTAAGATGTAATTGTCAGAGACTAACTTTAAACCAACTCTTGTAAAGTAATTAAAGCATCTCTTATGTTGACAACATTTCCTCAAAGACACTTCAGAAATTCGATGAGAGTGGAAACTATCATGCGTTTTATATGTTATGCCCACTGGTTCTGATTAGAAATGAAACCCCATTAAGAATCTAGTTACATTCTGCAAAGATTTTTCTTCTGACTGTTCCACTGAACAATTGGCCACATAAGTTGATCGCAATGGTACAAATCAGTGCAACCATTTTCTGTAATAAGCTCTTCGGATGAGGGGTACAGGATAGTGGAGCAATGTCAGGCTAATTTCAGAATAAAGGATAAAGCAAAATTTGACAACCTGTATTGTCACCCCACAAATCAAAAGCAGAAAATATTAGTCGGCTGGTCCACTGCATTCTGCTGTCTCCTTAAAAGTTCCAAAGATTTGTGCTAATACTAGTAGAAATAGTGCTTGATGTACAACCACTAGCTCACAAGATTGATTGACAAAGTGAAGTGGCAAATTCTTGTCAGGAACTAATCCATCACTCTATTAACAATGTTGCAGAGTGATGCACCAACCGAACTGTGTCTGCAGTCATGTGATAAGGAAACAATTCGAACTCATACCTGCAGTGAGTTCCAAGCAAAGTGGCAAAAGTTTCCCCTTTGAGATCTGCTGGCAAAGGTGGGTCCTAAGCACAAAAACAGTAGAATGATGATTGCTTACAGAAAAATATAGCAAGCAAAAGCTGAAGCTGAATATGCAATGGCAGCTTTGGTGGCACATACAACCACAGTTAAGTTGAGCTACTCAACCAATCAACACTTAAAAAAGGAACTAACGGAGAAAAAGTTCATATTTCTTTAATAACACCAAAATGTTATAGACTTGATGAATTACCTTGAATGGGTAATTGATCTTGAGGACATAATTCTCCCCAAGAGGTATATCAGATCGTTCGAATGCATATCTCCTCTAGTTCATTCAATGGAGTGAAAATATGAGTATATCATAGTTGAAGAAAGTTGGAGAATGTACTCATTGAGAGATTTAAAAGACTGTATCTGCTCACCTTAACCATTGTCATGCTAAAAGTAGAGACATTGAGATCTACCAATTGCTTTACCACTTCATTCTTCAGTCCTGGAGCCAGATCCTTAAAGAGAGGGACAGAATGCAAGGCTGATTAAAATAAGATGTAATCAGATGAGAATCGACAAAACAGATGCATGTGAAGACCAACATACAAGCAACTTTGCATGGAAATCTCTTTGAGAAATCCGAGACTCCTCAACATCTTTCTCAAGCTTCATTGCTTCATAACTGTCAAAAACAGTTGGAACTGCATATACACATCTGTACATCTCCTTTATGACAACACAGCAACTATTGTATATTCCCCCTGCTTTCACCTGAATTGCAATGGCACATGCAGAGGAAAGGTCATTGTCTGGATGCGTAACAATTTGCTCAAGCAACAACATCAAATATTAAGATTTCTTTTAGTTCTTCAAAGGAAAACTTTTTGCCGCTTGTCAAGCTTCACAGTCATTAGTTGTCAACATTTCAACTTACATTAGGCATCCATCCCTGAACCACGAACTAGATCCATTGTCCCAATTTCAAGTCCTTATACATCTCAAATCACCAATACTGTCAACCCAGTCAAATCATTACTCATGTGCACAATTATAAAGACTGAAAGCTAACTTTGAAACATCATGAACTATATTTAAAATTATTTGATAAACCCTTCATAGAAATGTAGTTTTTGTGTGCTGCTAAGTATTGTAACTTATCCGTTTAGTCATACATGTTTTAAAGCTACACCATCTTGAAACTTGGTGGAGCAACTTCTTAGATATATAGCTGTATGATACTGGAGCTCAAGGGTGCTACAGCTATAAGATGTAATTAAAACCTCCTGCAAACACTGCAGCACCCCTTTTCACAGCTATAGTTGTAGCGGGGAACTCATACCAGATACCCTTTTAAGCTATTGCAATTATAGTAAATTAAGTTTGGTAGAGGTTGCAGGACCCCATTTGTTGACATGTAATACAATTCAGACAGATGCTTGAAGCAAAGTACCACTTGAAAAGCCTGCCACTTGCATACCACATTCTCAACAACAGTAAACTCCAATGTTGTTCCTTGACCACAACCCTATGTACGGTGATCAAATGCCAAGACCTTTACATTGCAATGAATAGGTTACCATAAACTTCTTGGGTAAAATAAATAAAGCGATCATCAATTGATAGCAGCAAGCACTAATGCATTAGCGAGGACAATAAAAGAAGCTACACTACTAGGTTGACGATATCCATAAAATTTGAGTAAGCCACTGAAAGAACACCTTTCAAGATTTTCAAGCATTCACTAAATCATTTGCCTTCAGCTAAACTCTTGAATGCATCATGTAGGGAGAATTCCCATTACAAAATTGCAAAACGAGTGCCAGACTATTTTTTGCTTTATAATTCCCATCCAAAAATTTCACAACATGAGTTTCTTGATCAACCAACTAAAAAGATAAATATCGTGCTCATCTACAATGAACTCGATTTTGACTGAAAGAAAGCAAGAGTTCATATTCATTTAAAAAGTTCTGTGAGTCGGAGTTGCTGAATATCACACATGGTCTCGTTCAACCAGCTACATGAACAGAAATAAACAAGCTAGAATTTTCTGTTGATGACAAGCTCGGTTCAAGAATATAAGCAATGCCTTCAACATTGCGGCTGTGCAAAATGTTCAAAGGGTAGATGTAAGGCATGTATTAGCGAGCAAAATTTGACTAGTGACAGTTTTGGTGGAGCTAAGCTGCTCACAAAGAAGGGGCGATGTGATGTATTGTCAAGAACTTCTTGAAAACGGAATCAATTAGCCACTCTATGCGGAGATGAAAGTCCAGATATACCTATATCAACTAGGCGCTACCGTGTCAGGAGACAAAAAACTTCTCTACCTATTCTTTGCAGCAAATCCTCAGTTGAAAGCCAGACATGTGAGTGTCAAATTCTAATAGTGGTGCCAACAATCCAATGGCTGGGTAAGAATTACTATGCATAAATACTAACATCATCACAAGAACATACCTTCCCAAACAAATAGAGGTTTCCAGCGTTAGCACCGTAAATCTCCTCATGTGCATCGAACATGTAAAAGGGCAGTTTCCCATCCAAGTCCAGCTCAACTTCCACTTTTTCCTCACCGATTGCACCATTTTTAATTGAGCCAGCAACACTGCCATTGTTTTCTAATCCTTCACTTCTCATCGCTTTCCAATCTGCAGTCGCACTCGGTCTTGGATTCTTCTCCACTGTGATCTTTGCATTCAGAGTGTGAAACTCCTTCTTCGTCTCTGATTCTGATTTGACATCAGCAAGCCTTGGCATGCTATCCTCCTCAACCTCAACTAGTCTTTCCTTTATATCAGACTCATCCAACTGCACGGATTGTTCTCGGAATGTCGATGCAATTCCCTCTTTTGATTCCTTCATCAACTCATCCTCTAGAATTGAATCCGATATGTCCCCTGAAACCAGCTCAAGATCATGGCCAACTCCCCCATTCCCCAGATCAGGCTTGTCTGAGAAACCAATGCAATCCCCGGTCTCCCTTTCCACTTTCACACTGCCTACTGATACCGGACCCCTCCCATTTGGATGCCCCATCCTGCGACGCTCTCTATCGGCTTCATCCGGGGCGAATTCCGCGATTATATCATCCACGATGGTATCGCAAGACAGTGTCTTCGCCTTATCATCTCTACTGCCGATCTTCTTGAAAACCGAAGACGTAAACATCGAAGACAGCTTCTGCTTCCCCATCAACGCTGCCGCTGCGGACAGCGAAGACGGTGCGGGTTTCCTCACCACCGGATCCTTCTTCTCCGCCTTCTTTTTCTTCACCTTCTCTCCTGCACGTCCGTTACGAACCAACGAAATCAACAAAAATCCACGGCACCGCCGGTACGAATCAACGACCGATCGGTCGAAGCGGATCCACAAAGCGTCCGGAGTTTCTCACCTTCCGATTCTTCGTCGGACGAGCAATTGGGGCCGGCCCTGGTCCAGTCCTCCTCCTCGCCGTCGTCGAGGTAGCCGGGGAGCCCGCCGTCGTCGACGATGAACCCCCGGACCTCCTCGCGGCGCTTGGCCACGATCTTATCGTACTCGTCCTCCTCGACCACGTCGTAGATCGGGTCCTCGATCTTGATCTGCGCGGCGGCGGCGGAGGAATCGGCCCGCCGGCCGGCGCCGACGCCGGCGCGGAGGGCCTTGAGGCGCCGGAGCACCTCCACGCGCGCCGTCGAGGCGGTTCCGCGGCTCCGGCGCTGGCCGGCGACTCTCTGCTGTGCGTCTTCCATCTCTCTCTAGCGCTCTCTGTCTCTGTCTCTGTCTCTATCTCGAGGCGCGAGGAAACGGAGGATTTAGAGAGAGAGAGAGATGTGGCGGGAGTTGGGGGGTAAAGGGAATATTTTTTTGAGGTGGGGGTTTGAAAGATGGCGGGAGGGGAGAGCGGGATTTGGCGGCAATGGAGCCTTGACTGGCTCGGCGGCTCCAAGTGGCAAGTGCAAAGGGTATAAGTCTTGACTCTTGAGTATTTATTTTTTGGTTTGAGGAGATACTGTATTTTGATGTATGTAGAAATATTATACACCAGGGTATGATATTTAATCATACTTTGGTAATGTTTATATCCAAATCATACTTTGGTAATGTTTTTATATCCAAATCATACTTTGGTAATGTTTTTAATATCCTAGAGAGATATATCCGATTTTGTGATTCTGTTTTTGATTGGTGAAGTAAATGTGATTTTTGGGGATATGCATTGTCACTACTCGTATCATTTATTTGTTTCTAGTAATTGGTTGTGGATTTTCATTGAGTCTACTGGCATAAAGAATTTTGTACATTCATTGTAATGCTTGAATTCCAATTTGGAAATCTTTTGTAACTATAATCATTCGAATGTCGCTTATCCAATAATAAATGCATAAAAAAATTTATAAGGAGTTGCGATAATAATCCATTGATTATTTTTGTTGTCTTAATGGAAAGTTTTGTAAAGTTATAGGAAAAGTGAGATATGATGGTTGATAAATTATATTGAAATATTTAAATAATAAGTCAATTTTTTATTTAATAGTTTGAGCCTTTTAAACAATTGCACAAAATCTCACAAATTGAATATAAATTATGAATAATACACGGTCTCCAATGTAATTTGAAAAATATGCTTTGATTGTTATTCTTATATGAACCTTGCAATTTTAGAATTTTTTATATTTTGATAGCCTATAAATACAATTTATTTAACAAGCATTTTAATTTGAATTGTTTATTTTAATAATCAATAAACCGAAGTAACAGATAAAATCGCATCTAATAAATACTACTACTAGAAAAAAACCACGTCTAATAAAATTTCTTCTTTTTCTTTATTTTTCCTTCAAAATGGATCCTACTTACACAAACATTAAAAGATTATACATCGGGGTATGATATTTAATCATACTTTGGTAATGTTTTTTTATATCCAAATCATATTTTGGTAATGTTTTTTATATCCTAAAGAGATATACTTGATTTGTGATTCTGTTTTTGATTGGTAAAGTAAATGTGATTTTTGGGGATATGCATTGTCATTACTCGTATCATTCGAATTTTTATTTGTTTCTAGTAATCGGTTGTGGATTTTCATTGAGTCTGCTGACATAAAGAATTTTGTACATTCATCATCAAATACATGGATTCCAATTTGGGAATCTTTGTGTAACTATAGTCATTCAAATGTCGCTATCCAATAATAAATGCATAAAAAAATTTATAAGGAGTTGCGATAATAATCCATTGATTATTTTTGTTGTCTTAATGGAAAGTTTTGTAAAGTTATAGGAAAAGTGAGATATAATGATTGATAAATTATATTGAAATATTTAAATAATAAGTCACGATTTTATTTAATAGTTCGAGCCTTTTAAACAATTGCACAAAATCTCACAAATTGAATATAAATCATGAATAATACACGGTCTCCAATGTAATTTGAAAAAGATGCTTTGATTGTTATTCTTATATGAACCTTGCAATTTTAGAATTTTTATATTTTCGATAGCCCATAAATACAATTTATTTAACAAGCATTTTAATTTGAATTTTTATTTTAATAATCAATAAACTGAAGTAACAGATAAATCGCATCTAATAAATACTACTACTAGAAAAAAACCACGTCTAATAAAATTTCTTCTTTTTATTTTTCATTTTTTCCTTCAAAATGGATCCTACTTACACAAACATTAAAAGAACTTACCTAATGACATGAGAATTACTATTTGAAGTACTAAAATCTTCACCAATGTTGGTTCATGCTGTCTAGCCATTCTCCCCCTATCTGAAATGTGATGAGATTCAATCATACGTATTTCACCATCTTATAAATTTGTCACAGGTCACATCTTGTCTAACCCCTCTTGACTCCTTACCCCTTGTGGAGTACGAGCCTAGTTCATCCGTGAACCATATATTTACCAACGGAGGTCCTGCTCAAGAACCAAGTCGTTCCATATGGAAATAATAATTAGTTTTTATAAAATCTCGTGAGGACCAAGTGCTTGGCATGCGCAAGTCATTTTTACCAATTCTAAAATAGCCCAGTGTAAATGCTGTGACAGAAGCTTATAGCACCTACACAGCTATATAATAAAAGAGACAGAACAATTTGGACTCCTTCGGCTAGTTCACTGTTTAGAGAGAATCTTAGATTAACACCGTTTAAAGTACATGTCAAAGAAGTATGTTTTCTCAAGAGAAAAGGTATACGTTAAAAAATATTTTAAATCAATATGATTTCTTAGGAAAATTGAATGCAGCAATAGAACAAAATAATTCTTCAGATTTATGCCGTCAATCATTGAAAAACATAGACAAGAAGCCAAAACAATGAAAAAATCTAAAACTTTTCCATGGCAAGATTGTTAACAGAAAATTGACACGAATAAAAAATTCGATGAACAAGAAAATAAGGAGAGATAAGCTTATGATTGTTATTCTCAATAAAAGATAAAGTTTCAAAATAAGTAGGATTAAAAAGTAAAAATTATAATACGTTCCAAGCAAAAGAATGACATATTCATGAAACTAATCGCAAAGAGTGAGATATTGATGACTCGAGGGGATTATGATTCTCTAAGCATATTTTCATTCTAGAGCACAATTTACTTTTCCTCGCATGTGAAGGAAATATATTATAAAAAATTACGAGCAATCTTTAATACGGAGTATCTCTAAGTTAGAAATTTAAGTTTCAAGGCTTCTTGACTCTTGAAAATCAGTTAATGAAGTGGGTTTATTTGGGGGAGAAACCCAAATAATGGCAATATATATCAGCATTCTTGGCCTCGACATGCTAATCAAGGGATTGGAAGCAGATTAAGTTTATCGTAAGTACATAGGTGGGAATATTAAGTTTGTTCAGAGTATTTCAACCAAAAAAAGAGTTTGTTCAAGTATCATTATATCTTATGTTGCATCAGAATAAAAAAATATATCATTGAATTAGAGCTTAAATTATTTAAGTAATAAAGTACCCAAAATGGGATTTTTTTGAAGGGACCGCCAAAAGAGAGAGAGAGAAAAGATAGCGAAGAAATGGCCATGTGGGAGAGATGGATGGGAAACTGCTTTCCATCATCACTCGCTCCTCTTTAAGTAATTACTTGCTCTGCGCTTCAAGCGTTACTCTTATCTCAGTTCCCTGAACACCACCCTGTAGACCTGGCTCACCTCTGCACCTCTGCTGTCCTCTGCGACGTTCTCTCTCCTCTGCTCTCCTCTGCAGACCGAGAGCGCAAAAGTGCAGTCCTTATCTCGCCTCTTTCTCTTTCCTTTTTCTTGGGTTTTGTCGTTTTTCCTTGAATTCGAAACCTCGCAGCATTTGGTTGCAGAAGGATCCCTGTTCCGAGGGTTCCGAGCATGATTTTTAACTCCTTTTTGGCTTTCGTTCTGGCCCAGAACCCGCGAGGAGAGACCGAGGAAGCAGAAACTCTTCTCAGTCCGTTCGTGCGCTTGATCATCGTCGTCGTCGTTTCGAAACAAACGTGCCCGCTAGCGAAGGCTTCTCAGCTACCAAAGGTTTCATCTTTCGCGTCTCTGCTTCGTGCGTCCATCTTGAAAAGGGTATGTGCAGATTTTACCCTCGCTCTTTCTCTCTCTCTGAGCATATGTTGCCGACGTTGGAGTCTTTCTGTGAAAATTCCAGAGTGCTCCCTGTTCTTTATCTTTCATTTCGCTTGGTGGGTAGCATCATGTGCGAGAACCCAGCTGGACCATTGCTTCTTTTTCTGAAAATCTGATCATGTACGCTGTCAAAGTTGGAGCCTTTCCTTCCCGAGCCTCCCTCTTTTTGCGAGGAATGACTACCGGCTGAGTAAATTACGGCTGACTTGTGATGTGCTCAAGTGTGTAAAGCATTGCTGTTCAAGGGGTTCCGTTGCCCTTTCCCTTCTTTGTTCTTGTGGAGCACTGCCGTCACGATTTCTTTTGATTTCCAGCGTGCGTGAAAGGAGATGTAATCTCTCTGGCGCTTCGTCAATTCGGCGTTCATTGAGCAGAATGATCACATTGTTCATCCTTTTTGTGTACTCCTGAAAATTAGAACAATGATGAAATTATGGTTGATGCCCTTTTTTGGCAAATTGCAAAACTTTACAAGAGGAGATTTCCCTCCGCTTGAGAAATTGCTGATCTTTTCCCCTGATTTTTCTTGCGGAACATCAGTGACTCCTCCTAAGAAATTTGGGATGAGTAATGCCCACTAATTTCATCCCCGGGTGTGGTATTTTTTGGTTCTGATCTTTCGTTGAAATTTCTGTCATCCCCGGATGTAGTATTTTTTGGTTCTGATCTTTCATTGAAATTTATGTGCATGCTTGTTTCTTGAAGTGGTAAACCTCGAAGAAGGAATCCTTCTTTTCTTGTTTTACTTAAAGTTCTAAAGATGGATATCAATCTTCTCCCCTTCCCTATAGTGCAGTGCTTAGAACTCTATCTCCCTCTCGGTGCCCATGTACACTATGGTGGACATTTCCACTTTTAATTGCCTTTTTTGATATTTCCGAATTTCCAACTTCATTTAATCATTAATGATGTGTTTTTGGATAAAATGCAGGTGTCTCAAATTGCTACGTCTTCAAAAGTCGGTTGCAAGAGTATGCACAAAAAGTGGGACGACCAACTCTAGACTATGAGACCATAAAAGAAGGTCCTTCACATGAAACCTTCATTCAGATTTAATCGGAAGGCAGCCCAGACCCTTTTCAAGATGAACGCACAAAGCAGAGAATCAGACACGAAAGATGAAACCTTTGGTACCTGAGAAGCCTTCGCTCGCAGGCATCGTTTGTTTCGAAACAACGACGAGGATGATCAAGCGCGACGAACGGACTGAGAAGAATTTCTGCTTTCTCGGGCTCTCCTCGTGGGTTCTGGGCCCAAAACGAAAGCCAAAAGGAGATGAAAATCACGCTTGGAGCGCTCGGAACAGGGATCCTTCTGCAACCAAATGCTGCGAGGGGAGAGCGGGATTTGGCGGCAACGGGCCTTGACTGGCTCGGCGGATCCAAGTGCAAAGGTTATAAGTCTTGAGTATTTATTTTTTGGTTTGAGGAGATACTGTATTTTGATGTATGTAGAAAGATTATACACCAGGGTATGATATTTAATCATGCTTTGGTAATGTTTTTTATATCCTAGAGAAATAAACCCGATTTTGTGATTCTATTTTCAATTGGTGAAATAAATGTGATTTTTGGGGATATCGAGATATGCATTATCACTGCACATTGTTCAAATTTTTATTTGTTTCTAGTAATTGGTTGTGGATTTTCTTTAAGTCTGCTGGCATAAAGAACTTTTTACACATTTATCATTGGATGTGCGACATAACTTGGAAATCTTTGTGTAATTATAGTCGTTTAAGTGTCGCTTATCCAATAATAAATGCATACAAAAATTTATAAGCAGTTGCAATAATAATCCATTGATTGTTTTTGTTATCTTATTGGAAGATCTTGTAATGTTAATAGGAAAAGCGAGATAGAGTGGTTGATAAATTTTATTGAAATATTTAAATAATAAATCATGCTTTTTTTTTTATCTAATAACTTTATTTTTTTAAACAGTCAACGGTGGTCCCACAATTTCATAAATTCAATATAAATTATGGAGAATACACAATCTCCCACGTAGTTTAAAAAAAAAATGCTTTGATTTTTATTCTTGTCAATATTATAATTTTTATATTTTCAATGTCCTATAAACACAATTAATTCAACAGGCATTTTAATTATAATTATTTATTTCAATAATAAAAAAATCAAAGTAATGGATAAAATCGCATCTAATAAATACTACTACTACATAAAATTGTGTTTGATAAAATTTCTTCTTCTTTTCTTTATTTTTCCCTTTGAAACGGATCTTACTTATAAAAACATTACAAGAACTTACCTAACGACATGAGAATTGGATTGTGACAAACTCCCCCATTTAAAGTATTGAGATCTTCATCAATGTTGGTTCATGTCGTCTAATCATTCTTTCCATATTTGAAACGTGATGGGGTTTAATCGTACTATTTTCACCATCTTAAAAGTTAGTCAAGAGTTGTATCTTATCTAACCCCTCCCGACTCCTTGCCCTCAGTGGTGTATGGGCCTAGTTCGTCCATGAACCACACATTTAGAGGCGGAGGTCCGGCTCTGATCTAGTTTGCAAGACCCAACTCGTTCCATGCAAAGCGAATAACATTTCCAGTAAGCTTAATAAATAAATATTATCTAAGTTGACTTTTGAAAAGCGGAAATAATAATTAGTCTTTTATAAAATCTCGCGAGGACCAAGTGCTAGGCATGCGCAGGTCATTTTAACCAATTCTGAAATAGCCCAATGTAAATGCTCTGACAGAATCTCGTAGCACCTGCACAGCTATATAATAAAAGACACAGAACAATTTGTACGAGAAAATATTGGGTACCCTAACAGTGCCACGTCATTCGTGCTCTGAACGATTCATTGCGTGACAGTGTCCGTGTGTCGGTCCACGTCGTCCACTTCTCGGTTTCAGCGGTTCTGTCTCTCTCCTCTCTCTCCTCACGATAAAATAGGGGCGGGCTTGGCTTGGCTCGGCTCGACTCGGTGCAGAAGAAAAGACAGGTCATGAGTCCCGCCCAAAAGATTTCTCTCTCCTCAAGTTAAATTTTCTGCAATTTTCTCTCTCTCACTTTCTCTCTCCTCGCAGAAGAACAAACGGAGAACGATCGAGACCTGCGTTCTTCCGCATCCGCTGGTTGCTTCCATCGCCCCCGCTGAGGCCGACGCCGCCGACGCTCCTCCTCCTCCCTCTCGCGACGTTCGCTCTGCTCTCTCTCTTCCCCCTCCGCGAAGTCGTGCCTCTCTTCCAGCGAAACGCAACGCCAACGGCCCTCCGCCTCCGCCGGTTGCCTCCGTCGGCGTCGGAGTCCGTCGCCCCCGCCTCCTCCGCCTCCGCCTACGCGCCCGATGCCAACGCGTCGAACCACGACGGCGAAAATGGAGGAGAGAGAAACGACGAAGCAGAAGACGGAGACGAAGAAGCAGAAAAGCGCGCGCTCGGGGTTCTGGACATGGGTCGTCGCGTCGGTCGCGTTCCGGCTCGCCCTCGTCTACCTCCCAGGAACCTCCGCCTGTCCACCCGCCCCGAGGTCGCTACCCCTCTCACCAGCATTCGCCGCCGTAACGCCGCCTCTCTTCGCTCCGTCGATCGATTCCCGATCCCCGATCCCCCGCCCCCTCCTCCCTTGAAATCTTGGAGGTCCATTTTCTGATACGATTTCTGGTTTTTCTTGTTTGTGCCGCCTGCAGTTGGGGAAGGCTACTGGTTGAAGCAGTCGGTGATGTCTCTCCCTACGCAGGTTCGGCTCCGTTCGATCAGGAAGGAAGCTGCTTGTTTGCCTACAGTTCTCCTTTGCTGTTGCTCGTTCTCGGACCTCTCGCTGTCGAAAGGTAACTACCGGAGTATAATCGCCGACGCATTTTGAAGGCTAGGTTGATTGTGAGCTTCGCTGGTTATCTTCTAGAATTGAACTAGATTTATCTGGCGTTATCGAAGCGGCTGTGGCTTATGCAATTATGATCCTTTAAGAATGGCCGCCACCACATCTCTCCTTGAATCCTCCATATTCGACCCGTCATTGACTGATGCCAAGATTATGTGGGGACTCCATCACCCATACCAGACCATCATAGGGAAATCTGCGGAGAGACAAGTTCTGTGGAAGTCAGTAAAATGTGTCTTGTGGTTCCCTGATTTTGAAATTTATGGATATGGAAAAAATTTGGAGGGACAGAAGTTTTTGAAGAACTTCTCCGAGTATTTGGCGATTCAGTTACATGCCGACGCATTATATGAAGTGCCAGTTATTCAGTTACTTTTTTGGCGCTTCGCCAGAATGATGGTGGCGACGGACGACTTTGTGGAGGCCATCATCTCTAGGATCGAGCACAAGTCCCGCAAGATCGAGAGCTTGCTCAAGCAGTAAACTTCCCCTCCTCGATCCCTCTCTTGCCGCCTTTCCGTCCGCGATTTCGCCGGATTGATTTTGAGCTGACCCACCTCCGCATTTCCTCGTGTTTCGTTTCATCGCGTGCAGGTCGAAGCTGGTGGAGGCTCTCAAGACCGCCCTCGAAGGATCGCCTCCGAACACGGGGACGAGCGATGCAAGGTTCGCCCTGTTTTTTTTGGTGGGTGTTTGCTGCTTGTATCGGTAGATCTTTCCGGGTGGTGAAGTCGCGGTCTTTGCAGTCAGCGAACTGGATAGTGGTGCACAGAGCGATAATGGCGATGAAGGATCTGGACGCCCTGTTCTCTTCCCTGGATCCCGAGTACTACAACATCCTCATGAAGTGAGTGTTGCGCTGTCTTTTCCCTGTTTTCCGTACCCGTCTGTTGTCGATGCTTGTTCGGATTTATTGCTTCGTGTTTGCTTAGTAATCTTTACCGTGGAATTGAAATGTTTGGAGTGATGGTAGCAATTTAAGGCACAGGGGATGGTTTTCTTGTTTCCATTAAGTTTGTAGCACTTGAAGGCACAAGTGACATCAATGCCGAAATGCCACTGTGTGTGGGGGGTTTGTGAATGGCTTAATCTTTTCACTCAACTGTCTTGTTCTTTCAATGGGACATTTCAGTACTCCTGTAGTCCCTTGATACAGATTAACATAAGGACCATGAGCTCATTGGGTAGTGACGATTATGCCTAATGATTATCGGTTGTGAAGGGCTTAATTATTGAGCTGTTTGTTGTGGCTGCAGCTTTTGGTAGAGATATTTAATAAAGATCAAGAATTCATGGGTGATGTAATGACTAGAAACAGCAAACTGTCTCTTCAGTTCATTGGTTTATCTGTGTCATCAGGGTTGGCACGTTAGGATCTCTGAAGACTTCATGTTTTTTTTTACCCCAACGACTTAGTTTGATATTCATTTTCTTATTTCTGGTGTTCAAACCTACAAATAATTGGGTGAGAATAACTCAAACTAATGAAGTGATCTTGGAAGAATAACCATTTATGAAATTTGACCATAACTTTGCTAAGGAATAGCCTACCACCTTGGTTTACGTTATCAGTTTCTCAATTTTGCTTATGAAGAATAGGTTGCGCCAGTAACTACTATTAATTGTATGCTTTGGCTGATCATAGTCTATCTATTTAAGGCCTTGTTAAAATGTTTGTGTTGTTGTATTGTGAATTCACTGAATTATGCTACTTGTGATT
Organism: Eucalyptus grandis; assembly: GCF_016545825.1. NCBI lineage: Eukaryota > Viridiplantae > Streptophyta > Magnoliopsida > Myrtales > Myrtaceae > Eucalyptus > Eucalyptus grandis. The sequence goes on from NC_052612.1 coordinate 26,611,594, forward strand.
GCTCTACTTATTTGTTGACACCCCATTTTTGAAGGAACAAACCTTGTAAAACTATGCAAGGCAGTCAAGTTAGAGTGTATAGGGATTCCTATTCCCAAAGAAAAGCCCTTTTAGAGGCTATGCTCAGACTAAGCTGGACTTTCTTTATTGCTACAATGTGATTTGTATTAGGCATTCTAGTTGCCTCTTCCCAAGGATCGGTACCAATGCTTTGTTTGGGAAGGAGGGGAGGGGAAGGAAAATTGGGGTAAAGTTTGAAACTTTGGCGCAGAGAGGACAGAAATTTAATACCAGTTTGGTTTGGGTATACTTACAATCTCTTCCTGGAGGCTTATTTTTCTATCGTGGAACTTCTTTGGCCATTTCTTTCTGGGGACTTCGTGTATCCACTAATTCTTATTTTTCTAATTTCCATTGTATGAAGCTTCATAGATGATATGCTACTTTGAGAAAAGAGCTAGTGAAGCTGCAACACTATGCTGCTTAAGTTTAAGTCTTATTTTGTTTCAGGGATGTTACCATCAGGAGACATTGCAGCCCTGGTCTATCTGTGGAACCCTTTCACAATAGTTGCATGTTTGGGTCTATTGACATCCCCTATTGAAAATTTGGCAATCCTATTAGCCCTTTATGGTGCTGTAACACAGAACAAGCTTTGCTGGCTATGAAGATCTGGAAGTCCCACCGTAAGACTCTAATCTTCATTGGCCGTCGCTTTGTCATTTTCAAGGAGGTTGAAGTGTGAGATTTGCCTTAAAAACTCAATTAAGTTTTGGAGGAGCGTTTTCCTCCTTGGCCTTAGATATCAAATCCTGATTTGTATTCATCAACTTTCAAAAACAAACTCCAAAACAAGGTGCCATTCTTCGGTGGAATCGGCATCAACCAAGATGTACTGGTGGTGGATTTGGATGATGATAATCGTGTCTCATCACCTAACAGCACCGTGTCGAGCATAAGTGGGAAGAGAAGTGAGAGAGACCCGCATGGAGAAAATGAAGTTGAGGCTGAGAGAACTTCGTGCTCTTGTGAGAGCATTGGAGGAGATGGAGCAAGGAAGAAGCTCAGGCTGTCTAGAGAACAGTCATTGGTGCTAGAGGAGACATTCAAAGAGCATAACACTCTTAACCCTATGAGTGGCAATTTTGGTCATTCTATTATTGATAAATATATGCTTTCTTTAATTGTGCGTAGCATGTAATCACTGCTTATAAACCTGACATGGATGTTTGGTAGGAAAAATTGAATTTAAAGTGCGTTTCTGTCATGAGATTGATGTTTATTTGTAGTTGTCATTTACCGGTAACAGTCAAATTGGGGATTTGAGACCTTTTTCCTGTGTTATTTTCTGCAATGATTGGATCTGTGTGAATCACAAATTGGTTTTCATTTTTATTTATGAATAATGAGATCGTCTTTAGGTTTCCCTTTGGATGTAATAAAGGGATGGTTTCGATGAGTTTAACTGGAGATTGTTTTGAGTTTCAGAAGCAAAAGCTTGCCTTGGCCAAGCAGCTGAATCTTAGTCCCAGACAGGTAGAGGTCTGGTTTCAGAACAGGCGTGCCAAATAATTGATAGTTTTGAGTTCTTTTTGCCCAAATACATGGCTTTACATTTGCGTCTCATCTGCATCATTCTGATCATTGTGGAAGAAAAATGTCAGGAGTGAGAGAGAGGTGGGTAGGGGTGGGGGTGGTTGGTTCTCTCTTAATCATTCGATGGTAGTTCGACAGCGAAGTTGTTGTTTTTCTTTATAGTGAGTGCATGTAATCTTTGGGTCCACATGTATCCCAGTTGGGCCATCTTGCACACGAGGTGTGTGAGCGTGTAGCGGGAGTCCGGTGATGTGACTTGTCACTTAATCTAGAGTACACTTTGCGTTCACTTTAGTATGGAGCACCGATATGTGGGATCCATAAATTCTAAGCCGCCAGGGGAAGAAGTGAAGTTATTAGGGAGTACTCAAATACCTAAAATTTTGTTATGCGAGGGCCCCAGTTTAGATTCATGCACTCATGATTTACAATGCAGCTCTGGAAAGCTCTGTTTATGGTTAGGATAATGACGTTGGGTCTTTTGCATCAAAGAATTGGTTTGATTAAGCAGCTTCTCTATGTTAAGTTTGAGCAAATGTGCAATTCTTTTGTCTAATAGCTGCCATCTTGATTTTCTTAATCACATGGAAATGGGCTGAAGATTGTTATTCATACTTTACTAGATTGAGCTGATAATGTGTTATTATCATGCTATAGTTTGGCACCAACAATCTGTGTGGGGTAGCTCTGTATAAGGATGTACCGTAACATCTTTTTTTCTTTTTACCAAATTTGGTGTAGGACTAAGATGAAGCAAACTCAGGTGGACTGTGAGTACCTTAAGAGATGCTGCGACAATCTTACACAGGAAAACAAGAGGCTGCAGAAGGAAGTGCAGGAACTCAGAGCACTGAAGCTCTCCCCACAGCTCTACATCAATATGAACCCTCCCACCACGCTCACCATGTGCCCTTCATGTCAGCGAGTGTCTGTTCCTTCGGCATCATTGTCGCCTCCATCATCTTCAGTCACTGCCTCAGTGATTGGCCCCATGGGGCCGGTCCATAATCCTTTTATCAGCCAATCGACTCAAACAAAGATAGGTTTTCAGCGATATAATTCATTCATCAATTTGTACTCATAAGCAATGTCACCGTCCATATCTAACGAAACATTAGACCATACAAGATGATGCCTACAATTACCTCTGGCTCTCATAGTATTTCCGAACAGCCACGGATGAGTTCCTCATTCATTTCCGTGAAGCATATATTCGAGACGGTTTTGGCAATACTTGGATTCACCTCCAGGTGTCATCATTCATTAGACATAAACCCGAATCTCCCTGGAGATACCTCCAGGTGTCATCATTCATTAGACATAAACCCGAATCTCCAACAGAGCTGGGCAATTAGTAAAGGCAATAAGATTGATTTGCACAGCTGATACCCATCTCACATGGTAAACATAATTCCCCAGCCTTCTGATCTTTGATCGAGACATAATGTCACAAGCAAAAAGCCTGCACTCCTGTCAATATTTACGATTCACAAGAGCTGAACTGCTCATGGACCTTCCGGTCCTGGCTGGGTACTAGCCTAGACAAATCGTTGATTTCCGTTTAGGAACACCAATGATAAGGTGACTCGATTTTGTGTGTCAATTGAGCAGAAAGAGATATGAGAAAAGAACAAATCAATCACAAGCACCTTGCCTACAAACTATAAAATCAGAGTTGTGTGGGGGAAAATCTAGCGAAAGAGAGCCTGGGTACTGTTCTCTTGGGCACTTTCCCTTCAAGCTTCAGTCTTCTATATGCTTCTCTGATGTGGCACGGCCTGATTGGGCCAGATTCTTTCCTCTCACTCATGACAATCCTGGCTGCTACCACATTATATATCAATCAAGACAGATATGAGGCTAAGGCAATTCGTATATACCAAAACATGCTTTCAAGGATAGAGATGATAGAAAGCAAACAAATGTAATACCTGTTTCCACAATTTCTCCAACAAATATCTTTGCAATTCCCGACATTGCAATTGTCATAGGCATTGTAACTTTCTGACTTCCCGTAACACTGACCAGCAGCTGCATGCCAAAAAAAGAGCAAAATGCCGATAAATCACCTCTTTGGCTCTATTTCTAATTTCCAAACAAAAGAGTGCACATCAACCAAGGTGCATGAAATACCACAATACTCCCCCCCAAGAAATTTTTTTTGAATTAAAACTTCCTTCACCTAGACCGAGTGGCATCAAGAGACCAAATGTTGTACAGCATTGCCAAATTTGGATTTATTTTTCTGATATGATTATGCTCTTGAGTATCATGGCATCAAAAATGGTATGAGACAAATGTCCTGAAGAGTAGAAGCTCTTCATTTAACATCCAACTTTACACTAAGTGAGCCAATGTGAAGTGATAAAGAGACGGAAAAAAATTGTTTGCATAAACAGTTGAAGAGGAAGAAGTGAAACACCACAGCCAAAAATCATGACTATAAAGCATGTGTAGAAATTATACTCTTTTCATTGTAGCCTTCTGGAATCCCGATCTCCGAAAAGACTCATATCTATTCATCTGTTCCTCCATGAATCGTGAGAAAATAGCCCTGAGAAAGAGGGAAGTGATAGTCAATTAGCTACAGAGGTAACATTAACTTAATGAGCTCCTGGCGTATCAACTCAGGAGACAACAAACACTCACGTAACATTCTGACAAGACTGCATGTGAGTCTAAGTCCTATTAATCCTATTTAGGAGCTCTCAAAAAATAAATTTCTTCTTAAATAGTCTTGTGACAAAATTAAGATTAATATAATAAATATGATATCACTAATGTTTGAGATTGGTATGAGAAAAATATAGTTTATATAATTCATCAAAAGTGAGGTAAAACACTACATGGAAGAGTCAGTAACATAGGATTCTATTGCACAGTAACATAGGATTCTATTGCATAGTAACACTCAAGTTATGGTCAATTCAAACGGAAAAAAATACAGTTAATGCACAAAAATTATCATACTCATCATTGGTGATGATCCTTGAGCCAGCACCCATTACATGAATATTAGCATCATAGTGCAAATCAGTTGGACCAACTTCTGATGACTTGGAATTTTAAGTTATGCATATCATATCAGTAACTCAAGCAACAGATATTTAGTTTGCCTTGTTGCTATCTATTCGAAGCAATTATAATCTAAACCCTGAAAGCCGAGCCCTCTTGGCTTGTTGTCAAATAAAATGTTCAACAATATGCTTGTCACAAAGATTGCCTCCCTCCCTCCCTCCCTCCCTCCCTCCCTCCCTCATAAAACAGCTTCAGCCAAAACAAATGTTCAACAATATGCTTGTCACGAAGATTCTACACATCACCTCTGTCATGTAACAATGGCCATTTCGTCCTCCTTGTACAATCAATGCACAGAAGTCAGCTACCAAGATGAGCTATGGAGATTTCATTTTATTTCAGTTTTGACAAAACTGGACTTAATCAAAATGTTGCTTTCGACTGTCTCAGTCCCAAAGTGACAACGCAGAATCGTCTACGTGAAATTTGGATGCAGTCTAAACTATTAATTATCAGTTAGCCATACTTAAGTCCACAACAAAAGTTTCTCATGTTTGTGTTGAGTTAATCTCAAGGGTAGACAAATGCTCAACTCCTCGAAATGATAGAATGCATGTTCTCTGGCAATCCGAAGCAAGTTTAGCTTTGTAAGGACTCAGAGATGATACTTTGTAATAAAGCGTAATACTGATCACATTCATGTCAATGACGGATACACCACAGCCCAAATCTACAGGAAAGGGAGGCGAGGAATCATACAGTGGGCACTTTTCTCTCTTCAGATCATGATAGCAATAATCATCATACTGTATTTGTGGTGTCTGCTAGGGAACGAAGTATGCACCCCAAGCCGGCCCTCTCCGTGAGTCTTTCATGAATCCGCAGGCTCTGGTCACAGGTGGGGCGATTCCCTGTAGACAAGCCTCTGCACAAGTATCTGGCAAGCAACGAGAGGATCAAATTAATGAGGTAGGTTCTGGTTTTGCAGATATGCTGTACGTGGGAAAAGAAGAAGGCATTAACGAACGAAACGTAGCACACACGAACTATAACAGCGATAGCATTTGCACACTGAATTCTCTTACTACTCACAAGAGAAGGAATGCATGTTTAACTCCATCAAAGGCCTTAACAATAACGGTAATCCAAGCAAGATGGTATTGATCAGATGATGAATAAATAATACATGGGGAAACTCTGCTCTCCTCAAATCGGACTTATTGGCCAGCCAAACAACAAAACCAACTGGTCAATAAATATATCTACCTTTAATCTCAGTTAACCATGGTAAAATTAGAAGACAATGCTCAATTTGCTGGTCATGAGACCATAGTTGCATGATGAGCCTGAAGGTCAAAGTAAAATACATGTACATACATAAGGCAAACAACGGATGCCATCAAATCCCATCTACTTAATAACCAGTCCTAAATGACGATGTTCACGGCCGTAAGAACATTCAAGTACTTTGACGATGACCTCAAGACAATTTTTGTTGGATACCATCTTTCCATATCCATAAATTTCAAAATCAGGGAACCACAAGACACATTTTACTGACTTCCACAGAACTTGTCTCTCCGCAGATTTCCCTATGATGGTCTGGTATGGGTGATGGAGTCCCCACATAATCTTGGCATCAGTCAATGACGGGTCGAATATGGAGGATTCAAGGAGAGATGTGGTGGCGGCCATTCTTAAAGGATCATAATTGCATAAGCCACAGCCGCTTCGATAACGCCAGATAAATCTAGTTCAATTCTAGAAGATAACCAGCGAAGCTCACAATCAACCTAGCCTTCAAAATGCGTCGGCGATTATACTCCGGTAGTTACCTTTCGACAGCGAGAGGTCCGAGAACGAGCAACAGCAAAGGAGAACCGTAGGCAAACAAGCAGCTTCCTTCCTAATCGAACGGAGCCAAACCTGCGTAGGGAGAGACATCACCGACTGCTTCAACCAGTAGCCTTCCCCAACTGCAGGCGGCACAAACAAGAAAAACTAGAAATCGTATCAGAAAATGGACCTCCAAGATTTCAAGGGAGGAGGGGGCGGGGGATCAGGGATCGGGAATCGATCGACGGAGCGAAAGAGGCGGCGTTACGGCGGCGAATGCTGGTGAGAGGGGTAGCGACCTCGGGGCGGGTGGACAGGCGGAGGTTCCTGGGAGGTAGACGAGGGCGAGCCGGAACGCGACCGACGCGACGACCCATGTCCAGAACCCCGAGCGCGCGCGCTTCTGCTTCTTCGTCTCCGTCTTCTGCTTCGTCGTTTCTCTCTCCTCCATTTTCGCCGTCGTGGTTCGACGCGTTGGCATCGGGCGCGTAGGCGGAGGCGGAGGAGGCGGGGGCGACGGACTCCGACGCCGATGGAGGCAACCGGCGGAGGCGGAGGGCCGTCGGCGTCGCGTTTCGCTGGAAGAGAGGCACGACTTCGCGGAGGGGGAAGAGAGAGGCAGAGCGTCGGCGGCGTCGGCCTCAGCGTGGGGGCGATGGAAGCAACCAGCGGATGCGGAGGGGAGAGGGAGAACGCAGGTCTCGATCGTTCTCCGTTTGTTCTTCTGCGAGGAGAGAGAAAGTGAGAGAGAAAATTGCAGAAAATTTAACTTGAGGAGAGAGAAATCTTTTGGGCGGGACTCATGACCTGTCTTTTCTTCTGCACCGAGTCGAGCCGAGCCAAGCCGAGCCCGCCCCTATTTTATCGTGAGGAGAGAGAGGAGAGAGAGGAGAGAGACAGAACCGCTGAAATCGAGAAGTGGACGACGTGGACTGACACACGGACATGTGTCACGCAATGAATCGTTCAGAGCACGAATGACGTGACACACGGACATGTGTCACGCAATGAATCCTAACAGTGCCACGCAATCCGTGCTCTGATCCATTCATGGGTCGACACCTGTCCAGGGACAGGTCCACGTCTGCTTTCTCTTCTCGTCGCTTCTTTCCTTCCAATAATGCTCGGCTCGGCTGGTGGCTCGGCTCGACTGACAGAAGAGACGACGGATGAATGGGCAATAAATGCACAACACTCCCGCTTAAAATTTCTCTCTCCTCTCACTTAAATTTTTTGGGTTTTGTCTCTCTCTCCTCGTGGAAGAGCAAACAGTTTTCTCTCTCCCTCTTTGCTCTCTCTTCCTCCTCCACGCTCCTTCAGGTCTAGCGCTTCCTCCGACGACCGTCGCTCCCTCCCGACGACGGCCTTTCTCTCTCCCCTCGACGGCCTCATCTCAGCAGGGCTCCATTCTCTCGGCGCACTTCTTCCTAAATCGCGCTCTCTCCCGACGGCCGATTTCGCTCGCCTCTCCCACGACCTCCACGCTTTTGGCGGTTCTTCCCTCGCGGTTCGGTAAGGTCTCGGGTATGCTCTCGTGCTGCGTGTCTTCTTCCTTGCTCAGCAACACCATACTGACTCTCTCTCTCTGAGTGTGTCTCTCTGTGCATTCTTTCATCCATGAGGCAAGCATTTCGACTAGGGTTCAGGCCCCCTGAACCCTAGTCGAAATGCTTGCAAGGGAGATTATTGAGCAGGGAAGTGAATTTTACTGATGGAAAACCATGAGGTCTTGAGAATTTGCCTTCAACGAAGAGCAAGGTCTTGAGAATCTGCTTCGTTTGGGTCAAGATGGTGGGCTCCGCAGCCGCACAAGTCCATGGTCTCGCGCTGTATGGTCCGGGCTTGTAGCTCCGTCGACGGCAGAAGCAAGGTCTACAGAGAACTCGGTCCGTCTCCCTCGCCTAATTCCATTATGTTGGTCTTTCTCGAATGCTTTCATGTGGGTAGTTCTTTTGGTCAGATTTAGATGGAGTGCTTGGTTCATTTGCAAATGCACAAGATGAAGATGTTGTGTGCCCGACTTGTTTGATGATGAGTAGCATGATTAATTGCTTTTTGGGGGTGTTGGCAATAGAAAGTCTGCTTTCAAGTGGGAGGAAAGGTAACGCCACGTGAACAGGTTGCAATTGCCATCCCAAGATGTAGGGCATTGGACTCTTTGGAATAAATTGTGTGATATTGTGTCGAGGATGCCTGTAGGGAGGAAGAGACTCAGTGGTTCTTGCTACATAAAGTTTAGGGGAAACACGAATTGAAGTTGCTTACCTTGTGTTTTCAACAATAGATGTGCTTTCTAGAGTTTAGGGCCATTCATGGGCAGGCCATGCTGATAATGTACAGTGAGTTGTTGCTGTATCTGTTGTTCCTTTTCTGGTAGAGTTAAAATTTGGGACTCAAAAAAATGATAGTTTCACAAGAGGCTGTTTCTGGTTAAACAAACTATTAGGAAAAATATTCTCAAGACTGTCTGAAGTTGCACCCACAACAAAAAGATACTCCTAAGAATTATATTGATATTTTTAGAATGAAAGAAAGTCTACGAAATGACAATAAGCAAGGATTTTTTTTTTTTTTTTTCTGAGCTCATAAAATTCAAACTGAGAAGGCAACTGTCTCATACAAGTGTTGGGAGAGTATTTTTGTGTTGTTACAAATCATATTTGCAAGAATGATTTAGAAGTAAGGCATTGCGAAATATTTGTTTGCCTTTGCTGTCAACTTATTATGTTGGATCTACAGTCTTTCTGTTTATCAGCTTGCATGCTCTAGGTATATTCTGTTAGGGACTAGCAATACCTATGTTGATGCTTTCTTGTGAATTTTTAGTTGTCATTTCAAAGCTGTTGTGCTCTCGTGCTTGGGAGCAGTTAAAAACTCATTTTACTTCTTGTCTTCCTCCAATCAATGATCTGTGCGAGAGGGTGGGGCCTTTTTTAATGATTAGACCAACGAAAGAATTCACTATGATTTGAGATGAAGCACTTGAAATCATACATATAAAAGAAACTGTCATATAATCTAGTCAAGGGGAATTAAGTGATCAATGATTTTTGTGTTCAGATTGAATTATCCAGGTTTAAGAATGCAGAAGCCCCTGTTTACTATCTCTCTCTCTCTCACTCTATAGGAATCTTTATGGCAAGTGAAGATGCCAGACTACAAAAGGTCCCATCCTTTCCATCAATAACTGAGGCTTTTTTGGAAGTGCCACCACAGCCAATATATTTCCCAACTTCCAAGTGCCACATGGATATGCTGCCGAGGCAAGAACAAGCTAAGCTTGCAGCTTGTCCTGGTAGCAGCATTGTCACGGGAAGCTCTGGCAAGAGTGGGAAGCACACAGTTGCTGGTGCAAGGGCTGTGCAAGGGTTGTGCTGGATATCAAAGTCTCCTCAATCGGAGTTCACCAAAATCCAATGCAAGTGGTAATTCAGCTATAATGTTATTCAAAAGTTTTGGACCTACTGGGTGCACTGCCTGATGAAAGCAGGTGGATTTGATCGGGTTCAACTGCAGGTGCAGCAACTTCCTATAATTCAGCACGGGTGAGAAGATCCAGCTACCTAGAGACCATGCAATAAAGACAAATCTCATGAACTGATTAAATCTAGACCTTTGGCCTATGCAGGTGGCCCTAATCCAAAGCAGTTTGCACTAAATAGATGAGATTAGACGGATGACCTCCGGTTGCTCTTCGAGATGGTGCATCAGCATCACTATTCTGATATGCATGGCTGCCCCTCTGATCACTGGACCGCTGCCCAGGATGCTCTTGCTAAAGAATCCCCATCCGTCATCAAGGCAATAAGAATTTGATAATATCTTAGAATGCGGGAGCTGCGTTGAAGGGTCTCAGACTAGTCTGATGCTAGTTTGACTTCCTGTGAGCGCAGCATGCCAGCTAGCTCATGTCTTGAAGCTTTAGCATTGAGGACATTTTCTCATGTAAACAGCATTTGCAACACAGCTTATGATAGCACAATTTACTTGTTGCTGGGTATGGAATTTGTGTCTCTAACGACATGCCACTCGGAATCTCGGATGGATGGTGTCATTCTGGTTGTAAAAATTTGTGATTTGAAGTATTACTAGTTAAGATTTGGCAAATCATAAGCATGCAAAACGTCTCGTGCATTTTAGTATGTGAACTGGCCTAGGCTCTGCAAACAAAATCTGCATAAAATGGATATCCAATTCCCAACTTGCTGATCGTCCTTACGCTGGACACTCAGTTAAATGCTAGTTCTCCTTTCAACTATTTCCAGCTAAGTCAAGTAGGACACATTGCTCCTAACCCCAAGATGCGGCCATGGCATTATACTAAAATCTTGATCGGTTCTAATCTAATTAGACAGACATTGCTCTGAAGTTGCAATCGAGAATTTTGACTGAATCGCATAAGCTTTTGCCTTATTCATCTCAGAATTGAGAGTTTAGTGCAACCTAAAATTGCTTGATGCCTACTTGTTTTGCGGGAAGCATTAACGAGTTTTGTTTTGCCAAGCAAACAAAGAGATTTGAGAACAAGTCAGTCTTATATACTTAAAATCTGGCTCCACTGTTTTGACAATTGAGATGAAGTATACTGAGCAAGTCTTCTACTCAAAAGATCATATGTACATCGCCCTCTATTCAAGGATAGCATAAATATGGAATCAACTCAAACTAATCTCTCAAGGATAATGAACGATGTCTTGAGTTCCTGTTAAAATAATATTTACTACAATTCGTTCATGCCATCACCTTATGCAATAGACCAAAATTAAACAGGTGGCGTTGATGAAATCAAGAAAGCAGAATGAATTAAACCATACTCATAATCCAAAACTTGAGCTTCTCTAGTTTTTCTTCATCTAGAAGCTGCTGAACATTCATTGGCAGTCTTTTTAATGTTCAAATGAACCCCTGGAGAATGATCAGCCATTTGGTAGAAAAGTAGTCCAATCCCATTTGGGAAAGTAAAGTTCCTGTAACTTAAGCATGCACAAAACTATAGGCAGCAATTTCAGTATTACAACAAATGTAGTTCTTGCGCTGCCAGAAGATAAGGAAACAAACCAAGAGTGCATTGAGCATCTGTCATCGCAAAATATCATTCAAACAAAGGGGAAATCAAACACACCAATTTTGGCTACCGAAATTAGAAGCATAAGAGAGTGCTCAAAGCAACCAAAGTTATACACAGTTAATCCAATACATCACATGTTCCTGTTATTTTTGCCTGGACTTTTTGGCAGACTTTTGGCTCTCAAGTTTCTTTCTTGCAGCCTCAAACTCTTCTTCACTGGGTTCTGAACTCTGCATTCCACCACCATATTTATTCACCAGAGATGAAAACATGGAATCAAAATGCTCCTTTCGCTTGCTACGGCGCTGAGATATGATTGCAAGAAGATCGTCTGACTTCTTCTTCGCTCTATCAGAAATGGGAAACAAAGGTTAGCATTCCAATTCAAAAGAAGAAAATACTACTAACAGTACAGTCAAGAAATCGAAGCAAAAATTATGTAGAATAGAAAGCCCAGTGCAGCTGTGTCACTCACTTCCCCCTCTTTCTAAGAGGATCTGTAGGTGGTTCAGTTTTGGAAATTTCCTTTGCCCACTTCTCGTATGCCTTGGTTGTCTTCAATGTTCCTGTAGAACACAGAGAAACAGAGCATGCATTAAGCACTATATCAGGATAGTGTACGCTACATTATCAAGCACGCATAAGATCTAGGCTACTAAACACCAGTATCCTCAGACCAGCATTATTTAGAAACATAAAAAGACAAAAAAGGATGCTCTCCATAAAAGTAAATGAGCAACCTGTGCTAAATTTTATCATTGTGAAAGAAAATTATTTTTTAAATATTGACCTCACTGTTATTAAACTCTATAAAACACGATGAAGCCCAGCCCTGCTTGAAGTCTCAAATTCTGACTGAGGTTTAAGAGTAAATCTAACAGTCAAGAAGAGATCAAATTGTCAAAAAACCAACCTGCTGCTATTGCATCATCAATGATATCCTTAAAGCGGTGGGAATCAAGCTTGGATCTGAGCAGAGCATCGAACAGAAAAGCCTGCGAAGGAAAAGGTACAAAAGATTTCAAATACTTTTATGTCAGATAGGCATCTATAAGAAAGGAAAAAGAGAGGAAAAAGGACATATCAACCCCACCTGTTCATGTTACCCTTGAATTTCTCGTATAGATCAATAAGATCATTCTTTTCAGAATCAGAACCTCTATAGTTTGCCTCAAACTCTTCGATGTCTGCTTCAGTAACCACCTGGATGAAGCCATGTCAGATAACTTCAAACCTAGAGATATTCATGCAAGAGAATGTCATTCACATAAGAAAGATGTCATTCCAGGTAGAATATGATCAACCTTGTATACAGCTCTAAAATACTCGTGCAGATTCTGAGCGACTTCCCCTGCAAGGTCCTAAGTACCAGGAAGATAGATGTGAGAAAAAGCACTCACAATAATGAAAGAAAACTCTAATTGCCCAATAATATAAATTATCATACTTGGGCTTAAAGTATATCACAATTTGATCATCTTTCCTCACATTTTAGCTAGGCCATTTCAAAGCACAGAGTCTATGGACCATGCTATCTTAAATATATTCAACTAAGTAACATAACTTCTCTCTTTGCTTGGAGCAGATATTTATCTATCGAATATAGATCAAGACTTAATTCTCTCCTGTTTTTTGTGACTATGCTTCTGCAGAGATTCAGGTGGAACTCACAGCATACAAAGTGCAACTCATGTCAATTTTATTATTCATCCAACATCACTTGAGATGCTAATTATATCTCATAAGCAACTTAACTGATCATTGGCTGTGATCTTTATTTAAGATGAGAAGCATTTCATTCGAATAGACACAAAGCAAATGGGCTAACTCTACTACAAGCATATTATTATATCAATTAACTAGATTAAAACATCAGAATGTCTATATAGACTCCGACATTCTCGGTCAAAATATGACAATTCATTGGGGTCAAATGCACTTGCTGTAACAAATCAGAATGCCTCTGAACTGCAACAGTAGGTAGGGAGCCAGTCCTTCAACCCAGTCGTTCCGTGTACTCTTCCCACATGCTTTACAATAACAATTTACAAGCCTCAGAAACAACCATAGAAAGACAAAAAAAGGACTTACAGGTTTCATTATCATTTTGAGAAAAAGCGTGATGCAAAAAATTTCATTTTCATAAACAAATTGCTCTTTGTTGAAGGCAAATTCTCAAGACCTCATGGTTTTCCATCAGTAATATTCACTTCCCTGCTCAATAATCTCCCTTGCAAGCATCAAATAGAAAAACTTGATTTTTGCTTACTGTAAAGGTTACGCAGGAAACACTATAATGACCTTGCAACTAAAACAATTCATCCCCACCTCAATGTAGCTCTCGATTCGTGAAATGTCATTGCCTCAATTTTGGCCAGGTCATTATTAGGCAACACGACTTCACCAATGCTTGCACCAGAATTTTTCTGCAGAAAAAATGAATGCGAAATGGTCAAGTCCCCAAAACAGGGGTGGAACGATAGGTTCGATTAAAAGACAATACCTTGACATGACTTTTGGTAGAACTAGGAACTGAAGCCACCGATCCTTTCGATTTCTTCCCTTTCTTTTCCTCAGAAGTCGTCGCTGACTCAGGTGTCGACGAATTTGACACGCCCCTTTTGGACACCATTTCGCTCGTTCCGAGCAAGATGATAGAACGACCAGCCCAGAATCTCGGAGCAGCCACGAAGCTACAACGTGCAAAAAAGTCAGCAACGTGCTGAAGGACCGATCTGGAAAGAAAGACTATAAAATTCACGCTGGGTTCACGCAAAAATGAGAGTACCCAGACGAACTTCAAAGAAGGGGTGGCGAAACCCCTGAACCCTAGTCGAAATGCTTGCCTCAAGGATGAAAGAATGCACAGAGAGACACACTCAGAGAGAGAGAGAGAGAGGGGCAGTATGGTGTTGCTGAGCAAGGAAGAAGAGACGCAGCACGAGGGCATACCCGAGACCTCACCGAACTGCGAGGGAAGAACCGCCAAAAGCGGGGAGGTCGTGGGAGAGGCGAGCGAAATCGAACGTCGGGAGAGAGCGCGATTTAGGAAGAAGTGCGCCGAGAGAATGGAGCCCTGAGATGAGGCCGTCGAGTAGAGAGAGAAAGGCCATCGTCGAGAGGGAGCGACGGTCGTCGGAGGAATCGCTAGACCGGAAGGAGCGTCGGAGGAGGAAGAGAGAGCAAAGAGGAGAGAGAAGACTGTCTGCTCTTCCACGAGGAGAGAGAGACAAAACCCAGAAAATTTAAGTGAGAGGAGAGAGAAATTTTAAGCGGGAGTGCTGCGCATTTATTGCCCATTCATCCGTCCTCTCTTCTGTCAGTCGAGCCGAGCCACCAGCCGAGCCGAGCATTATTGGGAGGAAAGAAGCGACGAGAAGAGAAAGCAGACGTGGACCTGTCCCTGGACAGGTGTCGACCTGTGAATGGATCAGAGCACGGATTGCGTGGCACTGTTAAGATACCAAATATTTTCTCGCTCTTGACGTAGGACCCCGGATTCGAATTTGCCTGGATAACCGGATTCAATAGCACGGTGGTTTGATCTTGGAGTGTGGTTTGTTTCGATATCACACAAGGTCATCACGAACAACCATACTCATTCTCTAGTGACGAAGTATAGAATCAGTGAGCGGCTAAGAATTGAAACAAACTCAATTTACTATGGACATTGCCAAAATGATTGTCAATTGATTAAGGCATAACTTGTGAGCGACTCAATAGATATTCTCCACTGCTTTTTTGATTTTTTTAAAAGCGGCCCACCATCCAATAACTAATCCCCAGCCGGATCAAGCTGTTCCAACCATGACAATGACTTTTTTTTCATCTCAAAGTTCGTTTCAGCCTGAGTAGAAACTTGGTTGAAATTGGGAACATTCTTCTTCGAGTGGCGGAAGAGCTTGGCCCATGTCTCTGAAATGCTTCCTCCCGCAAATGATCGAGGGGGAAATTTTTCGTCTCCCTGGTCAACCTCGAGTGGTATTTCGATCGAGCCTACAGGGGAGGATCCTTCTGAAGGTTCTGCATGATTAAAAAAAAACAGATGGTCGGTTGGCCAGACCAGACCCCACTTCCTGCTCCATTCAAAGTTCATCAGAACTACCGAAGAACCATAGAATACTCTGAAGACCCAAAAGATTCCGATGGTGCACTGGATCCCCCATAAATTCCTCCTGATGAAGAGGGGTAAAATTGGGTGGGGAATGACTTTTTCAAGCTCGTCCATAAACATGTTGAAACCGGCTATTCCGACAAAATAAGAATTTCAAAAGAAAAAAAGAAGAAGACTGGTTTTGTCCCGAAATTGATAGACTGTGGAAAAGAAATGTTTCTCTTTTTGGGGAAAAAGGACATCTCCCCTTCTTCCATTATGTGTTTGTTATCCAGTGAAGTAATATTTCTTCAAAGTAGTCCTTTCTTAGACCTTCGGCTGTGACAGGCTCAGGTAATCAACCTCAGAGAGGCACTACTGGACCTGGCTTTTTCGAAAACTAGTCTTTCCAGAGAAATTTTGAACTTCACACGGACGACAACCATAGTGTCTTGATGATCTTCCCGAGGACAGAATTGGCATTGAAAGAACCTGGAATTATTGCTGTACGGTCAACGAGCCGCCCCGGGCGTTGGATGATTTCTTCAGTCGGACCCATCACGGATCCCTTCATCAATTGTCAAATGTGCATCAATTCATCATTGACACATGGGTCGATCGAATAAATGGTCATGGGCCATTCGACTATGCTGGCCCAAGGGTTGCTTCTCACATCGCCGACAGCAAGATCCTGGAACATGCACGTGAGTCCTTTTCCGCTCTCCCATCGTTCCTCGGCGACCCCGCCGTTCGATCATCGCCACGGGCTATCCGAACCTCGTCCTGGCTGATCTCTACCATGCATGCAAAACGCTTTTGTCTAAATATGTATCCGCATTGCGTTAATTTGAGTGAAAAATATTGTTGATTCGATTTAAATTACCAAATTTAATTCATAGACTTGATCAATGGATTCAATCATCTGAGGAGCACCATTTGCTAAATTTTTACCATGCTATTGAACTTTAGTCGTAGATGCTTATCGGGGAAAAAAAAAAGAAAATAACTTTCAGTTAGTAGATCACTTGATACATAAAGTCAATAGAGACTGCTAATTGAGACAAAAAAGAATATTTAATTTTTGTATATCCCTCTTGTTTAGTTACCAAATAACGCTAATGTTAGACATGAAAATTTGCAAAAAATTCTTAGAAGTAGCTCCTTGCTTAAAATTTAATAAAAATAATTAGCAAGTGGTACTCTCAAATCTTGAATCAAGTGAGAACGAGGTGCGTCGCCCAATGTCCATCAATCTCTTATTATTCTATTTGTTTTGATGTTAAGGCGCTGATGGTAGAGATAAATGATGGATAAATAAATATAAAATAATAAGAAAAATCCGATTGTGGCAAGCTACAGTATAAGAATTTGAGACATGGAGTTGTGTTATGCTTTGGAAAGAGATGAATATTAGCAAACAAACTTTTTCACATACACACCACAATAATTACAGATATTAGATCAAAGTTATTCAAACACTCGACATTTACTAACCACAACGACAGTTACATATACACACCACGACTATGATCGTGGGTATGAGATAGTAAATACCATATTAGACAATACTTTTAAGCGAACGATGGCTTGGGATGGAGCTAGTGGCTAATTTCTCTCAGTCTCTAGATCCAATCTAGATTATTCAACCTGATCCACACTTCATTTTTTTTAAATACTAATTGGCCCTGTCCGGACACCATAATCCCCAAAGACCAGTGGCGAGGCCTCGATCCGACCGGGGCTCGACCCGAGCGCAAGGAACGCCTCGTGATTTGGACTCCAAATCGCGTGTCCATGTGACGAGGGCGATGCCATGGTTGATCTTGGCCTTGGACACGGGATCCGGTATATCCGCTTCGTAAATTCGGAGGTCGGAAACGTGTGGCGGTAATAGACCATGTAAGGAAATATAGTCTCGTGGCATGCCACGGGCGCACTCGATTTACTCCCGTCCAACCTTTTCACTCGTCCAATCAAGATCTCACGCTTCGACCCTTCGACGCTCTCAGGTGGAGTGGTGGATGTCGTGGCCTAGTATTGAGGTGGCGAAGTCGATCATGCCCTCGACGAGCTTACACATCTTGGTCTCACCTTGGATTGGCGCTTGCTTGCCCGGCTAAGTGTGCGCATCATGATCTTCTCCATATTGGAATCGTCCCGGCATGGAAGATTTGCTTCGGCTCGGCGAGCTTCGAGGTGGAGAACGGTAATCCGGAGGAAATCTTTGCGAGGCAAAAACGAACTTTTGGGAGCTTTGACACGAAGATCCGGCATCCGGATCATATTCCCTCCTCGGCGTCGATTCCGGAAGTATTTGCCGGGCTCACGCCTCTGTTCACGTTCATGCCATGCCGGTGTCGTGGCACTATTTTCGACAAAGTGTAGCCAACTGGATAGTGTGGTGATTTGGGAAGCGGAAGCGGTTGTGCTGCCCTGCGAGAAATGATGAAGCGATCGTAGATGGCACCTTTAGCCACGAGCTGAGCAAAAGGGTTGTTTGCGGCGGTTAAGGGTGAAACTTTGGATGTGGCGGTGGTGGTATGGCGGGGTTGCTAGTGATTTGTTCGGTCCGGTAACGGACAAGGTATTCTTTGGGAGGGATTGAGTTGGCATCGCCGGCAAGGGAGTTGGCGTTGGCGGCGGTTCTCGCGTTGGTGGAAACAACCTATAGCGGGACAAAAGAGAAAATCAGTGAGTGACTAGAAAGTTAGCACGATGAGACCGTGATGGATTTATGAGATGGGCCTGAGTTGGCCCGTCCGCCCAAGTTGGGCCCAAAAAGCCCGGCCCACAGGAATAGGGCCCGTGGATGGGGGAAGGTATAAAAGGGAGGAGAGAGAGAGAGAAAGATGCACCTTTTGGCACAATCAACGTACGCTTCTCTCCCGTGCGTTTTCTCTCCCGAAGAACAAAGTAGGCATACGGCTTCCAATTTCTTCCCTTCAAGGCTTCATCGGCAGATTCTCTTCCTCCATTGACGACGGTGTTTAATACGTGGCTAACAAGGTACGCTCGAATCCGTGGTGTGCTTTATGATCGGTGATACGTGTTTTCCGGGCTTCGTCTTCCGCATTGATTTAGGGGTTCGATTTAGTGTCGAATCCGGTTTTCGAGGATCGAGTCATTCCCAACATTGGTATCGAGCCCATGTTTCACGTTTTCCCGATCAATTCGATGTTTTTGATTGATTTTTCGCGAAATCCCTTCGGCCGTACGGAACGGGGCCAAAATCCCGATACCCGAGCGTTGTTCGGCCATTTTTCTGAGTTTTCGTAAGTCGAAATCAAATTCTGAAGGCACTGGGAGAAAGGCGACGTCGAGACGAGTCTAGCGAGTGGTCGCACGCCGCCGTGCGATGCGCACGAGCCCACACGCGCGGCCGGCGCTGCGCGTGGGTGCGGCGCGCTGAAGCGCGGCCGCCGGCGCGTGCGCCACACGCGTCGGTGGCGAACCGGCACGTGCGCGCGCCGGCGGTCGGCGAACCGGCACGCGCCGGTCCGCGGACCGGCAGCGTCGTGCGCGTCACGCGATGCGTCATCATGACGTCATCCAGCGGTCGGTAACCGTTCGGATGGCGTCACCGTCACGTCATCGCCGACAACGTTTCGCCGGTCGGTCGCGGCCGGCGACCCGACCCGACCCGACCCGGCGGCCCGACCCGACTCACGGATGAGGCACGTGCCCGACACGTGCGGATGACGTCTCGGCGTGACGTCATCCCCGCACGCGTGAGGCACGTGCGGCTCGCCCGCGAAGCGGTCCGACCGGCCCGTCCGGTCGACCGTCGCGACGGTCCGACCCGCCCGCCCGTTGACCGTTGACTGAACGTTGACCGTTGACTTTGACCGTTGACCGACCGTTGACCCGAAAAAAAAAAAAAAAAAGGAATTTGTTTCTTTTTCAATTATGTCTATGTGGGTTGTAGGTCATCCATTTTAATTCTGCATTTGTTGCATGAATCATGGAAATTGATGTATTTTCCATTTTGTTTATTATGGATGATAAGTGATCCATTTTAGTTCTGCATTTGTTGCAGAAACTATGATGCGTAATGCACGGATACCCGCAATCCTGAGAACGGACGAAGAAGGAGCTAGATTGAAAAGGCTGATGAAAGATGTGACATCCCGATTTTTCAATTCTATTTTCAATAAATTGAGACGGGCATTTCGTTGGCACGCATATAGTTCTTTTCATGAGTCGGCCACTCATGTGAAAACTAGTTTATCGGGTGAAGCCGTTAAGAGTTTAATGCATCGGGCTCGAGAATTTGACTAGGGCGACCTTTCGACCGAGCTATTTTGCAAGGGTCATTACGGCACAATTAAAATCGATTAGAGACCGGAGATAGGTTGACTCGACAGAGGCATGTGATCGAGTGTGGGTGATTCCACAAGATCGCACAATTCTTGTCGATCGACCTTTGGACCGACTTTTCTATCGATTGGGTACCACTGTGTTCGTATTTGAAATCTTGAGATTGCCTCGACAACCGAAAGTCGCAATGTTTCAAAAGATGTACATTGCGGCTTGAGATAATCAACCACAGGTCAACCGCATGAAAATTTCTAAAAGCTACCGGTAGGTTGGGCGCCCAGTATCGTGCCAAAGTGAAATTAGTGGAATTGAGATCGAATTTAGAAATTGGAAGTCGGGGTGTGTCACAAATCGTTTTAGGATCATTGACTTATTTTGGAAGATTTTCATGCAATCGAGTTCTTTGGCAAATTAAATCCGAAAATGGTTAATTTGGCTCGAGAAATAGTAGGCTCGTCTTTGGTTGTCTTTTGGGGCTTAAGTTGGTTTGTAGCCAGTGAAGATGTGAATTGAAGTGTGGTGACGTTGGATTAATTTTATGGACTTCGATTTGATTCAATTGGAAGAGAATCGAAGTGGAATTGAAGAATTTGTTGTCTGAAGTTTTGGGACGGCGGAAAAAGAAAGTGCGCCGTTGGAATAAGGTTGTGGGAGCCTTGAGTGAGTGGAGTATGACATCATGGATGATGTCATGGTGGTGGACCATTTTTGGGATTAAAGAAAAGGAAAAAGAAAAGAAAAGAGCCCCCACTCCTTCTCTCTCCTCCCTCTCTTCTTCCTCTCTCCCGTTGGCTTCTCCTCCATCTTCATTGTGCGAAGACCAGAAAATTGCAGAGAAGAAGGAGTTGCAGCCATGGTCGTCCGCTCCCGCTCGCACGCCGCCGTCACCGCCGTCGCCGTGTGTCCGCCTCGCGCCGCCCGTGCGCCGCTCGCCGGTCCGCTCGCGTCCGCGCTCGCCCGCGCTTGGCCGGCATCCCGAGCTGCTGTTCAGCTCGTGCGAGAGCTACCGGAGCTCGTCCCCGCCGCCGTGAACCGCCGTTCGTCGCCGCCGGAGCTTCGCCTTGCCTCCGCCGCCCTTGGCCGCCTCAACCGGCGCCGGATCCGCCCATTCTCGGCCTCAAACCGCCATGGACAGCAGCCAAGAAAAATGGGTATGCAGCGGGTGTTTGGCCCGTTTTGGCCGTCTTCCCGAGCCCGGATGCTCGGCCCGCTTTGAGGAAAGTTGTTCTCCTCGGCGTCCCTGTCGTTTTGGTCCGCTCGGTTCGCTAATCCGGTGAGTTTGAGCTCACTAAACCTCGCTTAGAGGGTTAATTATGCTTTTAGGTGTGCTTAGCTTAAGTTGATTAAGCTTAGGTGGTTAATTTAGTTGATTTGATTATGATTTAGATTAAGATGTTTGTTTAATCTAAAGTATGTTTAATTAAATGCTAAGAGAGTTTATTTAAAGTTAAGCCTTGATGTGACACAAAATGATTTTAGTTTTGAATTATTTAAGTGCTTCGAAATTCTGGAAAATATTATATTATTTTATAATCCGAAATTATTAAAATATTATTATTTAAAAAAAAATCGGAAAAATTATTTTTGACCTAGGTTCTCAGAATTTCGTGCCGATCGCGGGCTGTGTAGTCGATTTTGAAATTGACGATTGGATTTTATAAATTGAGCATGGATCATGAAAAGTATGAATATTATTATTTAATTATTTTCGGAATAAATTTAATTATTTATTAAATTCCGAAAATCTTCATTGGGACCTTATTTGCTCAGAATTTCGTGCCGATCGTTGCTTTGTGCATTTAGAATTTGAAATTGATGATTGGTTGTGATGAATTGAGTGTGATTGTGATTTATAGGGATTCTTTACAAAATCCTAAGTGTAGAAATTGATGGGAGATTGGCCGTGAAATACCACCTATTAGAGGTCGTGCCCCAGAGCCGTGATAAACCACTGTGAAAGGTCGTGCCTAGAGAGGCCGTGATAAACCACACTGTGAAAGGTCGTGCCGTGAGAGGCCGTGATAAACCACCTCTGAGAATGATGTGCTAAGTGTACAATTTCCCATACGGTGAACAAGTCGCCAAAGTATTCCCGTCGATGTTTTGACATTGAAAGGGAAACTTTATGGTTGCTCCACAAGATGAGTATGAGCCAAGAAATATTAAAGAGGCTATGAATTGCCCTAGTAAGGAAAAATGGATTTATGCAATGAAAGAGGAAAATGGAGTCAATGAAATCAAACCAAGTACGGGAACTGGTTGATCGCAAAAGGACCAGAGCTATTGGGAACAAATGGGTTCTCAAAATAAAGCGAAAGGGCGATGGCTCGATTGGAAGGCATAAGGCTCGCTTTGTGGCGAAGGGTATAATCAATAGGAAGGAATTGATTATGAAGATATTTTTCTCCTATAGTAAGATTTGCCTTGATTCGCATAGTCGGCAATAGTGTTTAGTATGGATCTTGAGTTACATCAAATGGATGTAAAGACTACTTTCCTCAATGGAAAATTAGAGAATGAAATATATATGGAACAACCTGTTGGTTTCATAGTGAAAGGCCAAGAAGAAAAGGTATGTCGACTTTGGGGGTCGATATATGGCCTTAAGCAGTCGTCAAGACAATGATATATACGTTTTCATAATGCCATAATGGCATATGACTTTACAATGATAGATGAGGATCATTGTGTATATATCAAAAGATCCAATGATCAATTTGTGATCATATCATTATATGTTGATGATATACTAATTCTTGGAAGCAATATGGAGCTAGTCAATCTCTTGTCAAAAAGTTGGTTGTCTTCCAAATTTTTGAATTGAATGATATGGGATTGTAAACCCATTGACGCTCTTATTGCAAAAGGTGAAGGATTGAGCCATAGGATTTTCGTGTCCAAGGACTCACAAGAGAAGGAACAAATGAAACATGTTCCTTATGCTAGTCTTTGTTAGAAGCTTGTTGTACGCTATGATGTGTACAAGACGACATATGTTTTGCGGTTGGAATGGTGAGTAGATACTAATCCAATCCCGAGGTCAAGCACTTTGAAAAGCCGTTAAGAGAATACCGAGGTATCTAAAGTGGACTGCTGATTATATGTTGAGTTATTATGGAAAGGATCTGCGACTCTAAGGCTATTCGATGTTGATTGGGGAGGAGATTTAAATGAAAGGAAATCTACCTCTAGGTTTGTTCTCTTACCGAATAATGGCACCATGTGTTGGAGCGGTAAGAAACAAAAGTACATAGCCTTGTCCACGATGGAATTGAGTTCGTGGCATTATCGCGAAGTATAAGAAGATGTTTGGCTTAAGAGATTATTGGATCATTTAGGTGCTATTGGAAGTGCCGCATTTGTTATTAGTTAACTATGATAATCAAGAAAGCAAAAGTGTACACCAAATATCCAAAATATCATGGCAAGACCAAACCTATAGATACCAAGTATAACTCTTGTCAAGGATATGATTGCACGAATAGATGTGAACTAAGAGTACATACTACGCATAGAATGGTAGCGAGATCTATGACAAAGCCAATACCTAGAGATGTGTTTTGTGGCCATATGAAATCTCTAGGATTGCGTAGAGCTGATACTTGAATATTATAATTTTTCCCTAAGTGTTCACATATGATGAATTTATGTTTTCATCATTAATGCCTATGAATCTTCGTTTGATCTTTATGCATCTTAATGCTCGGTGCATTACTTTAAGTTAGAAGAAGTATGTCGGACGAGATGAGATTAGCCCACTCACACGGGTAATCGCCTCTATTTCTTGTGTGATAAATAGAGATGAGACTTTTTAAGCTTATTATCTAGGTGATAATCGAGAGCTCAAGCTTAAAACATGTATGTTGCCTTAAGCGAGTGTTAAGATGAGGACATAATACTTATGTATGTCCGAGAGTAAAATACCCCACATATTTTACTTTATCTGTCTATGATGCCGGATGTGAGTTATGATGAATTTAGTGAATGAGTAGATACGTGAACTCAAGTTAGACATTGGGTATGTACGAACTATCATCCGTACGGTATTGAAAGGTGTAGACATACGCTCCATGGGAAATGAGTTAATACCGTAATACGTATTTCATACTACGTATGCATGAGACGACCAATAAGTGTGGCAAAAGTTCGATCTCAACTTTTTATGTCGTGTGAGACTTTTGAGGAAAAGAGTTCCTCAATTTCTTAGTCCCCTCATGACTCTTACTTATTCTCAAGATTTCTATTTAGTGTTTGCTATCTTAGGATGTTGCCAATGGTCATGGTTTTGATTCAATCTAATGGGGCATTTCTAGAAAAGCAAGCTGGGTGAAATTGAGAGTTTGAAGGAAAGAGGAAGATCGATTTTGGAGAATCACATTGTAGTTTTGTATTCACGGTTAACCAATTATGATTTGTCTTTGTGATAATCATAATTGTGAATACAATATATATATATCATTGTTTGAAAGAGATCAAGAGAGATATAAATGTGATCGATCGATCTAGGGTATTGCATACTAAATCTACTCGGAGTGTGATGCCCATTATGAGCTGTTATATATTCTAAGAGATGTATAGCAACGAGCTCTCAAAGTATTTGTCGCACGGATTATTCACCGGTATGAATGTTGAAGAGAGGAAAAGAGAATTACATTTTGGCCCACCATGTTAAGAGAAAGTCTATGATGGATTTTTTCTCGATGAAATTTGAGTAGGGCTGTCCGCCCATGTTGGTTTTGTACCAGTGTGCGAGTGGGAGATGATGGATTTATGAGATGGGCTGAGTTGGCCCGTCCGCCCAAGTTGGGCCCAAAGGCCCGGCCCACGGAATAGGGCCCGTGGATGGGGGAAGGTATAAAAGGGAGGAGAGAGAGAGAGAGAGAGAGAGAAAGATGCACCTTTTGGCACAATCAACGTACGCTTCTCTCGCGCGTTTTCTCTCTGAAGAACATTAGGCATACGGCTTCCAATTTCTTCCCTTCAAGGCTTCATCGATTCCGGATTCTCTTCCTCCATTGACGACGGTGTTTCGTGGCTAACAAGGTGCGCTCGAATCCGTGGTGTGCTTTACGATCGGTGATACGTGTTTTCCCGAGCTTCGTCTTCCGCATTGATTTAGGGGTTCGATTTAGTGTCGAATCCGGTTTTCGAGATCGAGTCATTCCCAACAGACCGACCTAGGATAGTTCACCCAGTTTAATAGATATCGAACGCTAAAATTCAATTTACAACTCTGTCATAAGACAAACAAGGCTACATCACAATCGTAGTACGATGCCAAACAGACTTGGTATAATATTTATGCAGCATATACATGAGATATGGATGAAACTACAATGAACGTGCAAATGTCGTAAGCAAAGTAGCAAGAAGTTATGCCCGCGAGATAACAAGAATGAAATCAACTTTTTAGAATAGAATAGATAGCATGATAAATATTCCTAACAAATCCTTCAACTTATGTCCACAATCTAAATGATAATAGTCATTTTTTTTCTTTGTCAATACATCATATCTGGCTTAGCATAAATAATGAAGGCTAACACTACATTATAAAAACAAGTGAACACACAAACCTCCCATACATTCTGGCATTATATATGTCTTTCACTTCGTGATTTGTGTTTCACACGTCTCTTTTAACATGCATAGGAACATAAACAAGATCAACAAACTATGACTGTTAATGCATGCGAAGTTCGAAAATAAGATGAGTAGTGATTATGTTGTGTGGAAGGGGAGGGAAGAGAGCTTGAGAAAACTAACATGGAGTGACAATAGCAGGACAAGGAAGAGGGAGAAGAGAGACATTTTCATAAAACTGATCTTGCTCATTTCTTTAGAGAGAGGAAATGCTGATGTTGTTGGAGGGTTCGCTTGATTGAGCACGAAATTTATAGGACTGATGGTGGAGAGAGAAGGGGGGGGGTGGGCAAGCGAGAGAGAGAGAGAGGGGAGATTTCCTAGGACAAATCGATGAAGCGAAAGAAACAAAAGTTGTAGTTTTAGTTCAATCTACACTTAAGTAGAGTTTCATATCAAATGTTCTCTGCCAAGCGAAAGAAATAAAACTTAGTAGTTATTCTAGTTCAACTTGCAATTAATAAGTATCATATTCCGTTTGATTCTCAGACAAATCTATAACACCAATCGAGTAATTACTGTTGATACACAGGCTTGTACTTGCACAAATGGGGGTGATTTGAACCTAAGGCTTGAGTGAGGCATATCATTGCAATCCCTTGACTCTATTTGTTATAAAAAAAGGGTCATGATTTCCTCTTGCTCAGTCTTATGATTGGTTAGTTACATATACGGATATCGCCCTTATTGAAATTTAATTGAGTACACAGGTGAATGATGTCCATAAGCTATGACCTACTAATCAAAAGCATGATATAAAGGAAAATATAAAAAAATAAGTTGGTGTCTAGGGACTCCTAAGCTCAAAAAATAAGTTGGTGTGTGGGGAACTCCTAAGTTCTAAATAATAAAGAGCAAGGCATTAGATTTTTGTTGGACTCTAATCATTCTATTATCATGTGGAATCTGTAAGGCGTTTGAGCACAAAATAAAAGAAGGTGATGGGAAAGCCCGCGTGATTGGTGAAAGGATGGAATAGAATAGGAAAAAAAAAACACTTAAGAATTAGCTAGAGACAAGAGCTACTTAGGTAGTAAATTATATCAATCTACTTGAAAAAGACTTGATTAAAGACAAGCATCCATATATGCCTCCAATAAGACATGTCTTAGGTTATGAAAAACAAATGGAAAAATGCAATATGCCGATATCCTAAAGTACAACTCTTCTCTAATAATGTGATTAAGCAAGAAAAGAGCATCCATCTATATCTGAGATTGGAGCGGCTTTGGTTAATTAATCAAAATGTGCAGTAATCTGATAAATGTTCAAGATGGGAAGCTGTGATTTCACGTGCAGATGAGATTCTCCCGCTGCCTCCATATCTGTGCATGCTCTCCAATAGATAAACTGTGTCCCTGGCTAACTGGTCATGAATTAGGGTTAAAGTAATTGTGATAAGATGCTATTATGAGTAACCTAATTATAATCACTTCTACAAGAGATAAATAAAAATCTCCAGGAAGTGTGCTTACTTTATAGGGATTAGGAAAGGAAAGGACTAAATGGTTCATTTGCAAAATGAAACTACATTAGAGAATATGCATAACCCATGTTTTCTATCATATGATGTTTTGGTGAAAATAATTAACCATATGATAGGAGGATATATCTCTCTATGTGGTTCTTGGTTCCCATGAAGAACCCTAAGCCGATTTATCCAGAGTCCACAATCTCACTACTACTCTCCATATGCAAATAGCCTATCCACCCGATTCACCGTGACTTCTCAATCAAAGCCTAAGAACTTTTATCCAAATGAATTAGATTATCTTTGTAACTTGATCTAGTGAACTGGATAAAATGGGAAACAATTTGCCTATTGCAAATCTAGAGATTGGTAAGTCAGAAATTGGAGTTCATTTGTTTGAATTCCAATAACCGTGTACAAGCTGCTCTAGTCAGAACCACTGCTTGCAGACCACTTGGACTATTCATGACGCTTGCGGGGGGTTTTCTATAGGCTTCCCAGTAACCAAGCCTCTGCTCTCATGCCGTCAGAAATTGGAGTTCATTTGTTCGTAAATATGGTAACTTGGTCCCCATGCGTTCTCGATGATCTCTCTTGCATCCCAACGACAGTATACATCTGAAGACCCTGTATTTATCGATGCACAGTCCATAAAGTTTGGGATCGCATGGACAAAGGCGGGTCCACCCCGGAGGCGTATGATATCTTCAATTGGATTGGACATCTTCTCTGTTGACCCCTCTTCGCCGATGTCAATTTCGCTACTACTATTCATCTAGGACACATGGGTCGATCACTGCCGAGCCAGATAAATGCTTATCCAAGAAACGAGGACATCGTGAGTGCCATTCACAAGCGACGCAGGCCCAAGGGCTGCTCTAATCTTAGCCCACAACAATGTCTTCGTAGTAAGGTGATGCTAGAAAGATCCCGTCCGTTTCCGCAGCAATTTCAAATAATTATAGGCCGTTCATTATTCCATGCGTAATAAATTTTGGGAGAAAATCGGTAAAAGGTAAAAGTATAGCTATAAACATAGAGATTTCTCAATTATATGATCGGACCGATCGAAGGGCTCCAATCTGCTCCATTCGTCGATTGACAGATTTGACGGTAGTGAGGGCTTATTAGGCTGGGACAGAGGTGGGGGTGTCCCAATCGCAAATGTGTGTCCACCCCTATTAGTTTCGTAAAATTTTTGTTGGACATTATAATACAACTATCAAGTCGGGACTCTTAACCACTAGTTTTGCAATCTGCAGTTAATTAAAATTTCATATCAAATGTTCGCTGCCAAGCGGAAGAAATAAAACTTAATTAGTTTTTTTAATATAACTTGCAATTAATAAGTATCATATAGAATATTCTCTGCCTTCTTTTGTTATAAAAAAGGTCATGATTTCCTCCTGCTTAATCTTCTGATGGGTAAGTTACATATATGGATATCACCCACAGGAAACACATATGTTTCAAATTTTGAAGGGAAAGTGTAAATAAAAGTTAGATTTGGATAGAATTTCCTCCTAAAAGATTCTATCGATTGGAGATACACTTGCCATTTGTCTTGCGTTTGAGCACAAAACAAAGTCGGTTGATGGGAAAAAGGCCCATGAGATTGATGAAAGGCTGGAAGAGTATAAGAACAAACACTTCGGAATTAGCTACAAACAAAAACTATATAGGTAGTAAGTCACATTAATCTAACTGATAAAACGCAATTAAAGAAAAGCAGTTATCTATGCTTCAGACATGGTAAGTCTTGGTAATGCAAAACAAATGGCTTAATGCAAAATGCCAATTTCGCAAAAGGACAAGTCTTTTGTATTAATGCGATTAAACAACAAAAGGGCATCCATCTGTATCTCATATTGGATAGCTATCGGTTAATTAATCAAGTTGTACAGTGATCTGATAAATTTTTAAGATGTGAAACTTTGATTTTCCATATATGTGCATGTACTCCAGTAGAGACACTCGGTAATTGGCTAGCTAATCCTGAATTAGGGTTAAAGTCATCGGACGCCATTATGAGTAAACCTAATCATAATCACTTCCACAAGAGATAAATGAAATCTCTAGGATGTGTGCTTTCTTTCCAGGGATTAGGAGAGGAAAGGACTAATTGGTTCATTTACAAAACGAAACTACATTAGGGAATAGGTATAACCCAAACTTTCTATCATATGATGTTTTTTGGTGGAAAAAAAAAAACCATCTAATAGCATATATCTGCCTGTGTGGTACTTGGATCCCATGAAGAACCTTAAGCTGATTTCTCTAGAGTCAACAATTTTACTAGAATTGTCCATATGCAAATAACCTATCCACCTGATTTCCCATGACTTCTCAATCAAAGCCTTAGAACCTTTATCCAAACCTGCCAACAATTACAAAACTAGGGTTCAAACGATTTATGAGGCTTGTAGAGTATTCCAAGAACCTTTAGATAATCGAGCCTCTATGCTCTTGCCCTTAGCTCGTAAAAGATAATAGGGACTTCATCTATACACTTTCTCAATGATCTCTCTTGCATTCCAACGACAGAATACGTTGAAAGAACCTGGATTTATCGATGCACGGTCCCACCCCTGTCCTGTACGATTTCTTCAATTGGACTCGACATCTTCTCTGTTAAGCTCTGTTCACCAATGTCAATTTTGCTTCCACTATTCATCGTGGCCACATGGGTCGATCACTGCCAAGCTAGAAAAATGCTCATCCAAGAAACGAATACATCAGAAGTGGCCATTCAGCGATGCAGGTCCATGGGCTAAGATTGTTAAAAGATAAAAGTATAGCTACAAACAAGGAGATTTTTCAATCGCATGACAAATTGGGTCGCTTATATAAACAAGGAAATGCACAGTGACAAATATTTATCTTAATTGAAAATGTTACATGACAGGATCTTTCGTGACATTGTGAACTGTATAGCTGATATTAAATTTGAGATTTACCTCGGCTGTAGCTCTTTAGAAATAAGTTACAGTCATGTGCATAATGGATGGGTGATGTTTGATGTATGCCGGACTATCGACAGACATAAGGTAGATATCCAGTGATTGACGATGAGATAAAGAAATGCAATGTGCCCAGTTGTTGAAATATGACGATGGACAATTGGTAGCTGCCCGTATGAACTTTAGCAACAACTTTTTCAATGGAGACACTTTGAATATTACTCAAGGTGCTAAGGCAGTTAGCATCAAAGGCGCACGTTGTAAAAAAGCAATTGCTATTTGGAGCCCCAGTCATGGAATGGCATCGATAGTTGCATAATCCTCAAAACACGACTAGGAAAATTATATGAAGTATGGACAAAGTGATCTACGAGAATAAAGGATCATGGACAAAACCAGTAATAGGTACTAGAGGAGACGTAACTACTAAACAGTTATCAAATCAATCAAAATATTATCTTTTTATCTTTGCTTTTCATATATTGCACTTTAATTTTCTTAGCTATAACTTTTAGATTCTCATTGTCAATTAAATTCCGACGTGTTTCTGTATCTTGGTACATTATTGTTGATTAAATTCCAGTATTGTATCTTACTATCCTAGTACATTGTCGTTGATTAAATTCCGACTCCACATCTCACTATCCTTAATTTGTGTTGTTGATCAAATTCCAGCATAGTTTGAGACTGGTCCTGTAACTTTTTTTGCCTTGTTATTGATTAAATTCCAACTCAGCCTAAAATCAGTGTTGTTTGGACCAAAGAAGTTCAATTCCTTATTGCATAAGATGTCCATTGTCTGGAGTTGGCACATAACCCTTGTCCTCTTTAATAAAATCAAATAATGACTTTCGGAGAAAAATATTTCATTGTGAGAGCAATTCCAAAGCAATTCCAGCAAAACAAAAGTAAATTTAGTTTTTACATTTTTATCATATGAGAATCATTCATGTGAAATTTTAGGATTTTAGAAGTCTAATCTCGTATTAGAAGAATTGAATTATCTTTTTCCAATGACAAACGCTTAAAAAAAAAGCAAAAAGAGAAAAAAAGAAAAAGAAAAAGCATTCTTGCCATCGTTCTCTTTACTTACCAAAAAAGAAAAAAGAAAAAAAAGAAAAAGCAAGCAGTGATATGATGATATGTAGTTTATGTAACCGAGAAAGTGTAAACAAAAGATAAATGCAGAAAAGTTCAAAAGCAAAATTCTGAGGAAGAAAAAGTTGGAAGTGCCACTTCAAGATTGAACCAGGCAGCACTTGTTGTTCAATGTCAAGCGTGTAAAAACGATCACGTTGGGACTCCCAACCACTGGGCCACTTGAACTATTTTTGCAGCTTTTCACTTTTTTCTTTTATCGAAAAACACTGCATTCTTATCTGTCTCTCGTTTATATAATAATACTGCGAAAATAGTTATTGGTCCTCGTCGAAAGTTGAAGAAAATTGTCGAAAATAGTAACGCAAATTGAGAGACAGGAGTTAGGAAGATCTCTAAACATAGAGGATAAGAGAATGCAAAAGACTTGAACAGGTACTCAAATCACCGAAAAAAACACTTGACATTTACTGACCATAACAACTGTCTCACACCAAACACAAACACGTTGTTATTGATATTGGATTCAGATACTATATTAGACTGTAATGCAAAGCAAGAGAGGCTTTCGGTTGGAGGTAGCTAGAGACCAAGTTCTCTCTTGATCACCAGGCCGAACCCATGTTTATTCCATCTTGACCACACTTCGTTCTTCCATTATGACTTGGCAATTGTCCACATCATGGTATTCTCATTTATCCAATGGCAGACCTCGATCTTGCCAGGACCCGATCCAAGCAACAGAAATGACTCGTGGGCGGGGGGCCAAGTAGATGTGTCCATATGACAGATGGCGACACCGTGATTGATCTTAGCCTTGGATTTGGGATCTAGTATGTCTGCTTCGTAAACTCGGACGTTTGGAAATGCATGACAGTAATAGACAATGTAAGGAAATAGACTCTGGTGACAGGCCACGGGCTTGCTCACTTCGCTGCCCTCGATCATCTTGACCACTCCGATCAAGACCTCCCGCTTCGACCCTCTGGCACTCTCCGTGGATCGGACCATGACGTCATGACCCAAAACCGAGGTGGCGAAGTCGATCATGTCCTCGATGGAGGCCACACACCTCTTGGTTTCGTCTTGGAGTGCTGTACCCTCGCACAGGCCTAGCGTTTGTGCCATGATCTTCTCCATAGTGGAATTTTCAATGGCATGGAAGATTTGCTTCAGCTCAGCGAGCTTTGAGGTTGAGAACGGCAGTTCGGAGGAAATGCGGCGAGGCAAAAATGACCTTTTTGGCAAGTTATCCCGGAGGTCGGGCATTGGCATCACATTCCCGCTCTTCAGCATCGACTCTCGAAAGAACTCACCCTGCTCCACGCCCCCATTTACTTTCTTGTCATCAGCTGCCACAATTGTATCGACACCATGGGTATAAATGAAGCGGGGGGGGGAAAGGTAGGGGGATGGGGTAGTTGTGAGCGAGTTTGCCGCTGCGACCCCATCAGAGTTCATGAAGCAGAGCAATTGCGCCTCCTCGCAGAAAGATAGGAGGTGGTCAGAGATGGCGCCTTTGGCAACAAGTTTGACGAAGATGGTCACTGACGTGGCCGTCAGGGTTGACGCTTTGGAGAAGAGGATTGGTGGCTTGGGAAGGTTGTGATATTGCTAGTATGAGTACCTAGAGGGGGGTGAATAGGTGCCCAGACACTTTATCGATATACGGAAGCGATTCTTAACATATGATGGAAAGTAAATTCTCTCTTAATTAGTAAAATGAAATACGATTGAGGTAGAGAGAGTAAGGAAGAGAAAATTGAACACGGGATTTATAGTGGTTCGGCTTATTCCAAGCCTACGTCCACTCTTCTTCCGCACCGACACTGCCCCATAGGCTGGATTTTACTATGATCAAAAGAGAAGTTACAAAGCACAGCTTTGCCTTGATTCCACAGTGTAGATGTTTTACCACACCTCCTCAAGGTCTCTCACAAATATAGACTCTCTTTTGTATACAAGTATTCGCTCAAAGGAATTGTCTAAACAAAAAGGGAGCTTCAGACTTTGGAATTCTTCTATCGCGCACACCTCGAACAACTAAGAACGTCTTCCTTATATACTCCTTTATGCCATCATACCCGTTGGCACTTACCAAAGGAATTCCTCCAATCTACCCGTTGGACGGAATCAATTAGGAAGATTGTTCGAGCTATTAAAGGAACGTGTTGATAGCCCATCAATCCTGTTCGCCCATACAATCAAGATCTCGGTTTCCATAAGTAGAACCTTCCAATAATATTTAGACAATCATCAAATCTTCAGTTATTGAATCAATCTTGATCAATCAAAGGATTCTACGTCTTCTCCAACCACGAGATCTTCTCCAGATGATAAGGTTAAATCTGAACAAAACATCCAGTTCGGATAACCTTTCTTCAACGGATTAGAGACTGTCAATGAGGATAGACTTTGAGTCTTGAGTCTGGCTTGTCCGAAGTCTTCGAGACTTTAACCAACGAGTCTGCCTGACCTTCAGACTAGGCGATGGAAACATTTTGTCAACTTCAAAACACTTCACGAGGATTTCTCCAACAATCTCCCCCTTTTTGATGGTGACAAAACCTTCCTGCATGATTTGGATAACTTTGACCCGCAAAACATTTCTCAAACACATATGCATATCTTATAGAGATGAATGGCTAAAAGATTAACACTAGAATCTGTAACCACAGAAAATAGGTTAGTCTAGTATATAATAAAACCATCCATAAAATATCAATACTTGTTAATAGAAGCAGTCAAGTCCAAGTCTAGTTCAGATCTCATCCAGACACAAAACAAAGTCAAAGTCTGTCAAAAACAGTTAAACAATAACACAATCCAACAAACAGTTAAAAAATGATTGAAAGATTTTTTGATCAAATCATGCATCTCTCCCCCTTTTTATCATCATTAAAAAGGATGAGATGAAGTCTTGGGAATGCGGACAAGCTGGAAATCTTCCATAGACTGAACGATGCCTTCCAACCTTTTAAAGTCTTCCTTCAGCTGTACAACCTCCTCACTCTTGGCATTGGCCTGATTCTGAATAGAGAGGGCTTGCATCTTATCATTCAATGAACATAAAGAAGCTTGACTTTCAGTCTTCAAACTTTGAACTTCGCATCCCAAGGCATAAATCGACCTTTCATCTCCAAGAGAATATCCATGATTCTGCGAAAATCTGCTCAATTGTCAGTCTGAGTACTTGCTTCAGCTCGATCTGCAGAAGATGGAAGATCAGCATAATCTTGCAGATTTGGTGATGACACTTCATGACCTTCCTTTGGAAATTGAGATGCATAAACATCTTCTGGGTCTGCAGGCGAGCGACTGACTCCTTCACTTGCATCAGGATATGAAGACGTCATTCCTTTCTCCTGATCTCCCCCTGTTTCCATGCCTACAGGTGGAGAAGAGATTTCCTCAGGTTCTCCTTCTTCTCTTGTTTCTTCTTGAGGTCTTTCTTCCTCTGCTTCTTGCTCTGCTTCTTTTTCTTCTTCTTCCTTCTCCTCTGCTTCTCTTTCTTCCTCTTCCTTCTCCTCTGCTTCTTTCGACTTTTGTTCCGATTCTTTCTGTGGAACAGGACGACCTAAATTCTTCAAGGCCATTGTAGAGATGGTGATGTCTTCGTCATCATCTTCATCCTCAACGAGGAGAGCTCTTCTTCTCTTTGATGAAGCAGCCATGGGCTCCTTCCCTTTTCTCTTAGCAGCGAGAAGAGAGTTGATGAGATTTGGCAGAGTCTTCTCCTTGAATTTCTCCAATTCCTTGCTCGGTTCCTTCGGACGCATTTTGGTCACCATTTTCAGTCCTACCACCATATGATCGCATGATCGAACACAAAAGATTTGCGGAGGCTGAATATTCAGATGTCCGAATAACTTCGTAACAAGGCTTGGGTAAGGAGTTGACCTCTGTCCTTCATCTTTTGCTCTATACATGTGAAACATAACAAGTATGAGGGAGAGAAAACTCTTACCACGAAGATGGCATACATCAACTTTGCCTCGAGCTTGAAACATCGGTTTTGGAAGTTGATTTCGGCCGAAGGCAATTGATCACAATCTTGTGAAGCAAGATGTTGAATGCATTCATCCGTGAGTAGGTGATCTTCTCATCATTGTTCTCCGTCCTTCACCGGTTCAAGTGTGGCCCCAAAGCAACGGAAACTTTGATTGGTTGATATCGCCTCTCTCAACTTCTAACACATCGCCAAAGCATGTCCATATCCACAACATAGTCTTGATCTTTAACGTTGAAAGAGAATCTATTCGCATCCAAAAAGCTAAGATTTGAATAGAAATAAGCAGTTAATCCAGCATATGCCTCAGTTGAGTCAGAGCAAAACTTTTCAAGTTGAAGATAACTGAACTTTTCCCTCAAGTTCACTTTCACAACATCCAGAAAATCAAAGTCCACACTTCTAGGGTTTATTACCCCACGCTTCAAAGCAATTTCGAGTACGATCCTTTTGTTCCTTTGATCTGAACAAATCTCCCCTTTTCCTTGAATTTCAGCCGCAATACCCATTTTCGGTTGAAATAAAGCGAAACAGATTGTCATCGTCATTCCCATCTACGGGATTCGGTCCCCGATCCACGAGGATCACTTGGGATATTCGCAAGGGTTTCCTCACCACCCCTTTACGAGCGATTCCCATACTTTCCATTTTCGCGAAAGATATATTCGTTTCTATATCCTTTGTCTCTAAGAAACTCATCAACATAGTTCAAAGGAGTACGAATTCCTTTTAAGGCACGATATAGCTTGTAAATAAAAGCGGGCTTTTGAATTCTTACGGGATCTGCATCCTCGATGATTTCTTCTTGATTCTGATGAACAACGCCTTGAGGACTAGATGGAGAAGGCGACGCCATTGAGAATGTTGTGGGCTCGGTTTGATCTCGGAGTAACTTCATCTTTAGTAAGATCGAAGTGCGTAGGCCCCTCACTCATTCTCTGTGGTCCCCCTTGCGATTCTTGAGGACTTTCGCGAAGATGACATCTTTCTCAATGTTTGGAAGATTCCTTGCTTGACTTTCCCAGAAAAGATGACAACTTTTTGAAGATTGAGCGAAGAAGACAAATGGGAATAAAGGATCGATGCTTTCTAGGGTTTTTGAGAGAAAAGTGAATAGAAAAGTTAAGAGAAATCGACAGTGCTCGTTCGGTTAAAAAGAAGAGTAAACGAATCGTCACAAAGGAAATAAAAATATGCCTTTTCAAAATAATCGACTTTTTCGCAAAAATAGCCATTTAAAAAATAACTACCTTTTTGAAAATGAATCGATGCAATATTTACGTTAATTAAATATAGCAACAATTTAAACACGATCGATGATCGTACCTTTTCAAGATAAGATTGAGAGAGAAAGACTTACGGTCGAAGGTCGAGCCAAGACAATAGATAAAGTCTTGTTAGCTCGAGTCGACGGTCTTTAGACTTTGATATCCTCATACCTCAAAATGTTGAGTCGGACCGTAGTATAGACTCAAATTGATTTTTTCTCCAAAGGCTTTGTGAATATATCCGCCGTTGATTCTTTGAGTCAACAAAATGAATTGAAACATCTCCATTTTGAACATGGTCTCTTATAAAGTGATGTTGAATCTCTATATGCTTTGCTCTTGAGTGGAGAATTGGATTTTTGGTGAGGTTAATAGTGCTGGTGTTGTCGCAATTAATCTCCGTGCATGAGTCTTCAATTTTAAAATCTCTTAGCTGTTGTTTTATCCATAGAATTTGCGAACAACAGCTTCCAAGAGCTACATACTCTGCTTCTGTTGTTGAAAGAGACACAGTGCTTTGTTTCCTTGAAAACCAAGACACTGTCCGCTTCCAAGCAACGGCAAGTTCTGAAGTGCTCTTTCTATCAACTCGCAACCGGCCGGATCTGCGTCGAATATCCGGAAGATTAAAGTCTCCCTTCTTAGGATACCAAAGACCGATGCTTGATGATGAAGCGATGTATTTAATGATGCGTTTCGCAGCACCGAGATGAGATTCTCTAGGATCGATTGAAACCTAGCACGAATGCAAACACTCAACAAAATATCGGAGTCTAGAGGGTAAGATAAAGAAGTGATCCAATAATGCTCCCTGCATGCTTTTGATCAACTTTCTTCCCTTCTTCATCTTTGTCTATCTTTAAAGAACTTGACATTGGAATGTCGACCTTTTTGCACTTTTCCACCCAAACCTTTTGACAAGATCATTAGCATATTTTTCTTGAAAAATAAAAGTTCCTTCCTCCAATTGTTTTACTTGGAGACCAAGAAAGAATGTTAATTCTCCCATCATACTCATTTCAAATTCATCCTGCATAGACTTTGAAAACTTCTTGCACAGACTTTCATTAGAGGATCCGAAAATAATGTCATCCACATATATTTGAACAAGTAAGAAACTTTTGTTTTCCTTTTTGATAAATAAGGTTGTATCTACTTTACCTTTGACAAAACCATTTTGTATTAAAAACTTACTTAATCTATCGTACCAAGCTCGGGGTGCTTGCTTTAAACCATACAAAGCCTTTTTCGGTCTGAAGACGAGTCGGGCTTCTTTGGGTCTTCAAGCCCTGGTGGTTGTTCCACATAAACTTCCTCATGGATAAATCCATTTAGGAAGGCGCTTTTGACGTCCATTTGGAATAACCCGAAATTCTTATAACAAGCAAACGCAAGTAATAGTCGAATAGCTTCTAACCTTGCCCACCGGAGCGTAAGTCTCATCATAGTCTATTCCTTCTTCTTGCGTATATCCCTTGGCCACGAGTCTTGCTTTATTTCGTACGACTTTTCCTTTCGTTCATCTTGTTTCGAAAACCCATTTAGCTCCAATAACGGTTTTACCTTTTGGTTTGGATGTCAATTCCCGAGACATCATTTATGCTTTGAACTTGTCGAGCTCTTCTTGCATAGCTTCAATCCAGCTTTCATCGATAAAGCTTCTTCTATGCTCTTTGGTTCGGTTTCGAAACTAGTGCCACAAAGACTAGACTCTTCTCGCCTTTTGGATGCAGTGCGAATTCCTTCATTAATTTCGCCGATTATAAGATCTTTGGGATGACTTTGGACTTATGCTTCCAGTTACTCGTTGATTTGTCCGGTTGATGATCTCTTTCTTTGTTTGGATCTTCACGAACATCTTGAAGCTGGTCTTCAGTCCGAGATGCTTCTTGAGTTGTAGACTTTGGAGGGTGCAGGTAGGTTCAGACTCTTCTTGATGAGTCTGACTTGATTCATCTTGCGTTGAGTCTTGAAATTTGACATTCATTGACTCCTCCACAGTCTGGCTCTTCTTGTTATAGACTCTGTAGGCTTTGCTTGATGTAGAATATCCAAGGAAGATACCTTCATCGATCTTTCTTCAAACTTACCAACTCGATCTTTTGCATTTTTAATATAAAACATTTGCAACCGAATACATGAAAGTATGAAACAATAGGCTTCTTTTCTTTGAATAACTCATAAGGGGTTTTCTGAAGAATAGATCTTAAGAAGACTCTATTGATGATATAGCATCTTTGTTGAAAAACGACTTCACCCAAAATCGAAGAAATTTTACTTTCAATTAAAGAGTTCTAGCCATTTCTTGAAGAGATCTGTTCTTTCTTTCCACAACTCCATTTTCTTGAGGAGTATATGGAGAGGAAAACACATGCTTACGACAGATTCATCACGAGAATTTTGTAAAATCTTGATTTTCAAATTCACCTCCATGATCTTTGTTCTTATACTAGAGATAACACATCCTTTTTCATTTTGAACCATTTTAGCAAATTTTTCAAAATACGAAAGGTTTCAGACTTACTTGCAAGGAAATATACCCAAGTAAAACGGGAGTAATCATCAACAATTACTAGGCAATACTTCTTACCCCCAATACTTTGAGTTCGGTTGGTCCGAAGAGATCCATATGCAGCAAGCGTAGTACATGATTAGTAGAGACATAATTAATTGGCTTAAAAGAATTTCTCACCTGCTTTCCCGGAATACATGAAGTGCATGAATCAGTCTTTTGGTATGGCAATGCGGGTAGTCCTCGAACAAGCTGTTTTGAAGAGATTTTGGCTAATTGCTTCATGTTGACATGACCAAGCTTTTTGTTCCATAAGCTTGCTTCGTCTTGAATTGAGATAAGGCATTGCGATTCATTTGGTTTCACATCCATAAGATAGATATTTCCATGTCTTGACCCATGAAAGATCGAGTAGAGTCTTTCTTGATTCGGAACATGTTCCTTCTTGAAAGAAGATCTTGAAACCAAGTATCACACAATTGACTAATGCTGAGAAGATTGTAATTGAGTCCTTCCACTAAGGAAACATTACTTATTGTGAGAGTTCCAATTTTCACGGTTCCAAATCCCACAATACTTCCTTTCTTGTTTCCTCCAAATGAAACTTTTCCACCATTTACTTGAGCAAGCTTTATAAAGCAATTTGAGTCTCTGTCATGTGTCTTGAGCATCCATTGTTAAGATACCACTTTATCTGTTTCTTGACGGAGACCTGCATTTAAAATAAAGTCTCAAGCTTTCTTTGGTACCCAAATTTTCTTGGGTCCTTTGGTGTTAGTAAGATAAACAAGATTAGCCCATACTTTCTTAACAGGTTTCCATACCATAGGACACTCTTTTTCAAAGTGATCCGGATCATTGCACTTAGAACATCGAGAGCATTTCTACCTACGGGTTTTACAAAAACTTTCTTGAAGTGATTTTTGTAAACCTCACTCGAGAGTCTTTTCTTAATTCTTTCTTTTACTTTAGGAAAATCAATCAAGGGAATTGTTTCTTCTGTCATACCTAGACCGGACTTATTGAAGTAAGGTCTTTGTCTTTGAAAGAATTTTCTCAAGTTTTTCAGACCCTATAGAAAATTTCTTTGATATATTTGATAAGTCTGTTTTTAAAAAAGCATTTTCTTTTAAAAGATTATCTTCATTTTCTTTAAGATTGGAAACAGACAAGTCTAGACTTTTAACTCTTTCGCTAAAACATTTTCCTTTTGTTTTAGAGCTGAGTTTTTTTTTTCAGTTCGGAAATTCTTTTGAGAGAAGTCTTAAGACTAAAGCATAGTTCATCAATATACTTAGAAACTTTAACAGGAATTTTAAAATCACTTGCCTCAAATTCACTGTCTGAGTCTGATCCTGAGTCTGAGTCTGATTGTGCCATCAGACATAGATTGGCATATTCATTATCACTTTCTTCACACTCAGTATCACTCCAGGTTTCGGCTTTGAGAGCTTTTCGAAATTTTTCAGCTTTTCCTCTCTTCTTCTTTAGAAGAGGACAGTTGGGTCCGATGTGTCCTTTTTCTTGCATTCAAAGAGACTACATCTTTATTTGGTTCCTCATCATCAACAGACTTGTTCTCGCTGTCTTTGAAAGCTTTGTTTCTTTGAGTTGAACCTTCTTCCTTTTCTATTCGTTTTTGAATCTCCTTATCATGAGAGCAAGCTCCTCATCGTCCATATCATCTTGAGAATCTGTAACATCAGAATCATCATTTGATTTTAATGCAATGGATTTCTTACCTTTTGGATCTTCATCTTCATTGATCCTTTCCACTTCATAGGATTTGAAGAGTTCCAATCGGCTCGTCGACGAGATAGTGGCATGATTCTCTGCGTCTCTCTTATCGAAGTCTTTATGTGATTCCAATCCTGGAGAGTCCACGCAGTAGCTTGTTTACCTTCATGGGATCGGAAGTTGGTTGACCTTGATTTTCAAGACCATTCACAATATCGTCAAAACGACTAAACATGTCGATATTGATTCTCCAGTTTCATTACGAAGGCTTCGTATTGACCAAGAAGAATGTTGATTCTTGTTTCCTTCACTCGTCTGTTCCTTCATAGGTGATATGCAATCTGTCCCAAACTTCTTTTTGCTGTACCACAAGAAGATATTCTATTATATTCAGTTGGTGATAAAGCACAATATAAGGAGTAAATTGCTTTTGCATCGAGTGTCTGTCTCTTGATTATTTCTTCCGAGACATTCCGCTGGTTTCTTGATTTCTTTTCCTCTTTCGTAGATCGATGCGGTGGTAGGAGTAATTCCTTTTTCTACAACGTCCCATTCCAGAGGATCCTTTGATCGTAGGAAAGCTTTCATCTTGTTCTTCCAGATGTTGTAATCCTTTCCATCAAAGTAGGGTGGTCTGGTATTGCTTTGCCCTTCCATCAGCCCTGGTGCTAGCATACTAGCCATGGATCTTTAACTCTGAAGTAAAACACTTCAAACAAAGTGAGTACACGGGCTCTGATACCAATTGATATTGCTAGTATGAGTACCTAGAGGGGGGTGAATAGGTGCCCAGACACTTTATCGATATACAGAAGCGATTCTTAACATATGATGGAAAGTAAATTCTCTCTTAATTAGTAAAATGAAATACGATTGAGGTAGAGAGAGTAAGGAAGAGAAAATTGAACACGGGATTTATAGTGGTTCGGCTTATTCCAAGCCTACGTCCACTCTTCCGCACCGACTGACCCCACCGGCTTTGATTTCACTATGATCAAAAGAGAAGTTACAGCACAGCTTTGCCTTGATTCTACAAAGTGTAGATGTTTTACCACACCTCCTCAAGGTCTCTCACAAATATAGACTCTCTTTTGTATACAAGTATTCGCTCAAAGGAATTGTCTAAACAAAAAGGAGCTTCGAGACTTTGGAATTCTTCTATCGCGCACACCTCGAACAACTAAGAACGTCTTCCTTATATACTCCTTTATGCCATCATACCCGTTGGCACTTACCAAAGGAATTCCTCCAATCTACCCGTTGGACGGAATCAATTAGGAAGATTGTTCGAGCTATTAAAGGAACGTGTTGATAGCCCATCAATCCGTTCGCCCATACAATCGGGATCTCGGTTTCCATAAGTAGAACCTTCCAATAATATTTAGACAATCATCGAATCTTCAGTTATTAAATCAATCTTGATCAATCAAAGGATTACGTACGTCTTCTCCAACCACGAGATCTTCTCCAGGATGATAAGGTTAAATCGAACAAAACATCCGTTCGGATAACCTTTCTTCAACGGATTAGAGACTGTCACAACGTGAGGATAGACTTTGAGTCTTGAGTCGCTGTCCAGGAAGTCGGGGACTTTAACCAACAGAGTCGCCGACCTTCAGACTAGGCGATGGAAACGTTTGTCAACTTCAAAACACTTCACGAGGATTTCTCCAACAGGTTGTTGGTGATTTGCTTGTTCCGAGTAATGGACAAGGTATGCTTTGGGAGAGATCGAGTTAGCCTCGTCGGCGAGGGAGTCGGCCTCGGGAGTGGCCCTAGCGGCAGTGCGAGGACCTATCGCAGGACAATCCACAAAAAGAAAATCAAAGAGTGACTGTGAGCTAGAAGTTTATTTAATCACGATTAGAATGGACATTATGGACTTAAGTAACTGGGCAATGACATAAATATGGAAGTAAAATAGACATACGGAAAATTGTAATG
Source organism: Eucalyptus grandis (assembly GCF_016545825.1). Classification (NCBI taxonomy): domain Eukaryota; kingdom Viridiplantae; phylum Streptophyta; class Magnoliopsida; order Myrtales; family Myrtaceae; genus Eucalyptus; species Eucalyptus grandis. The sequence goes on from NC_052612.1 coordinate 26,654,164, forward strand.
AACATGCAAAAAAGTACAAGTCACGTGACATGAAATTAGAACCGCATAATAGCATGATTGGGATTATTGTTACGATGAACATAGATGACCCAACAATTTAATCCTAACAATCATCAACGTGTATATCGATGCTTGTGTTTAAAAGTAGTAACGTCATGCTCAATCACTTAAAATGACTATTGCAACTTACATGCTTTCATATTATCAAAGCATTATATGTTCACTTGATTATCTATGTTTCATTCAATATTCTTTGTTAGCCTAAAGAACACATAAACACAATTGATCTATTGACATGCGTTAAGATAATCCGAATGAGATAAATATATTATATAAAAAATATATTTTTTGGTATGAAGATATATATAATATTATGAGGTTTAATTTCGATACAAACTAACATGTTTAGCTTCTTGCATGTGTAAATTAAATCGAATAGTTCTTATAAAGCCTGGGCTCCCCATTTGATCCGATAGCCTGTGCACTCTAAACCAGTATAGAGAGATTGGGTTAACAAATAATGGATGAGAAGTAATTGCCAATGGAGTAAATGGCCGCAAAATTTTTCAGCAATTCTTAGGTAAGAAGTGTATACTAATTAAGCGCGAGATATCGAATTAAACATATAGCCCTGTCTTTGCATGAAAACACAGAGAGAGAGAGAGAGAGAGAGAGAGATGAGCAGTTGGGTACGCATGGAGAGTGAAAGCTTGACAAATTACTGACATGGAGAGAAGAGAGGAGGAGGAGGAGGTGGAGGAGGAGGGAGGTGAGAGCCATCGTGCTGAAACTGTTGTGCATGTATTTGTTCAATCAGGAGCGGAAATGCTGATGATTGTCGAAGGGTTTGGTCGATCGAGCCAGAAATTTATAGGACCAGAGACTCGATAAGGACAAAACGGATAAAGCGAAAGGAACAAAACCACTGTGTTTCTAGTTCAACTTGCAAATGGGTTTCCCTTTATAATTACAAATAAGTATTTGGCGTCGTTTGTGGGGACGACTCCTGCTGGTTTTCGCTTTCTCATATGAGTGATACTATTTCTTTTTTGTGTTTTTATATTTTGAAAACGATATGGATTAAATTTGTTATAAGTTAAGAAATTGCATCTATTGTTGCATAAAATAGGATCGAACATTTACTGCCGTTTTGTTTGTTTAAAATGGGGAGTCATCCTTTAACTTCAGTTTGAACCGATTGCTTGTAAATGGTCTGTGAAACCTTCTATGAAAGAATCACAAAAAGTTTATCATTTATGAATGTGGTTTTGAGGCGCTTTGATATATATATATATATGTGTGTGTGTGTGTGTGTGTGTGTGTATCGAATGGTGAAATGTTGTGATTTGGTTATTAAACCTGAATTGTGAGAAGGGTTTTGATTTGAAATGTTGTGATTTGGTTATTAAACCTGAATTGTGAGAAGGGTTTTGATTTTAATTGTGGATTTTTGGAGATTAAGGTTAATTATGCTTAGTGTCTTTGTAAATCCATTGAGGGCATGTAGATATGAGCATACTAATTTAGAATATTCTTATGGGTCGAGCTACCGACTAATAATAGATGAAAACCTAATTAAGGAAATTTTGGTTGCCTTGTCACGAACATTATGCATGATCATTGATGCAAAAATGTAATTGAGTTCTAAGATTCGTCAAAATGATACAATTAGGTCCTTCCACCAATCAGTTCAAATTGGCTTATTATTTTATTAAGATACATGCATCTATCAAGTGCCACATTAGAAAAAAAAATCGAAAATTTAAAAAGATAAAATTTTAAAATTAAAAAAAATGAATAGAAAAGGATGATAGGGGAAAAAAGAACAAAAACTAAAAAAGGGGCAAGATCTTGCACTTGCATGAAGATGACTCCCCTTCTCCTTCGCCATTTTCCTTCCACATGGGGTTTTTATTGGGAACTATTGCAAAGCTCCTCCTTGATAGAAGGCGAAATCAGACCAGAAAAAAGAGAGGATGATGTCGTTGCCCTAGCGTAGACATCTACACCTTCCTCTTGAACTTTTTTTTTTTTTTTTTGGTTTATTGCTATGTTCGCGAGCGTACGAAGTCTTTTTCAAATTTTTAGTGTTCCTTATCAAAATTGCGAAATGGAACCGACTGAACTGGGTCGATGTAGAAAAAGGTTGGACTCAGCCCGCAAGTTCGAGAGCATTTCTCCGTCGACGCAGCATCCGTGATGAAGGTACAGCTGTAGCGGCAGTGGCCAATCCTACCACAGCCATGGCAGAATAGTGGAGCCTTTCATATGTAAAACTGATCCAAGAAGTGTCCGTAGGCGATCTCCGGGGTTCAGAAGAGATTCATTCCCTTCAATCTCAACTTTCGCTCGCAGGAATCGAAACCGCTGTTTCTTTGGGAAACCAGAAGCGGAGTTCTTGCTTCTTTTTTTCCCCTTTCTTTTCATTATTAGCCTTTTGTTCGAACATTTTCCCTTTTTCTTATTTTACTTTTTTTTTTGGTAAGGATTCTTATTTTACTTTTACTATCTCTTTCTTTCTTTAATTTTTTTTCCTAAAAGTTTGGTTATTTGATGTGGTGCTTAGTGGATGCCGCGTGTCTCAAGAAATTGTTGAGAATATCTTGAATTGTGTTCCCAGGCATTCAACCTATATTCAACCTATATTGAGTTTCGATACTTAAATTGAAATTTGCGACAACCCGACTTGATAAAAACAAAGTGAAGTTTAGTGTTGGTTGAGGCCCAAGCCAGTACCTCAGCACTAATCCTCGGCAAAGGTGCAAGGATTGCGCCCCCTCGTATGGAGCAATATAAATATTATTTTTCCCAAGTTATTAGGTTTAAAGTGAGTGATAAAAAGATTCTTAAGATTTTTCGAGCCACCTTCGATAATCCTTAAATTTCCATAGTAGATTTTTCTTTTTCTCCCTGTAGTTTTTTCCCACAAGAGTTTTCACGTAAATTTTTGTGTTCTTTTATTTTTCTTAGTTTCATTTGTAGTAGTTTCTGCTTTGGTCATATCAAAAGTAATTAATATAATCACGTCGGCATTTTTTGTCAGTGAAATTATAGAAAGTTGACAAAGGAACTCGATTACACAACTTTGACAAGTTCTCAGATCTTATTATACTTTTTGAAAATTTTATGATTTGGTTGCACTTTTCGACAAATTTTAGAATTGATGTAGGCCAGTGCTCGGATCGAGGTGGTTACGCTTGCAAGAAAAATGCTCAAATCGATGGCGGTGCTATGGAGGCCAGTGCTAGTGCAAATGGTGTAGCTATGGGAGAAGTTGATGGAAGTAAATTTTTCTAGATTAAATTTACGTGTGCAATTATTTGAAATGTGAATGCGTGCCACTTGTTTTTGCATTGTTTAATTTCAATTTATCCTATTTTTAACTAGAAAATATTATAAAAGGACCGACTGAGGTTTATGTGCGCCATCACTTCTAGATATCTAGGGTGTCGGTTTCACATCAGCATCCTTATTTTTGGCGAGAAGTGCTCCAATTGGTAAATTGAGATATTTTAGAGCAATGACTATAGATCTGGAGATACTTATGAACTATGAAGCACCAACACTCTCAAGAGCTTTCGTGTCGTGTCGGATGACACTTCGACGTATGTCCCTAACACTTTTGGGACCCGGTCAACACGTGTTGAAAAATCCGATCTTGGTCAACTTTCTTGACACTTTCCGACACTCGAGTTGGAATTCCAACATATGAGTTTTCCGGCACGTGATTAGATATCGAGTCAATTCTAAAAATTGATAAATGAGATGGGCCAAAATATTTATATGTGAAAAAAATAAAATACAATAATAAAAATAATAAATGGAGAAAGAAGACAAATCTAGTATTTTCTTCTCTTCCGACTCTCACTTCCCGTGATACACAATTCACCCCTTAATTTTTTTTCTCCTCTTCCGACATATCTAACATGCGAGTCCAGAATATAGATTGCTTACTTTTTCTCCAAGTTTTATGAATTATTGAAATATGGTTGAATTTGTCAAATTAAAACAATGAATGATATTAATAAATAGTGGATTAATGTTTTTAATGTAAATTAATTCTAGACTTTTTAATTAATTATTTATTTATGAATTTGATTCAAATTAATTTGATTGAAATAATCATAAAAATAATAATTTATTATGTATATATAAAAATATATATGTAATATACAACGTGTCTAACGTGTGATTCTGTTTTTGAGAAACGACGTGTCGGAGTGTCGTGTCACGTGTTGTGTGTCAGTGTCGGTGCTACTTAGCTTATGAATTATGTGGCTCACAATTTCAAGGATTAAGCATTATGGGACAAGCATCTAGGATTGTACTGCACATGATAGGACGTGTTTGGAGATATACAAATCCATCACCATCATGTGTGTCTTAGACCTTTTCTTATCGATTGTCATCCTTATCGATTGTCACCTTATGCACGTACAGGGATTAATTTCCATTGAATAATTGAAAATCTGTCATCACTCACCTTCACAAAAATTCTTTTCTTGTGGTAACTGATTGGATCTTTTTTGGGAAAAAAATAATAGAGCACGTAGGACTTAATTACATTATTTTGACAAGTTTTAGCATTTGATTACAATTTTAACTTATCCTATTGTTAACTAGAAAAAAAATTAGAAAAGGACCAATTGAGTTTATGTGTGCACTCACTTCTAGATATCTAGGGTGTCAATTTCACATCAGCATCGTTATTTTTGGCGAGAGGTGCTCCAATTGGCAAATTGAGATACTTTAGAGCAATGAAGATTTATATAGAGATGCTTATGAATCATGTGGCTCACAATTTCAAGGATTAAGCATTATGGGACAAGCATCTAGGATTGTACTGCCCATAATAGGACATGCTTGGAGAGGTATAGATCCATCACCATCAAGCGTGTCTTAGACTTTTCCTTATCAATTGTCACCTTGCACCTGTACGAGGATAAATGTCCATCGAATAATTGAGAATCTATTGTCACACAATAACTCTTATCTTGCAATAACTGATCAGATTTTTTTTTTTTTTGGAAAATAAATTACGGAGCATGCAGATTATGACTCTAATTTCCACTCTTCACACACTCTTCATTTGGAAGTTATAACATCAAAATCCATTAGTGATTAAAAAAAAAAAAGCAACACATGTTTGTGGAATAATTAGGACGCTCGACACGACTTCAACTCCAAACATTGACTAGTACAAACAATGAGGCTAGTGTTTCACCAAAAAGTGTAAGTATCAATAGATGAATCGGATCGATGAATATTGAGGAAAAATAGATTCTCTGTTGATAAGAGACAGGAATGTAAATGGCTATGGAAGTAAAGAAATTGAAGAGCACGTATTGGAAATTAAAAGCTGCGAGAATCATTGAAGGTAGGAAAATATGATGATGCTAAAACGGTACATTTGCTGGAAAATTAAAGAAGAGAGTAAATGCGCATAAGAATAGAAAATTAGTTGTCGATTGATTTTGTTTAGAATGATTATAACGTGGGGCTTTATCTCTTACCATGGGGTAGTCTTTACAAGAATTTGAATCCACGAATAATTTCTATAGTTGCTCATGAATTCTATGGCTCACAATTTAATGGATTAAGCTTTATGGGACAGTACATGTGGGATTGTACTGCACACAATAGGACATATTTGGAGAGATACAAATGCATCACTATCAAGTGTGTCTTAAACCTTTCCCTATCGATTGTCACCTTACACATGTACAAGAATTAATGTCCATCGATTAATTGAAAATCTGTTGTCACAAAATAGTTCTTTTCTTGCAATAATTGATCGGATTTTTTTTTTTTTTTTTTTTGTGGAAAAT